>NC_138204.1:170277571-170345071 GCF_964194415.1 Vipera berus
TTCCAGGATGGCTTCGCGGACCACATGAAACCACTTCGCGGGCCGGATCCGGCCCCCGGGCCTTGTGTTTGACATGTCTGCCCTACATGAACTTCTCCGTCTTCTTCCTTCTAATGCTAACCAAACATGTCCTGCTTGGCCCTTCACAAGGAAGCTGCTAGGTACTGAAATTTTCTTCTCTAGGTCACACACTGTGGTTTTCTCACAAGACTTAGGGAAGAAGGCTTCATGGACCCAGAAGCTGCCACACAAAGAGTCTGGGCGGACATGCCTTGTCAGGAGCAGAAGCAAGAAAACAGCAAAGATGAGATTGTGTGGCAGGGGCTTGGAGTGCATGGTATCAAGAGTGAGTGCGGCTGGACTGGGACCCTTCCTGGAGATGCTGTGGCTTTGCACTGCACTGTTGCAGCTTTTCCCAGGATGCTGCAGCTTTGCAAACACTGCAAGGCTGGGCTGGGATAGCGGAGGCTTCGAGAGGTGGTGGCAGCTTCATGCTGCACTATAGCTTAGGGACGTCTTGCAGCCAAGGCCCCCTGAGCTGCAGCATGGCAAGCAGCCCCCGTGCCACATGCTGGGACAGAGATGTGAGAGGAATAGTCAGTTGGGCTGAATTGAAAGTGAGGGAATCCTTTATCCTGGAAATATCAAGGTTCTGGGATGGAGGGAGTGGCTTGGATTAAGGTGGATTCTTGCCTAACAACTAGTGGGATTTGCTTACCCATGGCAACAATGCCAGGGTTGCCCTTGCTAAGCACTGTGGACATGTGGATTGCTTAGCAATGGAAATTCTTGTCCCACCTGTGGTTATAATTCAAAGAGTATCTATATACCCAAAAGCATCTACAAAAAGAAAAGAGTTAGAATACATAGTAAAGGTTGTACTTTTTTAATGTACTGGAAAGTATGAGGTATTCCATACTAAAAACCATGCAACACTCAAGTTATATAACATGTACCACATGTAGGGCAATGTGCACCCTCCCCAAAGGTGACCCTTTTTACAGATGAAGAAAAACAGATTAACACAACTGATATACAAAATACAACAGACACCATTCCTATTCTCCTAGATTATAGAGAGCTATGCCTGGCAAACTAGGCCTAATATTTCATTGTTGTATTTCCTTATAGATAAACATATAGCCAGTGTTAGGGTGGATAACATTCGATGCAACCCTTGCACAATGCTGCAATTCATACTTTTTTTTTCCCTTCCAGCAAAGGTTTTCCTTTCCCTTGATGGCTGCAGTAATGTCAAATGTGGCGAAACAGCTTGTGCACACGCATGCGCACATACCTAAGTCAGAGTAGTCATTTAATTCTGATTTGTATGAGATTCACTTGCATCTCAAGAAATTTCAGGGATATGCATCCATATGGGGATTCCTCCCATCAACAGTTCAGGGAGAGCAAGCATGGATGCTGCAGTTCAATTAACGAGCTAATGGGATGCCCTTCAATGTGAACAATACTGAGGCTATTGCTCACCCCTCTGGAGAAGGAAAAAAAATAAGAAGAAAAGATGAATTGCATACACTGTGCCATTCCAGAATATGAACCTCCATTTTATGTGCTTTCTCCTCTGAACTTGAGATAGGGTAAGTTTCCCTTCAATCTCTCTCTCTCACCCCCCTGAGCTGCTTTGGTTTTAGCTTCCACCTTAAAATTTGTTTTCCTGATCTGTTGGTACTTCTCTTATTCTCTCTCTTTTCCATCTACTGCATTCATCATTATTCAGCTGCATTATAGCACTTAAAAAAAAGCTTTGAGGGGGAAAAAAAGAAATCATTTGATTTTCATTGCCCTGGAGAGAATTAAATACCCCCAAGGAAAAATTCTGGTACATTCTCTGCACACATTTACATGCAGCCAGTGAAGTAAACATTTCCATAATTGCTCACTTCAGAACACGTTACCCAGTTCCTAGGTACAATAACTGTCAGGAGTCAATGAGGAATAAAGAATTTTCCTGAATCCTTGCACATAACCTGACCAGCATTAATAACTCCACAGTTGTACATAAGTTAAGAAATGGATTACTGCCAGGCATCAGTCTTCTATGAACACTTTGGGCATAATGCATTTTTCAAACATCCATTAAAACATACATGCTATCAAATAAATGGTTTTTTTTTTTTAAAAAAATGACAGCAGTTTAAATGCTATTAATAAAATGGGGATTCCTCCATCTCCCCTCTTCAAAGAAAGCCTAGCACCACAGCTTTTTCAAAATGTTAAAAAAATAGTAAACACAGATGTCTTTCATTTACTTCACTTTTTTATTTTTTGGTGAAGCCGTCTCCTTTCGCTAAATGACAAAATGAATGATGAAATTCAGTTGCTATGCTGGAAAAACAAAAAACAAACTCTGGTGCCTAATCCCTCAGGAAAAGTGGACTTCAGTTATGAATCATCTTAACCAGGAGCCTTGGAAATCTTAAAGTCTTTATGCATTTATAGAAAACACTATGAATATGTTTGATCAGGCCACTTCACCCCCTTAATTTATCTACGAAATTCATGGGTTGCAACTCTGGCATCCACTTTTTGGGGCTATCTAAAAAATACTTCCCCAGCTATAGGGATAACAGTGGCAAAAAATATATCTACTAGTTATGATATGCTCACATTTCATATTGCTGGGATTCTAAGGAAAAGTCTGGAAAATATGCATTAAAACCAGCCCTACCGGAAGTTGCAAAACCAGCTCTTTTTCTCTGGCACTTTGTTTATAGAAGGAAGACAAACTTTGTACGTTGCTCCCTTTCTATGTGATTCGCTTTAGCCATTTTTAGGATTTTTGTTTAAATCAGGATTCTCCCTATAACTGGTAAGAATGTCTATAGAAAGAATAAGAAACCAAACCCAATTCCAGTCATACATACACACATACATACATACATACATACATACATACATACATACATACATACATACATAAAAATACCTGTTACTATAGGCAATCAACATTTGAAGACAATGTTAGCATAGCTCTGTGTGATATAAAATATTTATAACATCCATTTTTCATCCACAAAGAAAGTATCCTTTTAATGTGTGCTTTTTATTATTAAAAGCTATTACTGTCTCTCCTTTATAAGGATTTTTCGTGGATGGATTATGTTGTTCTGTTGGCTTTTTCTTTTTCTTCATTCTAGTAGCTATTTTTTTAATGAATATGTTGCTAAAGAGAAGGAAAATAAGATAAACAGAAAAGAAGGCAAATGACATTTTATGTAATGACGAGCAAAATTAAACATTTCTCTCATGAAGACCAATTTTGCTTGCTGTTTTCATATTAGCTATGGCAAAGCAGCCAGATTAACATATTTTGGGCTCTCTGAAATCTAGAAGCAATTACTGGAACCAAAGGAAGTGTGGTTAGAAACAACACCATGATGAACTGCAGACCCAAAATACTGAATGCTGCAAAGCAGTAATGCTGATTTTTTAAAGCCTTGTGAAATTTTAGAAACTACTAGTATAAATAAAGACAACCTAAGAAGATATTTTCTACTCTGTATACACAGGGAATTCACAACCTTATCCTTAATAAAGAACCTATTGATTAGTACAAATGTTAACTACAAGGGCTGCAAACATAAGGTCATGTCCAACTCTCCTGCCATCTGGAATTTTACTCAGGTCAATGGGAATGAGACACAAATCGTTGCCTGATTGTTAACAATCACATATGAAAGTAGAACAAAGAAAATAGCTGAAGTACTGCATTGGATCTTATGAAGCTTTGTATTATTTACAAAAATCATGTAAAACACCTAACTTCCAGATCATTTGGAAATAAAAAAGAAACCCCAAAACATATAATAGTCACAGAGCAGAACCAAGCATATTATTTTTGTGCTATACTTATTGGTTTTCCCTATCCCAGAAGAATTTTATTACTCTGAAATTAATAACATATCAACACCACAAATGTCCATAAAGTAAATGCCTAAGGCTGCCACCTCATGAACATTTACCGGGGTGGGGAGGTGGGGGTGGGGAATCTCACTGAACTCAAAACAGCATCAAATTTATATGTGCAGAACGGAACATTACCCATCTGATCCAGGTTCTGGTAATTTTGGTGAAATTTACTTCTACATATGACGAGAACTTCTTGCAGGCCGCTTAGGGATTACAGTATACTATGTCTGGTCCTGGAAAAATATGATTTTGAAGGGCAGCAATATATTTTAAAAATAAAAATAAATAAAATAACAAGGACTCTAGTTCCGATCCTGTTTAGCAATTCCTATGGACTTCCAGTGTACAGACAAAGCACCTGTTAAGATATCCCTATTGATTTTAGTTCCTTTCCATGGGATACCTATGCACAACTCTTGGGAGACCTGCAAGCTTATAAAGAAACCTTCCTCTTTTTATGGTTTCTCCTATACCCTAAATAGGAAGTGGATAAGATGTGGTCCTTAAGTCCTCATTTCAAAACTTATTTTCTGCAAGAAGTAAAGAAGAGAAAGAAAAAAAGAGAAATCAAATTTGTAGAAAACAAAAAAGGACTCAGAACAAGAGAAAAAAAATGACAAAATGTAAGTATTACTTCAACCACTGCTTGCTAAAACTCCATTCATTCTTTGAGATGTGATCTCCAAAAGACTCCTTCCCAGACAGGTAACATCTGATAAAGCCAAATTCACCTTTGCAATAAACCAAGTCAAGCACAATCTTAAATACATATATTGTATATACATTTTCTTTTTACTCAGTAGTAAATCATTAGTATTTTGATAGACTGCAGCAAAGAACTGAAGGTGTGAATAAATGATCCCATATCAGATGTTAACTCAGCCACAAAGTTAGGTAAAGGAGCCTTTAGCCATGGAGCTGTTCTCTCATACACTGTTCCTTATTTGCATCATGGGGAAAACCCTAGGATCTGTTTTACAGAGATATTGTAGCATTTATTAAAACGATTGTTAAATGTGTTGAACATTTGGAAGAAAATTAAGTAGATGAAATTACTAATATTCGCAAGGTAAGCTGCACATGCTTATTTTAACTCCTTGGCAAATTAAATAAATATAGGCTGTGCCTAAATTGCTTAAGTCTAAGCAATTTCATTTCAAGTCTTATCCTTTTCTGACACATATTGTGGCAACCCCACTTCTGGAATTCTCTCCACCTAAAAGTGTATCAGGTACTATTTTTGGATTCTTTTTTACCACTTCTTCCTCTCCCCCCCCCTTTTTTTTAAAAAAAAATACCTAATGAAACTTAAACTGCTGCTGCTTATTGTATTGCTCTGCAGTGTCTTTCTTTATTGTGACTACTATATTTTGAGGACACTGCAAAACATCTGTCTATGAATATTTTAAAGATTTAAAATTATACTCAAGCTCACAAATAGTTCAAATGTATATTTGACTTCAGATAGCAAAAAACAAACACAACTGTGTCCTGGATGTTTCTTATGTGCACAACATAAGAAACTTGCTCCTCTTACATTCAGTAGACCAAAACATACATATATTCCTTCTTTCCAAATGGTTTTCTCTCTGAGGAGATCAAAGGATCATGATTTGCCCAATGTCATTTAATGGTTCTCATTATTATTTTGTGTATATTTCAATCTGGGGGGGGGTTGATCTCAGAGTCCAATTATTATGCCAGGTAAGCCCAGGCAATTAAGAGGTTCTCCAGTCATCAAAGACTTCCACTGAAGCACGGATACATGCTTGGGAGCATAGAAGCCACAAGGTCAGGCAAATATGATTCACTGTGGATAGATGTGGCAGTGCTCATCTGTGGTGGTGGTGCGTGCCAGTCCAAAAGCAGATGCATATCAGATTTGCTCATGCTGTTGAGTCTGTAGGCAATTCTCCCATGAAACTGAAAATCATGTATTTCATCTTTAAAATAAGACTGCGGAGATTTAGCTGGGGAATTGCTGGAAGAAATTTTAAATATAAACTTTAGTTCTGTGCAATCTCATTAGCATGTGTCACCTCCTAATTATGGCTAGTAATCAATACCTGCATCAGTCTGCAGATTTCATTAAAAGCAAAACTAAAATTCCACCTTCTACTCATCATGCCACGAGGCTCGTGAAAGCTTTGAAATATATTATTCTTTTGTATGCTCTTGGAAGCATTTCCCAAATGTAGCTATTATAGAGATACCAAGCTCCTTTCACGACAAACAGTTCTTGTCCCAGCTTAAGCTGTGCTAGGAAGAAACTTAAAAATGTGAACTTGAATCACAAAGACAAGGCTTCTGTTCTTCTGTTCTTTGTTATAAAGTGGGAGAAATCAGACCCATAAAATCAGGTGATGGTGTCTCAAAAAGAAATAAGGGATGGTCTTGAGAACATTGGATGCTAATTCTTAATCAGTGTTCCCCAGTGCTTTTTTGTAAAAGAAAAAGGTGCCGGAACTCACACATGGCATACAACCCGCCTTGCCTATCCTACAAGGTTCCATCCAAAAAAGGTGCCGGAACGCCGTTCTGAGCATTCTATGAGAAAAAAAGCCCTGGTGTTCCCTATTAAACTGTAAATGTATTCAATATTGTATAGAAGAAAAGGTAGTTCTATGATCGGCTTGTATGCTCAAGATCAAGAATTCTTTTCATTTCTATCAAAAAGAGGTAATGTTCTGTTTAAAGAAAAAACAAAACCCAGTGCCCTTCCTTTTTGCTTGATTGGGACATAAATAGCTGCTTGTTCACTTTTTATACATTTCAATTTCTAATGTTCGCTACACTTTGTATTTGACAAAGCTACATATTGTTGACCAAAAAGAGAGATGGGGTTGTCTCCATTTACGTTATTACTCTCATAAAGAACAGATGTAGACTGCTCTGGTTTTGTTAGATGATGAGCCCCTGCTGATATTGGATAAGATTCAAATGTCCATATTGGTTTTGTTAAAAGTTTTAACTGCCTTTGATACCTGTAGGAACTGATTGTTGATGATTTATCTCAGACCTTTGCTGGGATTTAAATAAATTATTTTGGAGCAATTCCATACTTTTTGAATAGGAGACTCAGATGGAGTTAACTGATTTCTCTCAAAGGGCATTTTTTAATCAATTGCTAAGTAAGAACTTAGTGACCGGCAAAGTAGAGTTCAAGATATGCCAACAACCTAACTTAACACCTTGCCACAAAATTTCACCTGAACTGCAGTGCTTTGCAAACCTCAGGACCCAGTGCAATCCATATTGAAAATGTGACAGTATTACAGAGGCCATAACCTAGGTCTGAAGTGATATAGTGCTAGATGATATTACTGGGGGACTAGGGTCAAATTGTGGTTGTGTGTGTGTGTCTGTGTGTGTGTGGAGGGGGGGTATTTTCATGTTTTTGAGCTTTTAATTCAAAATGTTACATTAAATTAACCGTGGCTTAGCAATTTCTTCTAAGCTTTATTTTTTTAAAGGATAAGCAACCGCAAGGCTGTAAGACCAAAATTTTGCTAAATTTTGATGGCACCATCATGAGGGAATTGAGAGGTAGCACAATACTATGGCTACAGAGGCCATATGTTGACACTTGACTGTCCCTCCGATTTCATAAATCTGGATAGCCATTATATAAAAAAGTAAATATTTGGAAGCATTTTCTAGCACTCAAGCTTTCCATTTTAAGAAAATGTTCTGAGCAAAGTGACTGCTGCAGGGAGAATTTACCCATTCACAAAAAACTGCCACGATTCAATTATAACAAACCGATTTACCAGACTGCTATCTGTCATCTGGGCCTGGCTCCCTCTTACATACTTTTCAACTTTTCTAGGCAGTTGGACTCAGTTTCAAATATTGTTAAGGGATGGAATTGTAGACATTAGCCACTTGTATTTCCTATGAAAAGTTACAGAGTCCATTTGAGAAAATGAAAGTCAGAGAACTAGAATCAGTATTTGCTGATTTCTTTAAGAATTCTAAAATGATAGATCAATATGTTTATCTGAAAAAATAACCCTTTATTTTTAAAAGAATGCTCTAAATATTTATATTCCGTTCCAACCCCAAAATTGTCACGAAAACTGAAGTTCAGTTGTGGGACCATTGGCCTATTTCCATATTTCATGGTAAGCTATTTTGCATCCCTGATAAAATATGTAATAATTTCTAATTCCATGTATACTTACAAGGGTTGGGGTCCAAAAAACCCAAAAATGATAAGTTATTATAAAACATCATCAAATGAATTTTTACATTAGGATATTATAAGACAGTATCCTAATATTTTATACTTAATTTTTAGAGGACTCTTGAGTTTCCGTTTGTGTTACTACTTAAAAGTAAGCAACCTAGAACTAAGGAGAAACTTCCTGACAGTTAGAACAATTAACCAGTGGAACAACCTGCCTCCAGAAGCTGTGAATGCTCCAACACTGGAAGTTTTTAAGAAGAGACTGGACAGCCATTTGTCTGAAATGGTATAGGGTTTCCTGCCTGAGCAGGGGGTTGGACTAGATGACCTCCAAGGTCCCTTCCAACTACTACTACTTCTTCTTATTATTATTATTATTATTATTATTATTATTATTATTATTATTATTATTATTATTATTATTATTATTATTATTATTATTATTATTATTATTATTATCCAAAAACAAACAAATCCTATTATGATAACAACATGAGTATATTCAGCTGCAAGTTAACTAAATGGTAAACTAAAGGAATGGTGTTGGGTAAAAAACTTGTGATTCTTAATTTCACTATGCTGCTTTATTTATAAAACCATTTTCGTAAAAAAAAAAGATATGATGAACAGAAACAGCAGGACACACAGAAAATGAAAGGAAGTAAGGTTATGTTTATTACAAAAATCTCAATCTGAACCCATTTTGAGATAAACCTCTGTTCTTCAAGAGAATACTTATGGTAGACATTGCATTCAAAGATATGATTACAGTCGGAATATGACCATTGAAAAAAGAAATAAAGAAGCAGAAACAGATTTTGTTTGCAAAGCTACTGATGCAAATGCACAGCCACTTTTCAATTTATTTTAGCATTTTTTTGCCTGCCACTCTAACATTTGTTTGAAAGAGAAATACTTGGGGATTGAATTGTATAAAATTCAGCATAAACGTATATGTTTTAAAAGGGTATTTCTGCATCTTTTCAATTGAAAAAAATCAATGAGTAATTTGGTAACTTGTGTATCAGCAAATAATGTTTTCATTGTTTCTTGCATTAAAAAATCTCCTAGTCACATTTCCATTACTTTTAGCAAATACATTTCATATACCTACAATATTACTCAAATTGGAGAAGCATTTGAGCTGTACTATGTTTCAGTAGGTAGCTCAATTATGATAAACTAGAATTTTGATTTATTTTAATGTATTCAGCTTGGCAACATTGTTTCTACGCCTGAATGAAAAATAATAAACCAATTTTACATATAAATCCTTCTGTTTCATTTTATAATACTGCATTTCCAGAATAGTATTAGTGACATTAATTGAAAACAATAAACAGATATAATTCCCTATTTTGTCTTTTTGAAAATAATACATTCATATAGAATTTTGCATGATACAACATAGTTCCTTAAAAAAAAGGCATATAGCAGATACCTTTTCCTGACCACCTATTGGAAATTGTATTGTACTGTACTGTATTTCTGAAACGCTGTAAAAAGTGTTGGAGGTAAAGGAGACCGATACGACAGCACACTCATTTTCACAGCCCTGCTCATGGGCTTCAAAGGGTATCCATCCTAGCTGCTGGGAATTTGGGGGCAAGTAAGGGGAAAGGCAGTTTGCTATGTCACTGGAAGTGCTATTACTTGGCTGTGGCTAACATCCTGTCTACCAGATGGTGCATGAATACCTGTGTTTTTTTCTTCTTCCATGCCATAGTGAGCACAAGAATTATTGCACTAAATTCCAACCTTTTTTTTCTTTTCAATACAGGGACATCATGAAGCCAAAGCTAAGAAGGGGGAGCGGGGTAGAAACAGTTTTGAACTCGAAGAGAATGGGCTTCTAATGCACAAACAGCAACCAATGGAGGATCAAATGAACCTTCCTGGAGACAGGCAATTGCAAATAAAAAGACCTTGCATTTATTTCTGGGAAAGCAGAAAAGGTCCATAAAGCTTTTAAGATGGGGCTGGGGTGGGGGTTAAGCAACGATTCCCTGCCATGAGCAGACTGCAACCTACTGGCCCTAGAGTTCTCAGCAGCTGCCCTCACCATCGTATTCCAGGTACCTGATGGACCCATGTGGTTTCAGAGAGAACATTTTTTTCCCCTGAAGCAGTTTGGCAGATGCCATCATTGCTGCCTAGAATGAGAGGTTTGAGAGGGTTCTGGACTATTTCAAAAGCTGAAACTGTTGCCAACCAGACATAATTATTGGAAGCAGTTGTAAAGTTTCATTAAGTGAAGCTTTCTTCTATTCTAGTGTTTCCATGCAAACAGGCTGTTGGGTGAGGGGTGGGGGAAGGACCCCACCTTTTATTTATCACCAAGATAAACTGGATAGAATGGGAGTGAATTTGCTTTAGCAGGAGAAGCTAGCAAAAGTCTGAAAATAGGCTGGATCCAGCTGGGGGATGTAGAGAAAAAAAATCAGAAAAATATCCCTCAGGGCATCACCTCAGGGGAGGAAGCTGGTCAGCTACTTGGAACTTTGCTGAGTATTGAGTTCTAAGCCATCCTCTCTCTAGAACACAGTTATTATAAAGAACTGGACAGAATATCGGAAGCCACAATGGGAAGCCCATTTTTGCAGTGTGGTGATTTGGATATTAAATTGTAAGTAAAGGAAATTCATGGCTTCAGATATAATGAATTATGTTTATAACCTAGTTATGTTTATAACTTAATTCATGTAAACCTGCATATTGTTTATTTACTAGATTTATATTCTGATTTATAGGGGTCCAAGAGAGTGATACCTAAAAGTCTTGTTCCAATATCTCAGGGGCTGCCACAAAGAAGAGGGAGTCAAACTATTCTCCAAAGCACCTGAAGGCAGGACAAGAAGCAATGGATGGAAACTAATCAAGGAGAGAAGCAACCTAGAACTAAGGAGAAACTTCCTGACAGTTAGAACAATTAACCAATGGAACAACCTGCCTCCAGAAATGGTGAATGCTCCAACACTGTAAGTTTTTTAAGAAGAGACTAGACAGCCATTTGTCTAAAACGGTATAGGGTTTCCTGCCTGAGCAGGGGGTTGGATTAGATGACCTCCAAGGTCCCTTCCAACATTATCATCATCATCATTATCATCATCATCATCATCATACAACCAGTTGAGCCACAAGCAAAACACATTGTAATATAATATGATTTCCCTAGATTCCATTAGAGAAAAACTTTTAAATGGCAGTATATTGTTTTATAACATTTTGTTCTTCAAGATTCTAGAAGTGAATGATATAAACATTAGATTAATTAAGATTAAAGGAAGACCAGTTTTGATCAAATAGACCTAAATTTAGTATTTATAAATTTATATTACTATTAATTTATACTATTATAAAGTACTGTATTTTTCCATCTGTAAGAAACACCCTTGTATAAGATGTTCTGGCATGCGAGTTTCTCCGTGCCAATCAGCTGTTCAGTGGAGCACCAAACAGCTGAGCTAGCAAATCCAGAAGTTCAGCCAGCCTATGATCTTGCCCCCTCCCCCCTCCCGTTAGTGGCAAGCCCACAGGGGCTTGACACCTGCACCAGGCGGCATGGCAACCCACACAGGCATGCCCTGGGCTGCGGAGGTTACCATTTTTTTTCCTTGTATAAGACGCACCTGATTTTTGAACAGGGGGTTCAATAGCGTCTTATACACAGAAAAATACGGTATGTTAATTTATGAACCAAGGCCAAATAATCAAGCATATATTAAGCGTATACAAAAAATATATGAAAGGCCAATCAATCAAAACTACAAGGAAGACACCCTGTATTGTTGAGTCCTATAAGTCAAAGGTATGGATAAAAATATCGCTATTACTCTTGATATATCTAAAATCTAATCATTTAAAAAGAAAGTAGTTATCTTACTATGAGGGAGGTTTACATTTTTAATAACTGGAGTTAGAACGTCTGATCATCATTCCATATAAAACTGGCACTTAAACAGAATACAAGGCATGTATTTAATCTCTATATTTGAATATTTTTATTTGTATTTATTTACGTATTTGTATCCCATCTTTATTGTTTTTACAAATAACTAAAGATGGTGAGCATATCCAGCACACCTTTCTCTTCCAATTTTCCCTACAAGAACCCTGTGAAGTGAGTTGGGTTGAGAAAGAATGACTAGCCCAAAGTCACCCAGCTAGCTTTTCATTCTTATGGGAGGCTGAAATATCTTTTAGTTGTCACCCTGATGGGTAGAACATCGATTCAGGTCAAAAGAAAAAAGGCTTTTCATGTGGAGTATACAGGATCCAACAGAAATAACTAGGGAAGTCCAGGAGAATGGGATAATTCTACCAAAATATAGATGGGAAATGTTGACAAATCCAATTGAATACTGAATATTGAAGCCCCATTGCTTCAATACTACTAATGTTTTTATTAAAGTCCTAAGTGAGACTGGTATTAATAGACCACAATATATCAGATTTGTCTCTCAGCCTTGTCTCTCATGGGTGGATTTAAATCTATCAATGGGGTAAGAGGGACCAAAGTAATCCCCCAAAGGATTACACTGGCCTCAAATATACTTCTCTCTCAAACCCAGATCAGGAGTATCAAACTGCTGGCCCGCAGGCCAGACATGTCATGAGGAGACTGCGCCCACCCAATTGCCAGCAATGGGAAAAAAGTTCCAATACGTCGCAACATCACATGACGTCGTAAGTTTGATATGTCTGCACTAGATAGACCAGACCAAGAAAACATCTCATCACAATGGCTAACACTGACATTTTTTTGCTTCTCATCATCATATAATGGGTCTTACATATCTCTGACAAAGTCATCTTCCTTACTCTCTGCCACAGCTGAATTCTAGTTGCATTAAGGTATTATATGTCAGGCAAAGGTATTTGCTATACTTTTAGGTATTTAGATTATACAAAATCAAAAATTTCAAACTTCTTACAGAAATACACCTGATTTTCACAGACTAACCAACTATAACTTCAGCTTTGATTAACTTAATGGCAGCTTGGATCAAAATATTTTTACACCAGCTTTTAAATTTAGGAATGTGCCAGACACTTTGGGAGCCCTTATAGATAATTCTCTTGCTTGCCCAGCAGGTAGAGTATTGAGAATGAGTACCTAAATGCTTGAAAGACATTTTAAACCAAGATCTGATTAATACTTCTTTCATTTATCATCTAGCCAAGGGATTGAAGTATTGTATTGAAAATGCCAGGTCTTTAGTTTTTGAGAGGTGTATTTCCAGGTGTTCTCTTTTACAATAGACCAATGATGCTCTAAGAGAGTTCAAATTTTGAAATAGAGGGAACGGCTGCATAAATAAGAAGAGACATTACAACTGGCAGAAAATGGAAGAGGAAACTCACTGGCAAAAACCTCAATAATATCATTAATATAGAAGTTAAAAAGCCGAGGGGCAAGTATGTAGGATTAGGCTACATTAAGCCCCACTGTTATTGTCATTAGCCTGTGTGGTAGTACTTCAGCATAATTGTGTAATAGTATATATTTGGGGACTATGCAATTGTCGAAGCTATACTTCTCTAAAAGTACTGTGCTATCATATAAGATACAATGAAAAATAGAATAAAATGTCTTTCAAAGCTCCTATTTTGTAATTATTATTAAAAATAACAGAAGTATGTTTGTCCATATAGAAGAACATAGGCTTCAATGTGATGAAACAACCTTTCATAAGATTTTCACTTTATCCCTTGTTCTATATATCTGTACAGATGGGAAACTGAGAAGCATGACTTTGTTTCTCAATCTCTTAGATGACTGCTCATACATACGCATAAGGGTAGATCTCTCCTGCATTCACAGGCAATTTCCACACACCAAACTTGTCTATGTGGATCTATACATAAAATCAGAGATGGGAAGAACTTTAGAGGTCATCTAGTTCAATCCCCTGCTTGATGCTAAGAAATTATAATTTCTACCTTCCCTTCTTTTTAGCAATAGCCAGCAACTAAAGAGCAAAAATTCCACACAACTGCCCTAATGTGATCCCCACAGAATATCTTATGGCAACCAGGATATATGATAGACAGGTGTGTGCGTGTGTGTATGTTCATATTCTGATCTTCGAATTCTGAGCAGAAGAGGGTCAGGATAGCAAGTATCTGTGTTTCTTCAGTGCCCTGGGGATTAGCCAGGTGAAAATATGGAAACAACTTAACCCTTAGTAGAGGCAAGTTCAGTTTTGATGGAGCTTCTTTCTCTCCCATGCTATCTTGGAAAACATTTATATTTTGCACATGCACATGCCCACATACAAACACACCCATACCCACAAACTTTTCTGCTCTATTTGCTATTCCTTGAATACTTTTGAAAGACCTCCCAGGCCAGGATTGTCTCTGGTGCAGTCCATGTCCCACAAGCCTTTGTTTGACCAAGAAAAGCTTCTACTTGCTCTTAATTCTTTTAGCATATTAAAAAAATGCCATAATTAAGTAGCAATATATAACCATGCGGTTGGTTAATCTGACATTGTAAATTATGTCAACACTCATATGTGTACCAAATGATTTTCTTTCTAAAACTTCTTTAAAAAAATAGTTATTCCTAGTATTGTCAGAGTGGATGCAGAGAGATGACAAGCCAGTAAGGCAAAACGAAGTGCAGAGTTAGTTTCTCATCCCAGATGGCAGTGATGGGACTTGTTTACAAGAACTCCGAATGAAGAGCAGTACAGAACATATGAACAAATTCCCTTTCAGACAGTATAAAGACTATGCATGAGTGATTTGCATGCAGCCAGCATGGCTTGTTTGTCATGCCTAAAGCCAATAAAAGGGTGATGCAGTCAAGATTTTTATACATAACACCAGCTTGAAAGAATGATTATCACATTTTTCTAAGAAAGAAAAGTATAATTTGTGGTTTAGTAAAACAGTGCCCCAAGAGAAACACAATTGGATTTAAGTATTTGCTTTGAAGGAGTCAAAGCAGATTAATCCACAACTAATTTTCTTTGTCTCTCTGAGGGCAAACAACTTTCACACATCACAAAACTGACCCTGGGAGCCAAATCATAGCTTGATTTGGGGATGTATTCAATCTGTTGATCCCTAGAGAAATACTGGAACAAAAAATAAACTAGCAAACAAACAAGAAAGAAAATGTCAGAAAGAAAAAAAAGAAGTGAGCAACTCACTCAGTTCATGACACAGATGTCATATGATTTATTGAGTGGCACCAAAGTAACATAAGCAAAAGGATAAGTTTATCTGGGCAGGAACCTACAAACTAAATGTCAGCATTAGAAAAGATAAAGAGGAAAAGGCAAATTTCTCTGAAGAAAAATTGCAGGCAAATAAATGGAATATGGGAATGTCATTAGTTCTACTGCATTCCTTTTACCAGACTAATTTCTAACTGAAATCATAACAAATTGATCAAAATAGAAAACGGAAGAAAATATAAAGTAAACCAAGAAAATCTGTACTTTGATAGGGAAAATAAAAACAAATCTTGGTTTAAAATAACAATCATTTTGGTATGACTGATACGATATATTTGCTCAAATATACACAAGTATGGTGCTGTAAATCTTAAAACAATGCTTTAAACTTCACTTCTGTTGAATAAAATATATATTTTTTTCACAGCAGAGGAGAATCTGCACTGTTATCCCAATATTCAAGAGATAATTCTGGATATAATTTTTGAGTTTTGCTTCAACAATATAAAAAAAAACATTAACTATATGCCTTTCTAGAATTAGGAAAAATTACAGAAATAAATACTTCTTTAAATTACTTAATATAATATAATAATACATATACTTCTACATAAACTTTGTTCTGCTCACAGATATTGCATTGGTATGGGCCATGTTCAGCACAAGGATGGATTTAGGTTCACTACCCAAAAGTATTGCAAGAACCTTATTAATTATAGGGCTTAATCTTTAATAATTTAATTTAATTTAATTTAATTTAATAATTTAATTTGTATACCGCCCTTCTCCCGAAGGACTCAGGGCGGTGAACAGGGCAATACATAATAAAAAACAGAATACAAAAATTAAAAAGTAATTAAACCATTATGCCCGTAATAATTAATACATATTAAAATTAAAACTATTTATAAAAACCCAACCCCATCCTGTCAGACCAGGCCAGCTTGTTCAAAAAAGAAGGTTTTGAGATCGCGCCGGAAGGAGCGAAGGTCGGGGGCCATCCGGAGCTCGACCGGTAAGCGGTTCCAAAGGTCTGGCGCGCCCACAGAGAACGCTCTCCCCCTGGGGGCCACCAATCGGCATTCTTTGATCGGCGGCACCCTGAGGAGGCCCTCTCTGTGGGAGCACACTGGACGGAGGGAAGTTGACGCCGGCCGCAGGTGTTGCCGTAGGTAATCCGGACCCATGCCATGAAGGGCTTTGTAAGTCATCACTAACACCTTGAATAGCTTTTAATTCTAGTCTATAGGAACAAAAAGATCCATAGGTTCTATAATCTATATAATGGAAACTATGTTCATCAGACCAGACCAGATTTCAGAAAAACATTTACCAAGAACAGAACCACAAGTGCCAAATAATCAAAGTGCAACCTAGTAAATACTGCCAGCCTACTAGCAGTACTCCACTTCAAACTGACAATAACAATGCCCAGTGGTTTCATGTAGGGTTTTAAACAACAAGGGAGTAAGATAAAACCTTGTGGAACACTATTGGTCAATGTCCAGATATGGAATAATAGTCCCCTAACATTACCTTCTGAACGTACCCTGTCAGAAAGGGCCAGAATTACTGATAGCTATGGGCAATATACAATTTAAGAAATCAAAAGCCATTGTGAAAACTAACAGGACATAATTCCCTCATCCAGGATATTTTATTTACCAAAGCCACAAATGTAACATTAGCACCATATTTGGTATGAATATCCAACTGAAATGGATATTAATCAGCATCATGTGTATAGCATCTAAGCTGTAAGGCTCCCATCTTCCCAAACATGTACCTGTTCAAAGGAAGGGTATCTACAGAACCTGTAGATTCTCTACCATGGATAAAATGCAAAACCAGATAGACCAAACAACACTTACTGTAAAACAGATTATGTTTTTTGATATGTGGCAAGCAGAAGATGGACCAGGATACAGGGGAAAAATATGTTTAAATAACATTTATAAACGACCTGTGTATTTACTGGAAATTTCCTTAGTCAGTTTCATTATTTCATTGTTCTGAAGCCTTGGTGAACATTTTCAAAAAGTTCACAAGGTCTGATACCAGCCTCTAGCCATAGGTTTCCCAGTTCAAGCCCTAGAGATATAATCACTCTGCAAAGTTTCTTTTGTATTTCAGTGCAAGGGTCAACGCTGGATTGAGACTATTTTTTAAAAACTGAACCCTGCATTAGAGACAATGAGCAATTCTGGGAGCCAAAGCTGCAATCCAGTGCACTAATCTAGACGTGAGTCACATAAAGAAGCACAAAGTAAAGTTATGCTGTGAATAACTTTATTTCATGTTTGAGTATGTGCAAATAACTTGTATAAAAAGCAATAGTATATGCACAACTTAAATACATTGATTTTAATACTTATCCCTAAAGCATATTTACCTGCATATTCAAACAGAGAAATTCTTCCCCAGTTACCAATACATGCAGACTATAACTTGAATAACGTTATTTAGAATTTGTAAAAGAAATAATATATTTAAGAAGTCAGTATTCAACTTATGAAAGATTTCTTCTGTTGAGAAAAAAAATTCAACCCTCTCCCTACACACAATGATACAGAAAGACATGGTCTAATCAACTCGGGGGTGGATGTCAAGAGACTAAATTTGTTTTGTCTGCAATATGGATGGAAACCAAAATCAAAGTGAAAATGTTTTGGTAGTACAGAATGCTTCAGGATGAAATCTGAGTGTCTGAATATTCTGAGAAGTTCAGATATTTTAAGGTGTGTATCAAAGACGAGTTTCATTTTAGCTTTCAAAACTGTGCATACCACATTAGTGGTCTGCATTGACTTTCTTACAATGCATTTCTCTCAAATATGCATACATTGCCTGAATCTTTGGTTTTATTAAAAGAATGTAATTAACAAGAATCTGCTAGCCCCTCATCTATCTGTTAACTTTTTCATCTGGTAAAATGGTTTGTGTTGTGTTCGAAAAATCTGACCCCTTCCAATGCCTTCTCCACAGGGAGCATCCAGCCCTCCTCTAGTCATTAAGCTGGACTTCCTGCTGGAATGAAGTAGTAAAAACAAAGGAGACACACTATTTCCATCGACAGTTAGAAAAGCACAGAAAAAAAACAAGCATTTCTGTTAGGCATTATTTTCCTTGTTCTCCTCTTACTCCAAAAATCATATACAAACCACCCTTTTGGCATCCTTATTTTTAAGGATGACACCTTCTCATTCTTACTGTATAAGTACAGTTGCACCTTAAGGATTAAGAAAAGGATAGTGTCGCTATACTGAAAAATAATTTTGAGAAGACGCAATGAATCAAAAGATGGCATAAATCAAAGTAAACCTTTTCTCTCCTTTGTTATTTCAGAAAAATAAAATTAATCATCCTTGCACAAATTGCTTTTTCCCAAACATAAAATGTGAAAAGATAAAGGTTTCCCCTGGCCAGTCATGTCCAACTCTAAAGGGCGGTACTTATCTCCATTTCTAAGCTGAGGAGCCAGCATTGTCCAAAGGCATTTCTGCGGTCATGTGGCCAACATGACTATACACTGAGGCACACAGAACGCTGTTACCTTCCCACTTAAGTGGTACCTATTTCTCTACTTGTATTTGCATGCTTTAGAACTGCAAGGTTGGCAAGAACTGGGGCAAGACCAGGAGCTCACCCCTTAGCATGGCACTCGGGTCCCAAGAAGCAGGAGTTCATCAGTTTATGCAATACTAGATATATCTCACTATTAGCATCAAAGAATTATTTCACATTTCTGGAATATTCACAGTTCAGATTTTAATATTATAAGTCATGCTATTATCTCATAACATTATAATATAAATTATCAGTAGGATGTTTACATCATAACAAGTTTTTCATACTGAAGATACATTTTCAGTATAAAATATGAGTATTATAATTCAAAAATATGTTTGCTACCAGTTTGTTTAAAGATGACTTTTGTCCCCATACATTCTTTGGGCTCAGCATACAATGCTCAGAGGTAACATACCACCTTTTAAGCTTCAATACATTCCCAGTGCAATGTGGAGAAAGAAAGATTCAGAGATTATGGAATAATCATCTCCAAATCGATCAATTTTCCCCTGAAGGTAAAACTGAAAGAAATAAAAAGTTGAGCAGTTCCAGCTACACTGCTTGAAGTTTAAAAGGAAAGGACCCCTAGGGCACATTGTGGAGTGATACCTATCTCCTTTCTGGTGCTTATTAACAGGTCAGAGATCTCTGTTACATTTACACTATTCCCAGGTGACATCCCCTAGTAGGTATGGTGACCTTTCAATCCAAATAAAGAATTAAAAACACAAAGTCCTTTAAACAAAGTTTTTTTGCAATCATCAGCCATTTTGGAATTGCAGTATAAGTTTGTTGAAAACTCTCAGCAGTATCACCTTCAGTAGTTCCTTCTTAATATATTTGTATGTCTGCATGTTAATATTACTTTGTGGATCCATGTGAGCTCTAGTTTTCAGAAGTATTTTGCATATTGCGCTGTGTGACTTTAGAGGTATGTTTGGCCTTTAAATGACACTTCCAAAAGCAACTAAGGTCTGGACAAAAAATATATCGATTTGGTTTCAGGTTATACTAAAAGAAAAATAAATTGATTAAATACAGTTAATATGATTACTGCCCATTATTGTGCTGCATTCTTTACCTTCTAATTTGAATTCAAGGGGTATGCATGCACATCAAATAACTGTATTTTTGTTGGTAGAATCTATGAAATATGGATTGATATAAATGCTGAAAATAGTCAGCAGTATTTTCAGTATAATTTTTGGAATAGTTACAGTACCAAATTTCTTTAAAGTACAAATTCAAAAAAAAAGCAAAACCTTCCAAGCCTTTAGACTGAAGTTATTGTCCCAAAACTGTGCTCAGGGCTTGATAATAACTCACAAGATAGAGAAATGCCTAAAAGAGTTAGCCCTGGGAGTAAAGAGCAGTACTTTCATATCAGCTCTAGAAGTAAAAAAAATATTACATCATTCATACAGGTTGCTAGATTCAGCTTTTCTTGGCATACAGTTTGGATTATCTTGGCAGGGATCTGATCTTTATTTCTTTTTTTATGTGCAGTGAACATATTCTGCAAAAAAAATAACTTTCTTAGACAAGTATTTGACTGGGTTGTGCAAAGCATGTAGGTCTTTCCTTAACCTGGACCACAACAGAATAATGTATGGCTACACTTTATGGGAATGTTTCAGGTATCAACATTTAAGTTCAAATAATATTTTTATAGCACTCTAGAATTCTCAAGAATTTTCATAAGGGAAAAGTTGATGAAATTTAGAAAACTATTCTCATCTGATATCTTTTATATAAATAAAATATGTATGCATATAAAAACACATCTCAGGTATAACTGTACAGAAATCCGGTATACTTCATTAAAATTTGCTTTTATGTTAGCAAGTTTATACTGGGCTAGAATCAAGAAAAGCAACTTGGATCAAGCCTGGCTAAGAGCAGTCATTTGTAATTGGTCAGTGAGGCTAATCCAGGTAGTCCTTGACTTACAACTTTTCATTTAGTGACCATTCAAACTTACAACGGTGCTGAAAAAAGTGAGCTTACTCACTTACAAGCATAGCAGTATCAACATGGTGATGTGATCTAAATTTGGATGCCTGACAACTGGTTCATATTTGACAGTTGCAGTGTCCCAGAGTCACGTGATCACCTTTTGCAACCTTCTAACAAGCAAAATCAACGGGGAAGCCAGCTTCACTTAACAACTGTGGCAAGAAAGGTCATAAAACTCACTTAACAATTGTCGCACTTAGCAACACAAATTTTGGGTTTGGTTGTGGTCGTAAGTTGAAGACTACCTGTAGAAGAACACTTCCTGAAAGTAATGCATTGGGCATCCTAGCATGTCCATTAACCTAAATATCTTCCTCTGAGGGGTACTACTCTAGAATGAAATTTTTTGTCTTAGATAACTCTGAAGAGTGTTTGGGCCAGTAGAAAAATCTTCAAGGGCATCTGGTCGTAATGTTTCACCAGGGAAAGCTCATTCAGAATCAGATATGAACAACAAGACTATCTGTGTCACTGTCTTTGTGAGAACACTCCTTTCATCCCTCCAAAATCAACAAGATCAGGAGACAATAAATCGTCCTGGTTCATTTTTGTATAAATTTGAATTAGAACTTAATGAATGCGGGAAAGCATTTATCCTAAATCTATATAACATTTCAAACTAAATAAAGTTTACTTATCGGGAAAAGATGGCCATCTCTCCATGTGTCACAAAACCCATGTTAAGTAATACATTATCAATATATATTATGTTTTTTTTTAATTTAAATGTGGCATGATAGACCCGTATACCTAATTCAAGCAGTTTTCTGTGATGATTACTGTCATTCACATAAGATTCCATGATATTTATTCTTAAGAGGTCCGTACAGAAATATTGTATTAAGTGCACAATCTCAGCTTCCAGATCTAAAGATTCATTCCCTCCTTAACTGTTCATTGGGAAAACAACCATATAAATTGAACACAGCAGTGTGTTCATTCACCTACAACTTTGTTTCTTGCTTCTTCCAACTAGGCTTACATATACTTAAACCACCCTCCAGATCATTTTTGCAATAAATATCATAGTTCTGTATTTACATTACTGATTTCATACAAAATTTGCCAGTAGGTAAAAATAGGCACAGAATCTTTAAAACCTTAGAAAATATACCAAGATAATTGTATCCTACCTTAAAACAAATATAGTCTTTCTTAGTTTATATTATTTCAGAAATGAGAGTGAATGATAAGCCTTTAATAAGGAAGGCTTAATTAAATCCTCCAATTTATTTTCAATTATTTTAATTTGTACCCATCAGCCATAAGTATTTTTTCAAACACCAAGACCACAGGATTTTTAGGAGAGTCAGTCCCTGCCTTTGAAAAACATTTACTGAAGTGGCAGAACCATTTTAATCCTCATTTAGTATGGCAAGTTCTGCCCTCAAGCATGACCTGGGGTAAAGTATCTAAGGAGTACTGCTCCAGGAATTTCTCCTTTTGCTTCACTTCCCCTGCTAGCAGTCACTCAACTGAACACCCAACTTCAGGTGACATACATTATGGGATTACAAAGGTTTTGTCAGAAAAACAACAACAAACGAATGCTGTCATCTCTTTGTGGTCTAGGAAGACAAACAAAATGACTGATTGGAAGGCATTAACAAAACAGTGTAACAATGAAGGAGAGATTTTAACATCTTGCCAGGAACAAATGAGAATTGGCTAAATAAATTGTTGAATAAATTGTTGAATGTTTCAGAACAAAAAGCAACACAAATACAACAGAAAAGTAATATGCTGTCATTAACTTTCAATACTTAAATATGTTTTGTTTCATCACCCATGAAGTAGCTGTAGGCTTCCTAAATGTAGCTGTAGGCTTCATTTAGCCTTATTTAGTCTATCCTATCTGGATCTAAAGCTTTTTGCAGGATATTTTTCCAGACTAAAGATCTCTTTTTAAATGAAATTATTAGGAACTAAATGTGGATGCTCTGTTGCTAAGAATTCTGAATAATGATACTTTTCATGCTCATGATTATAGTTTTTATTGGACTATTTTGTAGATGCTATATGATCCGATAAACCAATAATCACATATAGTTCATTCCAGGATAATAATTTATTACTGAAGATAGCGTAAACATGTCACCTTTGATCAATATTCAGTAGCTTAGTCAGATCTGAACTTCTTTTATAAGTAAATGAAAAAAATAACGTCATTTGTGTAAGGACTTGTTTTATTTAACTGAATGACTGCTACCAGCACTGAGCCACATATTTCTTATTTAAACATCAAGTTGATGCTGAAACACCTGAATTTCTCTCTCTCTCTCTCTCTCTCTCATATACATATACACACATACACATACATACACATACATACATACGTATACACACACACATACTTATATCCACTTTTATCTTTAGATATCTGGGGAAATAATCAAGATATTTGCATATATATATATTGATTATTTTTCCAGATATCTAAAGATAAAAGTGTTAAGGGAAAAGCATATTAAAGCATAAGTCTCATGATTAAAATGCCTATAATAGCTTAGTCAAATGATTTCTAATCAATACTCATATTAATATTACTAAGAAACTCTGTCAAAATATACTTGTTTAGAATTCACACAAGTTAAAAAAAATGAAACATCAATGACCATTTCTTTCTAATGAGGAGCAAGATCCTCTCGTGAATCCATATTTTTAAACATGAAATGTAGCTGTGAAAAGGAGTCCCTGAGGATTTTACTCCATTAATCATTACTGACTTTAGGGGCAGTGCTCATCTTCATTTCAGGGCCATTGAGCCAATGGAAGACATTTCTGTGGTCATGTGTCTAGCATGACATTAAGGAGTGCTGTTACCTTCCCACTGAAGTGGTACCTATTTATCTACTTGCATTTGCATGCTTTCTTTGGCAGGAGCTGGGGAGAGGATGGGAGCTCACCCTGTTGCGTAGTGCTTGGGTCTCAAACCTGGGCTTCCGGCTTTCCAACCAATAAGCCCAGCATCTTAACTGCTGAGCCACCACACCGCCCCTAAATACAGCTGTACTAAGTTCAAATTTGTAAAAATAGAAGCATTCTATGCCATTTTCTCAGTATAAAGGTAAAGGTTTCCCCGCACATGCGTGCTAGTCATTTCCAACTCTAGGGGCCGGTGCTCATCGGCTTTGAAACAGAGATGAGCACCGGCCCCTAGAGAGAGTTTCTCAGTATAGAGTTTATTAAATTACAGCACCAAAACTGGAGTAGGGTAGAAAAACAGTCAAGTGTAAATGAAGATTCAACCCATTCAACCCTGCCTGAGAATGTTTACTTGAGCCTTTCTGAAGCGCATTTTTTAAAATAAAATAATAACGGATGGAAATAGGGAAGCATTAAGAGGAGCATCATTGCAGAAGAAACCTAAAATCAGAAATAAAACTTTGTAAGCAAATACAAAATGAGAAGTATTGTTTACCTGTCAGTTGACATTGATTAATCTTGTGCTCTGTGATGTCACTCAATGATTCAAACACCTGGAGGCAGCTGTCACAGCTGTGCACAGCTTCTTCCTCTAATTCCTCCCCTTCTTCCGGTCTTTTCTTACAATCTATCAACTCTCCATCGTCTGTCCTGTCTTCTAGTTTACAGTTCAGATCTGAAAGAAAATGAAGATTATGACTCCAAGGTTTTGGGAGAAACAATCCTGTTTAAAAAAATTGGACTTTGGGTGGATTTCTTGTATTATTGTTGTTGTTCAAGCTATTCAACAGGTACAAAAATACTTCTGGCTTGAGGCTGCAGAACATGAACATTATGCTAGAATTTACAGCTCAATAAACAGAGGAAGCATCTATCCTTTCCATTCTCTATTACTTTTCTTCCCAAATACCATTCCCTTCTGCAAAAGGAATGCTTCCATTTGTCACAGTTAATTTTGTCAACTTTAATGCAACTATTGGGGGCTTTTCATCACTTGAATAATTTAAAAGAATAAATCCCTTCTACAATGCAGCACAATCTAATGAAAAAGAGTTTTTTTAAAAAAAAAAGTTCCAGGGAATAAAGCCAGGTTTTAACTTTTTTAATGCTAGAACTAACTTGCTGCCATGAGAATGAAACTGATATTAAGAAAAAGCCAAATGATCAGCTTTTACTGCCAAATAAAATTAAAATTAAAAACCAATGCTTTATTATAGAATGATTTAACCCATCTACTAATTAAATAAGGATGCACTAATCTGCAAAGAATAATTTGCTCTAGAGGCAGTTTTGCATCATTATTTGTCTTAATAAATATAGTAAGAGGTGAACTAAAGATCCAGCAAAGAATCTAGCTATAATTCAGGAATAGAAAGGATGAGTTTAGTTCAAAATATAATTTACAGAAACTGATTCTGACAAATTCCTTGTATAAAGGAAATCTAAGTATCATCCAATACTACTTCAGTTTGGTAAATGACTAGTAAAAAGTCAACAATTTAAAACTTTGTTTTAAACTGATTTGTTTAAACATAACATAGGAAAGATAGCATTTGTATCCTATTTCTGTTTTTCCTCCTTAAAACATTTTAAACAAAAAGAATAATTGCAAAGAGAGAAAAGAAAGAAAAATGAAAAGTAGTGGACAAAATAAAATATCAGTAAATAATTCAAAAAATACAACAGGGACAAAGAGCAAGAGATATAGATGCCCCCTTGAGTTATTTGTAAAAATAATAAAGGCAGGATGCAAATAATTAAAAATAAAAATCTTACTTTAGCATAATTTCTGCAACTAGCTCTTTATCTGAAAAATCATTATATCTTATGTTGCTTTAAGGTTACCTATGCTAACAAAACTGCCAAATTTTCTTGTAAGTACATTTCCAGCATTTGCATCCACAAACTGCAAGTCTAGCAGTTAAAAATACTACTAGGTTATAAGTGACAAAGGAAAAGAAATAATTATCTTTAACTGTTGCAAACTGACCCAGAATCATTAAACATTTGTTGGAAAGCACCATGTGCACAATACATACTATTAGAGATTCGGCTGAAATTCCCAAATTCATCTCATAAAACTGACTCAGGCAAACATGGGCACTCAATCTTAATTTTAACATGACTATTTAAATGCTGCACATAAACTTTACAAAGCTATTTGTTTTAAAGTAACTTTACTTTAAGTGAAGGGAGAATGTGATGCAAGTATACTCAGTGCTTATTATTCATGAATGCTGGCCCTTAACAAAAATCCAATAACAGACATGCAGAGAGTTATATGAAACCTTGCTTAGGATAATCAGTCTTACAAGGACAGATCTATCTATTAGCAGATTTTTTTTCCAAATTATATAATAAAAGTCATTGGGTGAAAAAAGCAGTTACATCTATTTATGCATTCACAGATTTATATCTGCTGGAACAGGAGTCAGGCAAAGTAACATCTGCTGTTACTTTAGAATGTATGTTCTAGCAAAATGCTATGTTAGGTTTTAGGTCAATTCTTAAAAAGGGACAAATCCATGAGACTGGGTTCAGTCACAGCCCCTGTGTGGCAGCTTCTGCCTTCTCTTGATGAATATATTTTCTATTCCTACTTTTTTCTCTGAAAAGGTACTCCTACTATAGTCGTGGATAGTGAAATCAGAGTTACAGACTCATATAAAAGAGTTCTGAGTATCAGTGAAATGGTTCATATGGACTGTAAAACAACTGTTTCAAACTTAAACAGGACATATTGAAATCAAAACCTTTTGCACGTATCCAGCTGGCATCAACTTATACTTTAGACCAGGGGTGTCAAACTGCCGGCCGCGGACTGGCCACATCATGCGGAAGCCGTGCCCACCCCATTGCCGGCAATGACAAAATCGTCCCGATACATTCCACAATGTCACGAGTTTGATATGTCTGCTTTAGACTTTAACTAGAAGCATGAATGCCAAATCAATTCGCTTCAAATACGTTCGGGGCAAATGTTATCACATCAACTCTACATTAGTGTCTTCCAGTATTTTAAAGTAGTTTTAGAGTGGTTCTTATGAAAATGACTATATATTGCCCATATGTATGAGAATTTTTTGATGAATGATGAACTTCAAAATAGGAATTCTACATCTAATTTCCAGGTCTAACATGTTTGCATACAAAATTGAACACATTCTTTTTCTTAATTCTCAGCTACTTTTTATTAAGACAGGCATTATAAAAATCCAGCTCCAGTTTTATGATATTTCAAATGTGATATACTTAAATGAGAAAAATGATTTTCTTTGAAATTACTTTTCAATTAGGGATCGATTTGCATATATGTTCTTATGACCCATTTATCTAAGTTATCTTTCACATACTCTTACCTATCATATCACCACTTCTAAACACTTAAATGTTTCTAAATAAGAGATAACCTTTATTGTCATTTTTTTTTACTGTGGGCCCAACGGCACACATCAAAAAAATGAAATTTAGTTGCCTGCTCTTAAAGTGAAACACATACATGACACACACCTAAACATACTATATACAACATATGTATAGAACCACACCCCTACATATACGTAACAAATAAATATTAAATACTGTCCATCTTGAATATATAACGGAAGGAGGAAACTTGAGACTTCATACTTTCTTAAAGTGCTTTAAGTAGACTTAATAACTTTTCCTTACAGGCAGTGGTGCTAAATGACAGATTTACCAGAGAAATTTAATCTTCAATAGACAAGTGTCAACCTAGATATATTCACCTTTCTAAAACAGAGTTATTTGTGAAAACTTGCATGAGTAAACCAAACGAACAAATCAAAAAAAAATATTCAGAGAGATAATCTTTCTACTTATACCTGTAGATTTGCTACTGATTTGCAACTTTGCAATTGCTACCACAGTGTAAATTCTTAAAAGCTTAACGCCTCAGTCAGAATAGACTAGATGAAAACACCAGACTGACATTTGGAAATCATACTTAATATTAACAATTATTTCAGCATTGTTTATCTACCAATATGACATGCTGCAGAATTACTGAATGCAACAAAAAAGAGCTGTCAAATAAATTCTGCCTATTGATACAGTATATAAACTGCTAGTGTTTTTTATGTTGGTTATTTATATAAATAGAAAATGTAAAAATAGTATATTTTCCCATAGCTTTTTGTGCCCATTGACTTTCTCTCTCTCTTCTTTCTCCTCACAAGAGATATTATTGCTGTAACTTGATCCAATGAAACCTCAACTTTGGAGGATAATGAAAAATACAAATGCTTAAAAAATTAGAAGCAATAAACCTAAGAACACCAATTAACTTCCAGTAAGAGATTGATTCAAGGCTAACCTTAAAGGCAGAAATCCTTCTCTAGTCTTAGAACACTTACTTTTAAAAACCTATACAAAAATAAAATTTAAATTTAAGTAATGACTGTCTAACAGCCATCCCAGCAGACAATATGTATGCTTGAAAAGTCATCTTAAATATTTTTGTCCATGAAGCATAGATCCGTAGCTGAGCAAGAGCCTAAAATGTCACGCTAACCAGGAAAAAAGCCCAGTTTCCAGTCCATTTGACTGCATTTTAATGGACCTCCTTCCAAGCCACTTCTGCATGGAAAAGTGCTGGCAAAAGAAAGGAAAACTAAGAGATCATGTGGTTATAATTATGACCAGGAAAGGAATATTTCTGCAGTTCAGCAGTGAAGTAAAACTCTATCGTTGTCTGCTCCCAACAGTGTCCATTGCAAAACAACTGCCTCATTAAATCTCTGCAGTAAGATTAATATGCCGTAGCTGCACTACATTTATAACTTGGTACTCCATAAAAAGCACATTTAATGGAAACAGCCAGAGCTCTGATACCAAGTATTACTTGAAAAACTTCAGACCATATGTAGAGAACTTCTTATTCTTATTTGTCTTCAAAACAATCAAATTTGAATCAGCTGGAAGACTCTGGGTTTTACTCTTGCCTTAGTCACAAAGTCTGCTTCGTGACTTTGAGCCAGTCACTCTCTCTCAACCCTAGTGAGAAGACAAACCACTTTCAAACATAAAAGTAGTCCTTGACTTGTGACCACAATTGACCCCAACATTTCTGTTCCTAAGTAAGAAAGTTTAAGTGAATTTTGCTCCATTTTATGACCTTTTTGCCATATTTGTTAACTGAATCACTGCAGTTGTTAATAGCATGGTTGCTAAGTGAATCTGGCTTCCCCATTGACTTTGCTTGTCAGAAGGTCACAAAAGGTGATCACATGACCCTGGGACACTGCAACCGTCATAAATACATGTCAGTTGCAAAGTGTCTGAATTCTGATCATATGCCCACGGGGATTCTGCAAAGGTCATAAGTGTGAAAAATGGTCATAAGTCACTTTTTCTGGTGCTGTTGTAACTTCCAATGATCACTAAATGAACTGTTGTAAGTCAAAGAATACCTGTACAGCTAAAAAACAGCTCAGACACAAGTACAGTCAATTGCCAGGATCAACACTGACTCAAAGGCGTTGATCAATCAAGATATATGAATATATCAATAATTTTAATTGAAATATTTCTGTGGCAGAATACAGAAGATAGCTGTCTGCCATACTCTCTCGCAGATATACTAACTGCACTTATACTGTTCTCACGTACATAGTCTCTCTTACTTGAAAGCAAAGTTAAAATGGCTAAGAAGCTGGCAGAATGTTTGTAGCAGAGGAAATGGCTGAGGAGAGACACAAAGCTTGGGCTGGACTAAGAAAGGGAGAAAAGGAAAGTAGTTAAGAACCAAAGGTGGAATTAGGCAGTTTGGAGACGCTGAAAAGTTTCCCAATGATTCCATAATGATTCAAGTTCACAGAGAGCAAGAATATACAGAAAGAGATCTGTCTGTGCAGTGCAGATACCAAGCGAAAGAAAATAATCCAAGAAAAAAAAAGGTCAAGGTTGTGAGAAGTTGCCAGCTAAGCTATAGCTGAATCCCTTGATTAACTCTTTGAGGAATGTAGTAAGAACTAGGAACAGCTTAGGAAAGGCACGTTTTACTAGCAGAAGTAATATTATTTCAAGGAGGAAGATAATTAACCTTGGAATGGTATAAAAACTGTGATAGAACCAGTGGACCATAAAACAATTTGTTACATTCCTTTCAAGGCAGAAGACAGGGAGACGGGAATATGTATGCATTAGCTCAACGCTGCTTGCATAATTGGCCGACTGAAAGGTGCATCTTGTAGAGAAATTAGTATCTACGTGTGTTGTGGTAAGAATGTAGCAAAAACAAAGGGGTAGTTCACAGGTTGTTGTATGCTGAACTTTGACCGATTCATCCTTGCAATTCACTACTATCTTCAGAAATAAATATGTCCCATAAATTTAAAATTATTCAGGTGTGGCATTAGCCTAATTTCTCTCCTTTTTCTATGGTTTTCTTTTACCATGATACAGAATTATATATTTCTTTCTTCCAAGATTTGTTAATTATTTACCTTACAAACACACACATATATGTGTGTGTGTATGTGTGTGTATATAGATAGACAGACAGACAAGATACAGATGATATAGATATAAATGATAGTTATAGGTATAAATATAAGAAATAAATAATAAATTGTGATAATTTCCAAAGCTCTTATCTGGAAGGACGTTTCACTCATCCCATCTGGGTGTTTCTAATAGCACTTAAATATTAAAATATTAAATATTTAAATATTAAATATTAAACCTGAAATAAATAAGGCCAATACACTTTAATATCAGAAAGACAGCATGAATTAGTGAGTGTGTGTGTCTGTATTGTGTCTGTATTTTTCTGACAGCTAAGCCAATCTTAGATTACATGTCAAACAGTCAATAATATTTTAGTGTAAATTACCTAAAACTAAATAGCAACATGGAGTGATATCACGTACTACAGATATTTAAAAACTGACAAGACAAAACACATTGGAAAATATGTTCCTACCCTTACAATAATTGTACAAATTCCTGTTTTCTTTCAAATAAAAATTCATTTCTCCTATCAGTTATATAAATATCCAAAAACATCAGGTTAAAAAAAATAAGAATTTAGTTAAACAACTAATCTGCTGTACTGGACTGCTACTATAGGAAAATATATGATATACAACATTCCAAAAATCTGGACGTGAATCTAATTTTATTGAGAGCAGAAAATCATGAATTAGTTACATTAAAAATTGCATAATTCCAAATCACTTTATCAAAGGATCATCCAGTCTGATCTATCAGCCTTCTTCACCTAGATGCTCTCCAAATATGTTGGACTTCAACTTGACTTTAATCCCAGCAGGCATAAAAATTGTCCTCTGCTGGTTGGGATTATTAGATTGGCAATGATGAAAGCACCTAATCAGGAAAATCTGGTTTGTGCAATTGCAATGTGTATTTTTAGCTTCTTAAATATAAGAAAAGCACAATTAAAGCAGTAGTATTTCTTTTTAAGATTGCTGGGATCCTTAAAATTTAAACCAATACCAATAAAACATACAATACAAACACTTTTTGCACAAAGAATATTTAATTATTATTTCCAGAACAAGTAATCAAACAAACTAAAGGACTTAATTGTCCCTATAGCACAATTTTTTTTCAAAGCAGAAGCAAAAAACTAAAGAACTGTTATAAGAAGCAACATGCTATTAACCTCTATTATAATGAACAGGTCAAATTTCCAGCCTAAAATCTTGCTGACTGAACTAAGTCTTTATCTGCATAACTCCCAGTGACTTAAATGTAGGGATCAGTGACTACTAACAAAATCAGTGGATTAAGATCTAAACTGCATGCTTATTTGTGAAAGTAACCAGCCTGCAGAAATGCCTGGCCATAATCCAGAAATGTGCATGTGCCAGAGCAATGTTAAGTTTAATTCTTCTTTTTCTGCTTCCTTGTGATAAAACTCACACCCCATGTGTAAATTTCCACTATTTTAAAAAATAGGCAGATGATCCTGTGTAAACTGAACGGAAAAATTGGTCTTCTAGAAAATAGATCAATAGCTAATTTGTACACAGATCTGCTTCAGAAGCATAACAGAAGTGTTCTATGTAATGTTCTTTTAAATAACTGAAGGAGAACTCATGTTTACAAAACATGAGTTTTAGAAGTCCATATCTCTCTTTAAATGTTCCATTGTTTTCTGCATGATGAGAACAAACCAAATATGTATCATGTTTTTGGAAGACAGAGCAATATGATGGTAGGCATGGAAATTACCTATTGGCACTGCTGACTGTTCCACTCCTTCCTGGTCCTCTGATTCATTTTCTTCTACTGTCAGGGGAAGATAAAAATAAACAAGAAAGTAGTTAAGTAAGGTAAATGTCTTAAAATATCCAAAACACAGACATTTCTGTTTCACCTCTTTCTGTCTTTAGCTATCACCCCTTTTTATGTTGAAGAATTTTTCTTCCCTGGTACAAGATTATCTAAAAGGAATTTGAATCAAATCTAGAGTCACCTTTGAAACTATTCAAAAATGTTGCACATCTTTAAAAAAAATCAGTCCTGGCCAGAGCAACTGCCACAAACCTTATCCTTACTTGAAAAATCCAGCTAACACAAAGTATCAAGAACTAGCACCTTCTTAACCCATAAATTTGGAAATGTATTACAATTTTAAATTTAATCCAAATATTACTAAATCAAAAGATGTAGGACTTTGAATATAGAACCTGTCTGCTCAATGTACCACATTAGTGCAGATTTCTCATTCCAGTAACCCTTTAAATTTGCCTGAGTTACAGTCGGCTTCATTGCATTGAAGTTATCCCAGGTAATTGACAAGTTGGCTGTAGAACCAGAATCCAGCAATTTGTAAAGAAAGAAAATTACTTCTTTTTAACACCATTCAACTAAGGACAAAATCTACTAATCTGCATAGACTACTGTCTATTGGACCTCTTCTCCAACATTAAAGCAAAGGATTTATGCAACAGTCACAAGCCAAGATGGGCATTTTATTCAAACATTCATGCACACACATACACAAATTACCTATATCGATGTTGTCACAAACTTGAGATAATGTATGATAATAACTATAATTTACAGTGTTATTTTACAATATACTTAACTCTTGATACAATTTTTTATTGAACTGTAGCATAGCGTTGTATAGAAACTAGGTACGTAAGTGAAAAAATAATATATTAATATGGAAGTTATGTCAAGTATTGTGAAAAATAATTAAGAATATTTAGGTAGACAGATTCCCCTATGGATTGCCTAGCTCCTATGATTAGAATACTAGAAAGCACACTCAGCCGATCCCTACTTAAGCCATCATATATATGTGTCATTGCACCTAAATGTTTGAGCCTTCTATTTAGATGTATTTGCTTGCATTTGATGGGCCTCATCTATATGTTTGCCAGATGGTAGCAAAGACAGGTATAAAGTCTCCAAAAAGTACTCTCAATCTCTTTCCTGATATCTAGTAAACAGCAGCAGCACTTTGAGATACAAAGAGTAGACTTTTGAAGAAGTATTCATTCAATTTGTAAGCTTTTACTTAATGACAAAACATGTATCATGATATTGTAATACAAGCTCTATCTTGTATTACGCCTATAGTATTTTATTCTTCTTTCAAAGATGTCTAAGGTACTAAAAAAGTCTTCCTGCCTTCAAGTAACCTTTCAAAAAAAATTAGCAGCATGTTTTAGATGCGTGATGTAAAGGGAATGAATAGTAGTAGGGGGGGGGGAGACATTCTGGTCCTATTTGCAGAATCAAAAAATAAATTATCTTATTTCCTTGCAGTCAGCAACATATTTCAATATTCCAGTAAACGTCAAAGTCTCTGCTTTTACTTTTCACTCATTTATAGTTCTTGGACTCAATCAATGATTTTTTTTCTATTCTTTTTGAGTTTGCAATTACAAAACTGGACTAACAACTAATAGTATTGGTATGAGTCAGGGGAAATATTTTCCATTGCTTACTGAATTATAAGTTCTTAACTTTATTTAATAAATACTGTAAAAAGTGATTCAGAACATACTTGCAAAATCAGGATGCTTTGAACAAGAGGCAAAGTGAGTCTTAGGCTTTTATCTCCTCTTTCTGCTAAAACTTGTTCATAAAATCTATAACAAAGTACTTTTGCCATTTCATTCAAATATAGAAAATGAAGCTTAATAGACAAGAGGTATCAATTTGGGGTATCATTTTGGAATTAGGCCTAATGCTGCTTTTTTTTAATTAAGTAACTGAAACAGGAAAAATTAGTGTATCATCATGATGACTTTAATTCCTTCCTACCTGAGAGAAAGAGGTAGAAGAAAAAGAAAAGTAAAGTAAGAGTCATTACAGCTTTCTGTTCTGACTGGTTAAATAAATGAAGACTACAGAACAATGTTTATAATGACTATGAATTATAAATGCTGAATAGCTACAGAGAAACAAAACAACTCAGAAATATATTTCAAATATTTAAGACATACACATAAATTGAAACATCTATTTCAAAAATATGTTGGAGTATTTTTAATTGGAATGGCTTAAAAATATAAAGCTCAACATAGATCAGATTTAGCCAAAAAGTCAATTCAAGTGTTCTTCTGAATGGCCATTCTGCAGAAGACAAGAACATATCTCCCCACGATATTGGGAGTAAAAGCCCTTCAAAAAACACAAACTCCAGGATGAGCTCAGCAGTTAGCCTGACAATGCCACAAATTCTTAATAATAGTAACTGTGGTGCTAGCATCCTACCTGCTGTGACAGATGTGAATTCTGTAGCACCTGTTAAGATCTATCAAAGCCTTATACTTACTTTCTAAATTTGGTCTATGGAAGCTTATGAAGCAAAATCTCAAAACTAAGCTTTAGATAAAATCAGAAAATCAGTAGCTGCTCTGTCAACTTCACTACTACACTTGTTGTGAATGTTAATGTACTTAAATTAACTAAAATAATTCTAACTGCTCCAAATTAATAAATACTAAACAGAACACACACATACACAGAAACATAATTCAGTACAAAACATTAATAGATCAAGATGTGCAATCATATGAGCCAAAAATAATTCAAGTTACTTCTAACAAACCAATCATATTTTTCATATAATTTACTGTTGCTATCTTTGGAACTTAGAATTGCAAAGAAGACCTTAAGGAAAGCACACACAATTCTTTCATTGTGGAAGTAAGAGGGGAAAAATAGCACAAAGACTTCTTACATTCTATAATACTTCAGAGCATACCTATAATTTCTTCACAAACTGAAATATCCTCTGAACTGTAGTCACTCCTTAAGCAAGCCACACCAAATAAGTTTAGAGAGATAGAATATGTCCTGACACTTGTTAATTAAAAACAGCAAACGATCCAGAGATAATCTTACTAGTATGATGGTTTTATGTCTGCCTGAAGCCAAAAATGGCTTTCAAATTGGAATGGAAGGAAGGAATTATAATTTCCTCTATTCTTTATTGCAATGGTGAAAACTGTTAAGTTTTCTGAAGTTTACAATCTTCATGGAGATCTGTACAGTTGTCTCAAAGATCTATTTGTGGAACACCCTTGTGAATAAGTATCCTGGATCATTTCACAAAATTCTATTCTCACTTTGATAGTTACTTCATGACATAATATCTGCTTCTCTGACTGTACTAAAATAAGTATCCACCTGATTTGCATTTATTAAACATATCACTCATTAGTTGGTTTTTCATAAGCAATGCCATACTTATAATTTAAGAGCAATTGCAATATGCTGTTCCAATATTTTGCAAAATTGCCACGTCTATGGAACTGAAAAAAATGCAGTTACATAAAATGATGATAAAGCAAATGAGAAGCTATGGTGAGAGAAGGTGCACTCTTAAAACACATACAAATGCTGCATCATAGCTCATCTAACCTTTTCCTTTTTTTTTTTTATTGAAAAGTTTTAAAATACAATTTTCCCTTGAAAAACCCCCCTTCCCCCTCCCTCCTCCCCCCCTACCTCCCCTCCTCCCCCCTCCCTCCTCCCCCCTACCTCCCCCCCTCCCCCCCCTACTTCCCAGAGCTGAATACAAGGTATATATATATAAAAAAAAGGCAAACCTAAGCAACCATATACTAACAACTATAAATTCTAAAATCCATCACTCTCTAGCTTATATAGGATAAAACAAACCTTAACAATATTAAATATATATATATAAAAAAACTAGAATAAGAAAAGGACACTCTCTAGCTTATATAGAATGGAACAAACCTTAATAGTATTAAACATATATTAAAAACAGAAAAAAGGAAAAAGAAAAAAAAAACCCTTCTCAACCCTATACTTATCCTAAATAAACTCCATCCATTTTATCCATTCCATGATATAACATTCTTACAAATAATTTTCCAAATTAACCAAGGATCCCAAATCAAAAAACTTTAAAGTCAACTCTTCTGTAATCGACCGTTCCTCTTCCAGTACCACATCTATAATTATTCCAAACACAACAAAAAAGAAAAAAAAAAATTGCAAACAAAACTTGAACTTTAATCCAAAAAAGCTCACCCTTTCCACAAAACCACCAAATATAAAAATATATTGCGTCTACACCCAAATCTTTTCCCCCCTCCCCTACTTGACTACTTGACTATATCGTAAAAGTTCCAAAGACTTCTGCGATTCCTGCTACTTTCTCTTCTTAGATCGTTTTGCAGCAGCACGCGTCACCCTCTGTTTTATAGATTCATCCAACGAGGTTGTATCTTGATCTCCTCCAACACCGTTGTCTTCTATCTGACCATCTTCGGCCTCTTGATGCACTCCTTCTCCAGATCCCTTTCCAGCTTCCAAAAGTGTTAATGGCGTTACATTTAAAACATTATTGTAGAAATCACGCGCTTGCATCACAGTAACCAAACGGTACTTTTTACCTTCGTGCGTCACCATCAACCCCACTGGGATCTCCCATCTGAACCTTATATCTCGTTGCTTGAGCTCTTGCACAAGAAATGTAAAATCCTTCCTTCTCCTTAGAATCTTTGGAGGAATTTCTTTTAAGACCAAAACTTCTTGATTAGCAATCATAACTTTAGTATCATAAGCAGCTTGTATAACTTCATCTCTAGTTTCCCTTTTTGCAAAATATACCACCACATCTCTAGGCAACTTCCTCTGTCTGGCAATCCATGAATTCACACGAAACACTTTGTCCATGCCTCCTTTTATTTCAGATGCTGGCTGTTTCAACACTATTTCAAAAGCCTCAGAAACCAGCTGCTTTAGATCTTCCTTAGTATTCTCCTTTAAGCCTCTAATTCTAATGGCAAACTGCATCTGGAAATATTCAGCAAGACACAGTTCCTTTTCCATTTTATTTTCATTCTCCAATACTTTTGCTTCTAATATAGCATTCTTTTGAGTCAAGTCTTCTAGCTTTTCCTCCAATTCTTCCACACACCGAGCCACTTTACACACTGAAGTCAAGATGTCTACCCTCATCGCTTTGAGCTTCTGTTCCATCCTCTCCTCCATTCTCTCCTCCAATTTAACCTTTTCCTTTATAGTTGCTTCTTTAATCTCACCGCAACACACAATCCCTTGCAAAACAATGATTAGGAGGCATTAGCATTTTCTGTTTGGATGGCAATGCTGCTAACTCCATCACTGAACATTTGTTCAGGGCCAAGACATAAATGGTATACTATAGAATAGAGAATACAAATAATTTCTGTTGTGACAAAGTAAAGTAGATTTGGAATTTGCATAACAAAGGCATACCTCTGGGGCAAAACATTTTAGAGCATTGAAGCAGCTACAGAGAAAGTTTACTCTGGTCCAGTTTCCCCACCACCACCACCAGCGTGTTTCTTGATGACTTTGTACGATGAGAAAAATCATTTCTGAAGAAGCTGGACTTCCAAATAACCTGACACAGCACTATGTAAAGCTTATAGATAACAACGAATTTGTTTGGAAGCTTACAGGTAACTAGTGCAGCAACCAAATAGGCACAGTTCAAAAATAACAATAAACTAATTAAGTAATATTTTTCCATTTAGAATTCAACAAATGAGCAACCCTTTCCCAAGCCCTGCTGGATGACATCACTGAAGAGACAACCACTCTTAGTACAGTACAAATATCCACAGTGGGGAAATATATATATATATATATATATATATATATATATATATATATATATATATATATATATATATATATATATATATATATATATATATACCGCCCTTCTCCTGAAGGACTCAGGGCGGTGTACAGGGCAATAAAAATAAGAATACATTAGTTAAAATAATATTAAAACCCATCAGGCCAGGCCGGCTTGTTCGAATAGATAAGTTTTTAGATCACGCCAGAAGGAGCGAAGGTCAGGGGCCATTCGGAGTTCAGCCGGTAAGCGGTTCCAAAGGATTGGTGCACCCACCGAGAATGCTCTCCCCCTGGGGGTCACCAGCCGACATTCTCTGACCGGTGGTACCCTGAGGAGGCCCTCTCTGTGGGAACGTGGTTTGGATCCCAAGTTTTCACAGTGAGAACTATTCAGTCATTGAGTCAGAAGGCATTCATGTTGAACAAATTATTATTACTACTATTACAAAATGTTTTGCTGTGGAGGCTAATTTCAACAGTGTGCCTTAGAAAGGAAAGGGAACTCCTTCATGATGAATTCTGCAGAAGAATGCAATGTAACAGGACTTACTTTTGTATCAGAGATGTTTCTCCTTCTGCACACAAGTGGGAAACGTATGCTAGACTGAAACTAAATGGCCCATTCCATTTATTCATGACAAGATTGGGAAACATTGAGAGCTTCAAAGCTTGAAAAGACCACTGGCACTTAGAATGTGAGAACTCTGGCACTTTTTTCCACAGAGTCCATATATCTTTTTTTGCTTACCACTTCCCTGAAATATTAGGTAGCCTACTTTTCATATTAAACTGTAAAAAGATGTGGTTGTTATCCATTAGCTTTATATTCCAGTTTTCATCAATGAGCTTGCAATGTATGGAGTGGTTCTTCCTCCATAACAACTCTGAGATATGTTGGGCCTTGACAGATGGTGACTGCTCTGAAATGATCTAGTGAATGCTGGGTCTCAATAACTGCAGTTCCCAGAGCACTGCAAAACCACATTCTTTTGTTACCAGATTTTTCATTTTATTGTAAAAATAAGGGACAAAATACATATATTTCACATGAAAACCAGCTGGGGCTAGTCACCTTTTCTCAGCACAACTCACTTCACAGGGTTTTGTTGTATGGAAAATAGTAGGAAGGAGTATTACTGTAGGTATGTTCACCACCTTGAGTTATTTATAAAAATAATAAAGGTGGGAAATAAATAAAATATTGAGCCTCTAAAATACTTAATACATCTAATTTGTAGTTTTGTAGTTTTATTTAATTTGTATACCGCCCTTCTCCCTAGGGACTCAGGGCGGTTCACAGGGCATATAAATAACAATACAATACAATACCATACAAAAGTTAAAACAAAGATTAAATCAATGCCCAATTAAAAAACAATAAAACAATTCTAAAAACAACAATTTAAAACCCAACTCCCCCATCAGGCCAGACCGGCTAATTCAAATAAATGGGTCTTCAGGCCACGACGGAAAGTTCGGAGGTCTGATGCCATCCGGAGCTCCACCGGCAGTTGGTTCCACAAAGCCGGGGCACCCACAGAGAAGGCTCTCCCCCTGGGGGCCGCCAGTCGGCATTCCCTGACCGGAGGCACCCTGAGGAGGCCCTCTCTGTGGGAACGCACAGGGCGGAGGGGAGTTGAAGCCGGCAGCAGGTGGTCCCCGAGGTAACCCGGACCCATGCCATGTAGGGACTTAAAGATCATAACCAAAACCTTGAACCTCACCCGGAAGACAACTGGCAACCAATGCAGCTCGCGGAGCAAAGGTGTAACATGGGAGTACCGGGAAACTCCCAAGACAACTCTCGCGGCCGCATTCTGTACCAGTTGGAGCCTCCGAGTGGTCTTCAAGGGAAGCCCCATGTAGAGAGCATTACAGTAGTCAAGGCGAGAGGTCACGAGCGCATGAGTGACCGTGCACAGGGCATCCCGGTCCAGATAGGGCCGCAACTGGCGCACCAGGCGAACCTGGGCGAAAGCCCCCCTAGTCACGGCCACTACATGATCTTCCAAGGTAAGCCGTGAATCTAGGAGGACTCCCAAGTTGCGAGCCCTATCCACGGGGGGTAAGAGCTCACCCCCCATAGAAAGAGATGGAATATTTTGAATGTCCCGGGATGCCGGAATGCACAGCCACTCAGTCTTGTCAGGGTTGAGTTGAAGTCTGTTCCTCCCCATCCAGACCCGAACCGCCTCCAGGCAACGGGACATCACAGCGAGGGCATCACTGGGGTGGTTTGGGGTCGAAAAGAAAAGTTGGGTATCATCGGCATATTGATGATACCCAACTCCAAAACCACGAATGATCTCACCCAGCGGTTTCATATAGATGTTGAACAGGAGAGGCGAGAGAACCGACCCCTGAGGAACTCCACAAACGAGAGACCTAGGGGCCGATCTCTGCCCCCCTGCCAACACCGACTGCGAACGTCCCAGGAGATAGGAGGAGAACCACCGAAGAACTGTGCCTCCCACTCCCAATCCCCTGAGACGCCGCAGCAAGATACCATGGTCGATGGTATCGAAAGCCGCCGAGAGGTCTAATAGGACTAGGACAGAGGAATATCCCCTGTCCCGAGCCCTCCAGAGATCATTCACCAGAGCGACCAATGCCGTCTCCGTGCTGTACCCGGGCCTGAAACCCGATTGGTAGGGGTCCAAATAATCCGCTAATTTGTCCCATACATTTCCCAAAAGAAAAAGATCCTACCCAGGTAGGTGATACAATTATAGAATTAGCCACTCCCTCATCTATGGCTTCCAGAATTTTTTTTTTAAACAAACCCTGTATCACCTGGGCATGATAAAAAAAATATAAACTGATTGGGCATGCTGAAGATCCTGTCAGCCAAAGAGTGTCAGCTGTGGGGACTAGAAGACAGACCTTTTCTGCAATAGCCCCTGATCTGTAAAATAACTTCCCTTGGAGATTAGAGTGCTTCAATCCTCTTAGCCTTTTGTAAGACTTCAAAAATTTGGCTGTTTTTCCAAGCCTAGGGTGCTGAATGTATTAAGGGCCCATGTGTTAAGGGCCCCATTCTCTGGTTTTAGTATTAACTGGCCAAGTATCTCTGCTGCTGTATATACTTAGTTTGGATGTTTTTTATTGTTATCAAAATATTCTTTCTCGTTTTAAAATGTTTTTATTGTTTAATAGTTTATACTTTTGAAATTGTAAGCCACCCAGAGTCACTAATTGAGACAGGGGGCTAGAGATTGAATGAATGAATGAATGAGTGAGTGAATGAATAAATAAATAAACGAATTATAATATCTGTTATGTTAAAGCAAGAAATGATTGCTGTCTCACAGATGTTTCAGTGAAAGATGAGGTTCTCTAAATTTAATCAGTGATATATAGAGAACAATAAAAAGGTCTTTGAACACAACCAAGAAAACCTATAGAACTAAATTCATTACATGCCTTTTGTTCTACAGTCACAGATTCCATTTTTGATTACGATGCCTCTTTATATAAGGGCTAAGCTTAAGAGATGCACACTTGAGATTTAAGAAAAGAAAGAATGGCGAAAAGAATCAGTGTATATAAATCTGCAAGAACACAATAAGGAGCATTTACTCTTAAAGAAAATCATTTACAGATGACAAAAGCTGTGATTTATTGCATTTATGCTATTACAAGCTATAATAAAAATAAAGGCTAAGGATAATTGAAAAAAAGTCTATTTTCTTTTACACAAGCGTGAGTTAATAAATTTTTTAAAGACACCTACTGTCCTGAATGACTGAGGCTCTTTTCAGCTTGTTAAACAAAGTAACAGAAGCCACATATCCCCCAAAAAACTATAAAAATAGATTGCTATTGATTTTGAATCCTTTTTAAAATGGTTTCCTTAAGGAATATGAAACAAAATAAGCTTAATTCAGGAACAAAAGTTACAGAAGAAACTATAGGAGAAAAGGGGTTAGACCAGACATGTCAAACTCGTGACGTCACGTGACATCGTGCAATGTACCAAAGCCTTTTCGCCATTGCCGGCAGTGGGGTGGGCGCGGCTTCCGGATAACGTGTCCGGACCACGGGTCGGCAGTTTGATACCCCTGGGTTAGACTTAACTTAATTGTCCACATTTCTTTGTGGGTGCATTTTGCATTTCCCATAGTTCAATAAACATTGTCTTATAACACTGTTTGGTTCATAAAAATTAAAAGTTGATCTTTTTACTCATTTTACAAGACTGTTCCCACTAGAATAAAACTTTGCAAGGAAAAAAGCATTCGATCTGCATGTTTGAGCAGTATCAGCAGACAAGTAATAAAGACACCAGTTGTATTAACATAATCAATACACAATTTACAGAACTACCCACACAGAACAGAATTTGTATCTCTATGCCATTATTTTACTATCTATAAATCACTATAATTTCTGGGTCGTTTTTATGCATTTTTGCTGTCATGCCTATGGATGTAAAAGATGCAAGAAGCACTGAGTGCACACAGACAAACAGATATATTTCAGAAATAGAGCCTGGAAACATAAGGAATACCAGGAAACTAAGTAAGAAGAGAGACAATTTTTTCTATTTAAATCTTATTCAATAATGTTCTCAATAAATGGATTCTTTACTATAGGTCAGTGATGGCAAACCTTTTACAGACCGAGTGCCCAAACTGCAACCCAGAACCCACTTGCGTATCGTCAGGTGCTGGGTGGGCGTGGCCCATTGGGTGGGTGTGGCTGCAGTGGTAACGGCAGACTGGGTGGGACTAAAATGTTCAATCAATTCCAACTTTGCGAGATCTTTTTTTTCAAGTGAGTTGAAATTGATTGATTGATGGAACCTTTTTTGCACATGGTGGCAGAGGCGTAAAGCGAAAAGGTTTTATAAAACCCAGCTGAAGGCCTAGGCCTGCGACAATGGCGCATGTGCCCACAGAGAGGGCTCTGCGTGCCACCAGTGGCACGCGTGCCATAGGTTCGCCACCATGGCTATTTGTTGTTAGCTGCGAAGTCGTGTCCGACCCATCGCGACCCTATGGACAACATTCCTCCAGGCCTTCCTGTCTTCTACCCTCTTCTGGAGTCCATTTAAGCTCATGCCTACTGCTTCAGTGACTCCATCCAGCCACCTCATTCTCTGTCGTCCCCTTCTTCTATTGCCCTCGATCTTTCCCAGCATTAGGCTCTTCTCCAGTGAGTCCTTCCTTCTCATTAGGTGGCCAAAGTATTTGAGTTTTAGCTTCAGGATCTGGCCTTCTAAAGAGCAGTCAGGATTGATCTCCTCTAGGACTGACCGGTTTGATCGCCTTGCGGTCCAAGGGACTCGCAGGAGTCTTCTCCAGCACCATAGTTCAAAGGCCTCAATTCTTTGGCGCTCAGCCTTTCTTATGGTCCAACTTTCACTGCCATACATTGCAACTGGGAAGACCATAGCCTTGACTATACGCACTTTTGTTGACAGGGTGATGTCTCTGCTTTTTAGTGTGCTGTCTAGATTTGCCATGGCTTTCCTCCCCAGGAGCAAGCGTCTTTTAATTTCTTGGCTACAGTCCCCATCTGCAGTGATCTTGGAGCCCAGGAAAACAAAATCTGTCACTACCTCCATTTCTTCCCCATCTATTTGCCAGGAATTGAGAGGGCCAGATGCCATGATCTTGGTTTTCTTAATGTTAAGTTTCAACCCAAGTTTTGCACTCTCCTTCTTCACCCGCAACAAGAGGCTCTTTAGTTCTTCTTCACTTTCTGCCATTAGAGTGGTATCATCTGCGTATCTTAGGTTGTTGATATTTCTTCCGGCAATCTTAATTCCAACTTTTGATTCATCTAGCCCTGCCTTTCTCATGATGTGCTCTGCATATAAGTTAAATAGGCAGGGCGACAGTATACAGCCTTGCCGGACTCCTTTCCCAATTTTGAACCAATCAGTGGTTCCGTGTCCAGTTCTCACTGTTGCTTCTTGACCCGCATATAGGTTTCTCAAGAGACAAATAAGATGGTCTGGTACTCCCATCTCTTTAAGAACTTGCCACAGTTTGTTATGATCCACACAATCAAAGGCTTTAGCATAGTCAATGAAGCAGAAGTAGATGTTTTTCTGGAACTCCCTAGCTTTCTCCATGATCCAGCGTATGTTGGCAATTTGATCTCTAGTTCCTCTGCCTCTTCGAAATCCTGCCTGTACTTCTGGTAGTTCTCGATCCACATACTGCTGAAGTCTAGCTTGTAGGATTTTAAGCATGACTTTACTAGCATGAGAAATGAGTGCAATGGTGCGATAGTTTGAACATTCTTTGGCACTGCCTTTCTTTGGAATTGGAATGTAAACTGATCTTTTCCAATCCTGTGGCCACTGTTGAGTTTTCCAAATTTGCTGGCAAATTGAGTGTAGCACTTTTACTGCACTGTCTTTTAAGATTTTGAATAGCTCAGCTGGAATACTGTCACCTCCACTAGCTTTGTTGTTGCTCAGCTTTTCTAAGGCCCACTTCACCTCACATTCTAGGATGTCTGGCTCGAGGTCAGTGACCACCTCATTGTGATTATCTGGGACGTTAAGCTCATTCTTGTATAGTTCTTCTGTGTAATTTTGCCACCTCTTCTTAATCTCTTCTGCCTCTGTTAGGTCCCTGCCATTTTGGTCCTTTATCATGCCCATTTTTGCATGAAACGTTCCCTTCATCTCTCCAATTTTCTTGAAAAGATCTCTGGTCCTCCCTATTCTATTGTTTTCTTCTATTTCTTTGCACTGTTCATTTAAGAAGGCATTCTTATCTCTTCTAGCTATTCTCTGGAATTCTGCATTCAATTGGGCATATCTATGTTTTTCTCCCTTGCCTTTCGCTTCCCTCCTTTCCTCAGCTATTTGCAAAGCTTCCTCAGACAGCCATTTTGCTTTCTTGCATTTCTTTTTCTTTGGGATGGTTTTGGTTGCTACCTGTTGTACAATGTCGCGAACCTCTGTCCATAGTTCTTCAGGCACTCTGTCTATCAGATCTAATTCCTTAAATCTATTTGTCACCTCTACTGTATATTCAACAGGGATATGATTTAATTCATACCTGAGTGGCCTAGTGCTTTTCCCTACTTTCTTCAGTTTAAGCCTAAACTTTGCAAGGAGAAGCTCATGGTCTGAGCCACAGTCAGCTCCTGGTCTTGTTTTTACCGACTGTATAGAGCTTCTCCATCTTTGGCTGCAGAGCATATAGTCAATCTGATTTCTGTGTTGACCGTCTGGTGATGTCCATGTGTAGAGCCGTCTCTTGGGTTGTTGGAAAAGAGTGTTTGCTATGACCATCGTATTCTCTTGACAAAATTCTATCAGCCTGTGCCCTGCTTCATTTTGTACTCCAAGGCCAAACTTGCCTGTTATTCCAGTTATCTTTTGGCTTCCTACTTTAGCAGTCCAATCCCCCATGATGATAAGGACATCATTTTTTGGTGTTACTTCTATAAGGTGCTGTAGGGCTTCATAGAACCGGTCAATTTCATCCTCTTCAGCACTGGTGGTTGGGGCATAGACTTGGACTACTGTGATATTGAATGGTTTGCCTTGGATTCGAACTGAGATCATTCTGTCATTTTGAGGATTGTATCCCAGTATTGCTTTTCCTACTCTTTTATTGACTATGAAGGCCACTCCATTTCTTCTGAGGGATTCTTGCCCGCAGTAGTATACCTGATGGTCATCTGAATTAAATTCACCCATTCCTGTCCATTTTAGTTCGCTGATACCTAAGATGTCGATGTTCAGTCTTGTCATCTCTTGTTTGACCACGTCCAGCTTTCCTTGATTCATGGATCTTACATTCCAGGTTCCTATGGAGAAAAAATCTTTACAGCATCGGACTTTCCTTTCACCACCAGACATATCCACAGCTGAGCGTCCTTTCGGCTTTGGCCCAGTCGCTTCATTCTTTCTGGCGCTACTAGTACTAGCCCTCTGCTCTTCCCCAGTAGCATATTGGACGCCTTCCGACCTGAGGGGCTCATCTTCCAGCGTCATATCGTTTTGCCTTTTGGTACTGTCCATAGGGTTTTCATGGCAAAGATACTGGAGTGGGTTGCCATTTCCTTCTCCAGTGGATCACGTTTTGTCAGAACTCTCAGCTATGACCTGTCCGTCTTGGGTGGCCCTGCACGGCATAGCTCATAGCTTCATTGAATTACGCAAGCCCCTTCGCCACGACAAGGCAGTAATCCATGAAGGGGACCATGGCTATAGGTTAATCAATAGTGAAAACCACCAGTGGACCTCCTTAGAGGATTTTCTTCTTCCCTTACTTTGCACAATGTACTCAAAAAATGTTTGCAGGACTCTGCAGCATGTGCACTTCCTACAGTTCAGAGACTTAAGTGGTGGTCTACTCTCCCCTCTCCTAATAAGTTGTTCCAATTATATAGAACGTTCATGTGTTAACTGAGCACTGTCATTAAACAAGCTTCTCTTCCACAGTCACTTATTATTGGAAAGGAAAGACTTCTGAAGACCAGAAGGTCTTTAGGTAATTTAACATTAGTCAATGTAAAAGTTTCAATCTTGAACCTAATAAAAAACTACATGAAAGCACAGGTCATAGAGTACTTATAATACTAGAGATAGCATACTTTTCATAAAAGGGTTTGTTGTTTGGAGACATGATATGGAGTCCCTCAAGTTTTCATTTTATAGTCACGAACTGACATTTATATCAATTGTTCCTAACTTGGTAACCCCAAGATTTGTTGAGACTATTTTTTTTAAAAAAAAAAACTTTCTCCCAACACACCTGAAAATGGGTAAGGCAACTCTATACAAAGCTATTAGGAAACTACATCTAGGAATCTGGAATGAAGTATCATCAATATTTTAATGTTGTCGTGTTCTTCTTATCAGACATAGGTGAGGATAGAGAGATGCTAAATTGTATAAATTTAGTAATGGGTTGGATGGGGACAAATAAATAGAAGACAAATCCTATTGAGGCACTCAGTATTCTGGAGAGATGTGAGGGAACATAGGAAGGAGGTAGATTCCCAGGAAAAAAGGGGATACATTTTAGAAGAGCAAGAGACAACTCCGTCCAGATATTATTATGTGTGAGAGAAAGAGGGTGACTCTTTCATAGCTCACAGAGTATATTGTAGATGCAAATAGTAGAGTGCTCAAGCTGGCATGATTTATCTATAGGTATAGACAATAAAGAATTTGGCTTGGAAGAATCACCACCTGTCATTCTTGGCTTTGGCCCTGACAATAGCACTGAAATTGCTGTGAATTATTAGGTATGTGTCTTATGATGTTCTTCAATTCAAAACTGTCAATGTCAATTTGAGCTCACTTGTCACCTACTATATAAGTCTTTCCTGTTATAATAGACTGACTAGGATAATCTATATTCATGTAAATTACTGATGTAAGTTACTGATGGGCCTGGTCTTGAAAACATTTTCATATCTCCTAAAACTCTTGGTTCGTCAACATACAACCACTGTATCACTGCAAAAGAAAAACAGTGGCTGTTTATTCATTTCAAAACTTAATTTAAAATACTAAACTTTATTTTTAAATGTTTAATCAGAATGTGCAATCTTTTGATGACAAGAATCACACTAATATTTGGATGGCTTGAGGGCTGCAAAATAGGTGGAGCCACATCACACATAGCAGGAGGGCTGCTTTGGGGGGATAGACTGGGTTTTGTTTTTTTACTTTGGTAAAAGTACTTTAGATTCTAGAACTAGAATTTATTCTAGTCTTCTATTTCTGCCTCTAGCAAGAGTCTATTCTAGTCACTATCCTGAACAAATGGCTGCCCAATCTTTATCTGAACCTCCAGTCATGCAAGATTTCAGGAAGCAAGCTGTTCCACTACTTAACATTTCTCATGGTTATTTTTTTGTTCTTCCATTAAATTGTGTCTGATTCTTGGAAGACTGCCTGGACAAGTCCTTGCAATTTTCTTGATAAGGTTTTTCAGAAATGGCTTTCCATTGTCTCCTTCCTAAGGCTGAGAGAAAATGACTAGCCTAAGATCATCCAGCTGGCTTTGTGCCCAAATTGGTACTAGAAGTCACAGTTTCTCGGTTTCCACCTTGATGCTTTAACCACTATAGCAGATTAGCTCTCCATGGTCAGATAATTCCTCCTTAATTTGAGTTAGGATTTCCTCCATACTGTGATATTTCTATGAGAAGGAATACCAAATATTTTATGTATTTTTCACCCCTGAATGCTGAAGACATATGCCATCCATGTTTTGTTAACATGGAACTCCAAGATTTGCAAAAAGGGAACTTGGGAGATGTAGTTTGCTTATCCCTACCTGTAATAAAGGTAAAGGTAAAGGTTCCCCCGCACATGCGTGCTAGTCGTTTCTGACTCTAGGGGCCGGTGCTCATCTCCGTTTCAAAGCCGAAGAGCCAGCGCTTGTCCGAGGACGTCTCCGTGGTCATGTGGCCGGCATGACTAGACACCAAAGGTGCACGGAACGCTGTTACCTTCCCACCGTAGTGGTCCCTATTTTTCTACTTGCATTTTTACGTGCTTTCGAACTGCTAGGTTGGCAGAAGCCGGGACGAGTAACAGGCGCTCACTCTGTTACGCAGCACTCGGGATTCGACCTGCCAAACTGCCGACCATCTGATCGACAAGCTCAGCGTCCTAACCCACTGAGCCACCGCGTCCCTTTCTACCTGTAATACAATCAAATATTTTAAACAGTATCTTCTTCCATATTAATCTTTTGATAATTTAAAGGATCAAAGGAAGCTTTTGATTAGATCTCATCAATAGCAGTAATATATCTGGGACTTTTTTTAATATTTTTAATATTTAGAAAAGGTGTAAGATCTTGGGTGAAGGTACATCATGTCCTTTTAAAAAATGTATCAATAAAGATAAGATTCACAATGTAAAGTTTTCTATACATTATACAACATGCTGTAATGGAACATAATAAAATTTAAAAGTAACATGGTATTGTGATAAATTGTTACACAATACAGCAGTGGTTCCCAACCTTTTCTATACCCCGCATCCTTAGAATGCTTCTGATATATTCTCGCACTCCTTACAAAAGTTTGAAATAATGGCAATGAATTATGCATATACACTATAATTTTGAAAACCCAAGTTTTTGCACCCACTGGGATATCGTCTCGCACCCCCAGGGGGTGCAAGCACCCCTGGTTGGGAACCCCTGCAATACAGTATATACCTTCTAATCAAAAGCTTTTTGTTTCTTCCACTGAATCATGTATGGTTCCCACAGACTAGCTGGACAAATCTCTGTAGTTTTAAAATCAGGCAGATTAATTACACAGACTTTGATCTATAGGTAGTCTTCATTTCATGAGCACAACTCGAACCAGCAAGTCTATCATTCAGCAAAGCAGCTGCTAAGTGAAACTGTGTCTATGCCTAAAATCTTACTTCAGCGTTCCTTTGCTTTACAGACTTGTGAAAAATACATAAAGTCATAAATGCGAGGCTTGGTTCCAAAGATACTGTCATAACTATCAACAGTCACTAAATGAGACAATCACTAAACAAGAACTACCTGTATTGCACTATTGATGCAAAATTACATCTAACAAATCTCTGTTCCATGTTAATACACAACAAATACATGCTTAACAATTTTGAAGGACTTAAGTCAGAAGCTTAAGATTTTGCGGCTTTTTCAGTTTTTCTTGCATGCAGACCAACTGGGAGAATGTCATAACTATGACATAACATTGCTAATAAGCTGGACAATTTAGAAATATCATTTGCCATAAGCGACCTCATCACATACAAAAGCCATGGATCTTGACTTCAACTGAGTTTTACTAATTCCTCCAAAGCCACAGAGGAAATGCAACCAAAGTGCCTACCTATTCTTTGGGGACCTATTCAACCCAGGAAAAAGAAATATCTGGAGCCAAAACTGAATAGAATCATGTCTATGGAGTTGTGAAATAGTTAAATACTGCCTTTCCCAACTGGATCCCTTAGAACTGCTGTTTATGAAAGAAGGTGCAATCTAGATGCCGTAGGCATTGTTGTTGTTGTTGTTAGTTGCGAAGTCGTGTCCGACCCATCGCGACCCTATGGACAATGTTCCTCCAGGCCTTCCTGTCCTCTACCATCTTCTGGAGTCCATTTAAGCTCATGCCTACTGCTTCAGTGACTCCATCCAGCCACCTCATTCTCTGTCGTCCCCTTCTTCTATTGCCCTCAATCTTTCCCAGCATTAGGCTCTTCTCCAGTGAGTCCTTCCTTCTCATTAGGTGGCCAAAGTATTTGAGTTTTAGCTTCAGGATCTGGCCTTCTAAAGAGCAGTCAGGGTTGATCTCCTCCAGGACTGACCGGTTTGATCGCCTTGCAGTCCAAGGAACTCGCAGGAGTCTTCTCCAGCACCATAGTTCAAAGGCTTCAATTCTTTGGCGCTCAGCCTTTCTTATGGTCCAGCTTTCACTGCCATACATTGCAACTGGGAAGACCATAGCTTTGACTATACGCACTTTTGTTGACAGGGTGATGTCAGGCATAGGGAAGCTTAATTTAAAGAATGCTATTATCCTCATTCTTAAACGTTTATAATATTGTGTACAGATAATGTACAACTATGTTTATTCAAAAGTATTTCACTTCCTTGGGAAAAACTGAATATAATACCATTTTTTATTCTGAGTTTCTATTTGCTAAGATTTTCTAATTACGTCACCTTAATTTGATAAGTATAGTGAACTGCATTAGATTTTGCATACTGAATCTCCAAGAAAGCAAACTCATTCTGATATGCTTTATTTATTTATTTTTGTTTTATCTTGCTTTTATTTCATTTAGTTGTTGTTAGCCTCCCAGGGTCATTATATGAGATGGGTGGACATAAAATTTAAGTAAAATAACTATGACTCATCACATAAGTTGGTCACTGCTAGCAAATGTCCACAAAATGCATCCCCTGAAAATAAAGTAAAAGAGGAAAATGGGATCCAAAGATATAAAACAACAACAGCAGCAGCAGCTAAAGACAATCAAGAGATAGAAAAACAAAAATGTATGCTCTGTGTGGAATTTAGAACATTATCATATTAATCTAGAATGGCCATGAAGATTGGCCCTGAAGAAGACATTCTGCAACAGAAATTAACTGCTTAAAATAAACACCATATTTTGATGGGTTTTATGCATGTTTGTCCCTAATTCGTTCGTTCATTTGTTCCTTCCTTCCTTCCTTCCTTCCTTCCTTCCTTCCTTCCTTCCTTCCTTCCTTCCTTCCTTCCTTCCTCCCTCCCTCCCTTCCTTCCTTGTATTTTGGAAATCCTTAATTTTCTTTTCTTCCCTCTTAGTTGTCTATCAAACACAAGAAAGGCAGTCATCATATGAACAGCATGATAGAGCTGCTATTTCAACTGGATATATAAACACTGTCTAAACAATTCATCAAGAATATTGATTCCAATAATTGATAAATCATGGAAGAAAGATTTTCAATAAACTGAAAGCTTCAGGGGGAGGGAGCAAGCCAAATCTAACCTTTCTATATGTTCTATGCATTCTAAATGGTTTCCTTATACTCTGAGTTGTATAAACTAAATACAATGTTATTATTTCAAAAACAAAAAACTGAAACAGAGAACACAACTAAGACATACAGCTGGTTGTCATTCTTTAACTGTGATGGAACAAAAAAGAGCATTCTCCCTTATAACATGCAGTGTGGAAAAGATCTCTACTGTGTAGGCCTGTTCAAATCCTTTGAAACAAGTGTTTCTGGTACCTTTTTCCAAACTGTTAAAGCAGCCTCATCTTTTTTCAACTTGCATGGCTGATTCATGAGATTCATGAGATTCAAGGTGCTGGTGATGACCTATAAAGCCCTAAATGGCATGGGTCCGGATTACCTTAGGGAGCACCTGCTACCAGCATCAGCTTCCCATCATCATGTGCGCGCTCACAGGGAGGGCCGCTTTAGGGTTCCGCCGGTTAGATTGCTGGCGGGTGATTCCCAGGGGGAGGGTGTTCTCTGTGAGTGTGCCCGCCCTTTGGAACGAACTGCCGATGGAGCTTCGGACTGCCCCTGACCTTCGCTCTTTTTGCCGGAACTTAAAAACCTGCTTGTTCGAATTGTCTGGCCTGGACTGAGGGATTTTAAATTTTAAAGTATTTAATTAAATTATATTAAATTAATTTTAAAATTTAAATTTTATTGTTATTATGAATTGTGGGCCTGTACTAATTTAATTCCATTTTACTCTCTTTTTGTACTGTTTTAACTGCCCTGTGAACCGCCCTGAGTCCTTCGGGAATAGGGGTATATAAATCCAACTAATAAATAAATAAATAAATAAATTCTGAAGCTGTTCTTTCTACATGTGAACACAGGTAGAAAACTGCAAGTTCCTTGGAGAACTTGTTGCTGCCTGAATTGTTTTCACAGGTTATATGAATACTAAGGCTACCATATCTGGGTTGGAAAAATCGAGAAAAACAGTAGCAAAGAAATATAATTTACTCCACCTCTCTGCTGCCAATTTAGATTTTTCCAGCCCAGGTATAGTAACCCCTCTAGTTTACATTTCAAAATATCTATTTCTAAAGATTTGCACAATGCTACCATGGATGGCTTCCCATCATCAACTCGTTTACTATAAATTAAAATCTACTGTTTTCCAATGCTTTTATCCCCTAGATCACGGGTGTCAAACTCACGACGCCACATGAGATGGCACAACGTATCACGACTTCTCATTGCCGGCAATGGGGTGAGCGCGTTTTGGCGTGACACATCTGGCCTGTGGACCGGCATTTGACACCCCCTGCCCTAGATAGTCTAATTATTTTATTTTTTAAATGAAAACAGTATATAAATAATAAAGCAAATAGAGGAAAAAAAGCTCTTGCCATTGTGGGAGTATGCCAGTTCTTCAATGTCACTTCATTTTCTATCTGTTTTTAATACTGCACACCAGCCAAAGTTGTTCCGAATTGGGCAACCTTATAAATCTAATAAATTAAAATTAAATTAAATTAGCAAAAATTAATAGATAAGATCATGCACCTATATCAGCTTTCCCCAACTTAGTGGAAGCTTGATTATTTGACAATTTTTATAAGAAAAAAGCGCTTATCCAAAACTATCACAGATACATAATACAGCAAGAGGAAGTTGTGTATCAGACAAACCTTCATATAAAAGTACTCCCAATGTAAGTATATGTGAGCGACTAACATTATTTCTTATTCATAAACCCTCCAAGTAAAAATTTTCACAAAGTAAATTAAGAATATAATTAAGTTCTCCTTTATAGTGACTGCTGAAAGATACATATGTTCTCCAGACTAAAAAACAGTGCTTAGGTAAAATTACCCAACAATTTCACAGCTGAACTGAAATTTTAATCCCGTTCTCCTAGATCAGAGAAAATTAGGTGTATTCAAGTCCCATTAAGATTCTATGGATTTAATCAATTAATAGAATGTTTTAGCTACTGTATTTCAGCAAACACAGCCTGTATTCCACCCAAATATTATACCTACTAACTGCATAAAATTCTCATTAGGCTCAAAGATATTTCAAGCACTAGCTGCTTTTCTTTTAACCAAACTGCAAATTAATTAACTGATTACAATAACATTAAAGTAGCAGAAAAGGTCGTATGTTGAGGTAGTTGAATGAACCATTCTCAAAGATAGAAAATAACACCTATTATTAGAAATGTTAATTGCCTTAAAAAAGGTAAGAACTCTGAGCACAAAACTATAATGCTTTCATTATGCAATTATTTGCATGGGCCAACTCAAATAAAAGTCACTTTAAAAAGTAGAAATAAATCAAACGTAGAGAACATCCATACAAAGACTACCATTTAAGCAAGAACATATATATACCAATTTAATATAATTTATATAATTTATATCACAACCAACTTCATAGACTTAAGCCACTCACATAAAAATAATAATCTCTTACAAATTGTAAATGCTACTGCAGAAGTCCCCAACCTTTTGGGCACCAGGGACTGGTTCCGTGGAAAGACGTTTTTCTGTGGACTGGAGGATGCGTGGTTTCGTGCACTGTCTCCATCCCGCGGATGGGACTTTGCTTGTTTGTGAGGACAAATTGCTGGCATGCAGCGGCCCGGTAGTGTCCACGGACCAGGGGTTGGGGACCCCTGTACTACTGCATTTGTACAATGTCTACAGTCAAAACTCAACCTAGAACAACAGCCAAACAAAATGGTATCACAGCGTATTTTGGCAATTTCACTACCCTTCAAACCACTGCTAGACAACTAAAATGGTTCATTTATTATGTACAGAAAGCTAAGATTCAAATTGCATACACCTAAATTAATTATGAAATGAGAATGACAAATACTATTAGGCAGCCATGGATTATTTAGAAGAAATGCTTATTTAAGTTCCTAATTAATATGAACAAAATTAATATGAGACATATAGATGCTTTTGTTAGAATTACAAGCCATTCATTCTCTTGATAGAGAAGAAAAGGATTCTCTTCTTTATGAAATATTAGTATAAACATATTTAGTCTCTGGTAAATTTAATGAACTGATTGATTTAAATAACTTGGTACAGTGCTGAATATTAAAGTCTCTCAAGTTTACAGTAAAAGCAAATGTTTAAAAACAATTAAGCAAAATTAATAATTAAAGTCAACAGTTAAAATCTGTACAAAAAGATGTGTTGTAAGGATGTTTGGAAAAATTCCTCAGAAAAGACAGTCCAAAAAACTGAGATTGCAACTCAGAAGACTTGATCCTGACTTCTGCCAGATAGGTGCACAGAAACTATAGGCAAACGTCAGATGTTCATATATAAAAAGACTTTCTCTAATGGACTTGATAGCATGGACCTAAGCAATAGAGGCCACCAGTTGGAATTCTGCCCCCAAAATTGGCCTTCTGTTCAATGTTTAAAACACAGGTATTTTTGTTCTTTCTGCTATACTCAAGACCAATCTAGCTCTCAGACTGTATACCAATTAAAGTTCCCAGACTAGATAAAAACCCAGGTAGAGTACATTACTAAAATCAGAATAACCAGGACATGCAGAAAGGAACGCAGTTGGCATATCAACAGAAGCTAATAAAGATGTTTCTGGTCTTTGAGTCACTTTGGGAAACAAGGAAAGACTTTGATCCAGCAGCACTTTCACACTGCTTATCTCCTCTTTCTGGGGCAGTGCAGACTCATTTGGAGCAGGGCAATCTACCAGGTCTCTGGAATTATGACCACTTGCAATCAGTAGCTCTGTCTTGTCTTGATTCAGTTTCAATTTATTATTTTCCATGTAGCCCACTACTTCAGGGAAACTGTATCATTTACTGAACCTGTCATAGAGAAATAGGTTTGAAAGTCTATAGCAAACTGATATCAACCAGTTCCAAACAGATATTTACCACTATCGCAGTTCCAAATTTCCTGATGATCTCTCGTAGTGGCTTATGTAGATACTGAAGAGCACTAGAAACAGAATAGAGCTCTAAGGGGAAATATATAATAGCTCCCATTTCACTGAGCAACTGTCTCCAAGAGATACTATTTGCAGTCTACCTAAGAGACAGGAATTAAACCACTCCACAATTTTGCCACCCATTTCCAAATATCTCAGGCAATCCAGAAAGATACCAGGGTTGACATTACTGAAAGCTGACAAGAAGTTAAGCAACAGAGTCATACTCATGTCAATCAGCAAAGAAAATCAATTAGACCAACCAAGGTAGTCTCAACTCTGTATCCTAAAGCCAGTTTGAAATGAATCAACGTTATCTGCTTCTGTCTTATGTTGAAAAGCCAGCATTCTCAATCATGTTACTCAATTAAAGATGGTTAAAAATTGGCTTATAGTTTCCCTCTGAGAGATAAAGGGCAAGCTTCTTAAGGGTCTAATTATTTGCCTCCTTTAAAAAACAGCAATTCTATTTTATTATTTTCCTCTTTTTATTATTTTATTAACAAAGGTTATACATAATAACTTCATAACTACAATTTACCAACTAATATGGACAATAATTCAAAGAAAAGGTATTGTAACACCACCTGTGTAATAAGCCTCTAAGAATAGGAGGTGGGATGTGATTCATATCCTTCACAACTTAAAACAACTGAGCAGGCCATGAGCTTGGGAGTACAGAGTGCACAGGAAAAAAATTGGTTTTTTGCTACCTTTATTTTATGTTGCATTTTAATCAAACACCAGGCATTCATCTAGCTATCTACCTCACTGTTTTATGTCCTGCAGTTCATCTGTCTACCAGTTGTGGAAAAGAGGGCACTTAAGAAAAAATGTGCAGATCGTGCTAAAAAACTCCCTATTCTATAGATATTAAGAAATCACTGGTGCAGCCAACTCCAAAACCTTGAGTCATATTCGAATCCAACCAACCAGTAGATAAAGATCTACTAATGACAATATGAACCCATCTCCACTCAAAGTGATGACTTCCTGCTCAAAACAAATTATCAAATGGAAGCATTGGTTCTGCATATGGTATGCATGGGATATGTTCATAGTTGTCATAGTTGCTGTGACACTCAAGCCCAGACCTAGGCATTTTATGGCCCCTGAGCCACATCCAGCCTTTGGCTGCCCCTAACTGGCCCGTGTGGTCAATTGGAAATTGGAAATCAAATGTAAATAAGCCCAGTGCAAGGGGTGGGAGAAGAAGGTGAATGAGGTCTGGCAGTGCACAGTTGCCTTGTGCTTCTTCAGTCAGCTGGCAATCCCAGGAGGTCGAGAAGAAAAAGTGCTGCCTCAGCTGAAGTACGGCTTGTGGCCAAGTGGGCAGAGTGCAGCCAGGGGCTATTGGTTCAGCCCTCCACAACAGTCCCAGTTCCACATGTGGTCCCTTAGGAAAATTAATTGCCCACCCCTGCTCCATCCCATAAATATTCTCACCAGGATCTCCAATACAAACTCCATGACCAACTACGGCAGCTCAGAGATTACTTATAATGGTGTGCTAACAGAACCTGCAGTGTTTCCTAGTGTAAACACTGGGGTATATTAAGTATGATCAGGTTGCTCTATTAGATGAAAATGTGGACAAGAGAAGCTTGGCCCACACCAGCCCTTCAACCATGTTCCTGTTACACAAAACAAATAAAACTTCTCATTTACAACCAAAGAAAGATGATTTCTTTTATTTGGAACCAACCTGGCATTACAGAAAAGCCAGCTTTTCTGTGGAGCTGGACCCATCCTCAAGATTTAGAGAGCTAACAAGACCACCAAAAAGCAAATAGCTTTTCATGTCTTGTATCCCTTTCCCCGTAATGGCCAGCCAAACTGCAAGAGCCACATCTTCTATTTCCCATCATTACTAGGTTCCACAGAATGCCAGCATCTGCTCCCCCAACCATACAAATATTACTGAATCAATGAAATATTTTAATATTACATATATAGTGAGATTTATAGAAACCTACACATAGGCACTCTTCAGCCCATTATCAAAGCAGGAATCGTTACCTTACAATCCACCAGGAACACTAGGCATATACTCACCAAGCTCTCACTTCAGCTACTATTTAGCCTCCCATTTCCCAGCCCTCTACCTCTTCCCTGAAGATTAGGTGAAGTCAAGAGTGAGCTAACCAATAAACATAAAATGCAGACACGCATTACATACCTATAGAATATGGCTCTCACTCTTCTGTCATTCCTGAAATGGATCCTTTGAAGGTGTCTTTGTTGCTGGGGGGGACTAAGCAATGGTTTAATATGCTGGCTAAAGCCAGTCACAGAACTGTACATTGGCATGTGTACATTTCTATCATCCAATGATTCTTTTGTATGAATCAAGAATTCTAGTTTACATTACTTGTAAGTAGGAGTTATATCTATTTGATCTTGAGCAATCTTTCTGAAAGGGTGTAACTAGTGTATGTATTTTATGTGAGTATACAACTTGGTAACACAAAGGACACACTGAGCAGTCTCATACATCAAACTAGTATTTTACTATAATTTTTAAACTATATTGTACAGACATAATATACAAAAATGTTACACAACATGAAAGGCTACATTCAACACGCATGGATTTCTGTTCCACCAGTAGAACTTGTAATTTTCTCACTTTAGAGATCTAGTGAACCCCTTTCTCCACATTATACAACTTGGAACAGTTTGGCTGGTTCTGCATCTATGCTATTCTTTTCATAGGTATTTAGATAGTAAACATCTTTCAGATTAATATTTTTAATATTTAATCTTTCACATTAATATTTTCAAATTAATTGGCAAGTTTTCTTCAAAATGATCTTTGATATATTTTGAATACATTCATTTATGTAACAAATATTTCTGGATCACTCACATTTTGAAGAAAACTTGCCAATTAATTTGAAAATATTAATGTTAAAAGAATAAAACTATCAGCAGGAAAAATCAGGAATGTCTGACAATAAGGACTGAGAAAATAAATACATATCTACCTCTAAATTGTAAAACATATCTGGAAAGGCCTTGTTCCCAGCTGTCACCTGTCTCAGTTCAGAGGCCTACCAATTCACAAAGATCTCATATCTGGATCTGTATGTATATATGGAGGAATTTCTCATGTTATTATTTGAAAAAAATATTGGATCAAATTTATGAATGATAAAGTTATCAAAGGTTATTGGCTATATTGAATAGTTACTAGTGGTAGGATCAGAAGAGGAACAAAAGTCTTCTTCCCAAGTTAATCCTTATTTATTGTTTCTTTGACCCTTTATCTCTTTATAATTATTTTTTAGTCTATGGCTTCATTGTTTTTCTTTTCTCTTCAACCTTCAACACATATATCCATTTCTTTAATACATATACCCATTTCTTCTTATCTTTCCTGTTCATGAACTTGTTCATGAAATTCAAACCTTCAACATTAACAAAATTATTCAGCATAAATTAATTTAAAAAATCAAATAACTAGCAGCAATTCAAATCTTAGTATCTTAAATAATGAAAAATATGTCCAAATAATATGCCATAGTAAACCTATTGATTATTAAATAATTTCATTAACCTAAGTACAAATGTATATGACAAGATAAGCAGGATATAATAAAAATGTGAATCAGGATATAATAAAAATGTGAATGAAAAGTACACAGTAATCAGTCAAATGAACCATAAGACCAAACTAACAATTAATTGCTATAGAAATTATTGCCCAATAGAAAGATGAGGAGCCATCCAACTTCATTGGGTTTTGGTCATGTGAAAATTTACTTGCTGCCCTAGAGACTATAAACCCATGGTTTAAAACACCTGAAGGGCATTAAATTCTGGGACATTTATTTGATTTGAAGGAATTGTCTTCCCTATAGTTCATGGGTATTTAAACAAAAATTAAGAGAATACAAAACGTGTATTATCAGGCAATTACCTCACATTTTCACATAGAACTTTAAATTTCATTTAGAAATAAAAGTTTTGACTTTTTTTATTTGAGGAGGCATCTTGACTACCAAGTTGCATCTAATTTGTTAATTCTTATTTGGCCTAATAAAATTTATTATTTTTTTCAGTCATCATAAGTGATGTTTGAGAAATAATTTGGGGGGGGGGGAATCCCAACACACTAATTATCTTGGTTCCTATTTGAAGAGAATATTGTTTTTAACAATGAACGAACAAACATTTTAAAACCAAGATGCATATTTGCCTATCTTACAAACCTTCAGAACTTTCTAAGTCTAATTAATATCTATAAGGGGTTGACTTGATTCATATCCCCTCAATGTTGAGAGCAGGAACAAACATGAATACTGCAATAGGCTGAACTGGTAGGTGGAATTTAAGCATAAGCGCTGCACATGGGGAAATGTAATGTAATAAATTGAACTCCAATTCCCATCAGCCCTAAGCAGCATGCCTAACAAGACCTACCTGTTGCTCATTTCTCATCTGAAAGAACCAAATAGGAGAGGTAGAAGTCATCCCCTAAGACTCTTAGAGATCACTGCCAGCTAGTCTGTATGTACTGGAAGTAGGTTAAAAAATAGTCTTAGCTTATATATATATATATATATATATATATATATATATATATATATATATATATATATATATATATATATATATATATATATATATATATATATATATATATATATATATATATATATGTATATATATATATATATATATATGTATGTATGTATATATGTATGTATATATATATATATATATATATATATATATATATATATATATATATATATATATATATATTATATCAGTTTGTGTTCTGTTAAAAATAAATGAAATTATCTGTAATTTTATATTGATTGGTGTCCTCTATAACAATGGAAAAGTTGATGTTTTAGAACTTTTAAAGTTCTCTGTGTCTCATCTACTCGGGAGCACCAACCTAACTATTACTAAGGGAAAACAGTCTGCCACAGGAACAGATTTTAAGAATAATATTAAAAAAAACCTTTGACAACCTCTGAAGTGGACGCACGTATTTGTATTACTGAGTCATGGAGTAATTTGGATTGTAGGCATCAATCCAAAAGGGCTTGAACTGTCATCACATCTAAGCACAAAATCACTATCTTTTCTATGAAACATAGGGAAGCTGAATAATTCAGGTGAATGTTTAATAAGAAAGATACTCCAAAAATTTAGATCAAGTTCCCTTTTTTGTTTTCCCTTGTTTATTTGGTATAACATAATCCCCAGACATATGGCTAACTATTGCTTGATCGTTATTCTATCTGAAAGTAAAGCTAGTGAAGTTTAGGATTCACATCTTGCAGAGGCTCTTTCATCTCTAATAATTACTAAACTAGCATAATTACTCAAGTGTTGCTGTGAAATGAAATACATGCTAAAGACCCATGCTTACCCAAAATTAGAGGGAGATTTTGTTCTTGCATTTGTGCAAACTCACAACTGTACCTACGTTTCTAAGGTCTGGATTTTCATTTAAACCTCTTCATTCTTGTTTGTGTAAGCTGTTCCTAAACTCTTTCTCCTACTATTTATTTATGAAAAGGAGGGAACTTAAATTACAATCCTTGAATTTTAGTTGTTTATACTAACTGTATACGTTAAGTACATTTAAATGGTACACATACAAATTTTCAGCATAAAACAGGAATAAGGCATCCAAATTCTAAGAAAGCTCCTGGTAGCCCCCAAAGGGGGTGGGGATGAAGGAATGAAACAGAAGCCCACATTTTCTTTCCAATGGGACATTTTCTTTCTAAAAGGACCTTTGACAAAAAGGTATAACCCCCCCACACACACACATCCAAGTGCATGTTAGAAATCATGCACTGAAGTTATATAACTCTTTTCAAGCATTCAGTTTCAGAATGCCATTCCACTATATTATACTGAAAATTACTCAATCCAAAACTATATTGAAACCTAATAGTGTCTTAATTCTGCCACTTAGTTACTGCCATATTCATTTTGATATCATTAATTTTATAACTTGTCAAAATACAAAGATGCCATGAATCATAGTAGTATAGCATGATATTTGTACCAAAGAAATGGAACTTACTGAATGTAAAATTTTACTTTTCACAATTTGTGCAAATACAGATCTACGCAAAGAATTTTAAATGAACACTGCAAATCGACATATATGTTCTGTATATACAAACTGACACATTCAGCAATAATTAGTTGGCAATTTAAAATTTATTCTACAGTAAGATATCTGCATCTCCAAGACTGTAATTGGTCTTACAGAAACATATATTCAACTCATAATTTTGTAGGTGTGTGTGTGTAGTATTCTTCTTCAACAATCGACAACATAAAAAATTAGTTCTTCTCAGTGCTTTTTTTGTAAAAGAAAAAGGTGCCGGAACTCACACATGTCATACAACCCGCCTTGCCTACCCTACAAGGTTCCATCCAAAAAAGGTGCCGGAACTCCGTTCTGAGCGTTCTATGAGAAAAAAAGCCCTGGTTCTTCTAATGTTTCTGCTTTGGTATTTTATTTCAAAAGATGGAATAGGATAGGGATTTGTCCAAAGAATTTTAACTAGAGGAAATATGACAAAAGAATAGGCCACAATTCTGACAAAACAGCATAGCAGTTAAAACCATACTGAACCTTGTGACACTGGGTGGTAAACCAGTGTAAGTTAACTTTACCAACAATCACAATCAATAAAAATGGCAAAATGTGGCAGAGCCATCCTGGAACATAAACTCCGCTAAAAGCAATAGAGTTATGACTTGTAGGAAAAAGGTAAAGAATGACTCAGACAAAATGTGCATTTTAACTAAGCTTGAAGCCAAAATATCTAGTATCTCAATGGTCCTATATCCCATTTAACATATCCTGACCCAAGGTGAATCATGCCAACATCTAAATGTATACTAAAAATCAAATAAAGAAGGAAAGATCCCACTAAATGATGGAATTTTACTTTAGAAAAACTTCTATTTTGTATGTGTATTCTAACTTCCATATCCTACACAATAAAACCTGCATTATTAGCAAATAGCAATTATAATAGCTACATAGTTACGTAGCATTCTATATACTATTACAGTTTGACAAAGCTTTGGGTTCAAGCAGTAGCACCAATAGTTTCTGTCTGTCTGTTTCTGTATGTCTGTCTATCCAAACATACATACACATATCAAAATAGATTAACAAAATGTAAACAACTAACCAAAAAGCATAATTGCCTGAATTCAAAGGATATTATAAAGTTCTAATTTTAGTTTTGAATGTGATTTCATGTAGATATTTTCAACTTTTTCTATAGTGTTAGACAAAACCAAGGTAAAAGTCATTTTACAATCAGTCATTTCAGGATTACAAGCCAAGTAAAATTTTATTAATTATTTCTCCCTTCCTTTTAAGACAGTAATGCTACAGTGCTTTGAAATTGGATATTTTCAGGAAAAAAATATTTTAGAAATCATGGAAATCATGCTAGATGAATGCTAATATAATTATTATTTTTCTCAAATATTATGTAATGCTATAAATTATAAAATCTAATGATTTCTAAGCTGCTGTCTGTGTAAAGGTTGAAAAAGGAAAAACAGTTAGCATGAAGAAAGATGGAATACTCATTCACTGTGAGGCACTGTTTCTAAATAGTAATTCTCAATATTGTAACATCTGTGGTTTTCTATGCAAACATATTTAGCTCTCTAAAATATGACAGAAGTGATGTGTTGATATATGTTTCTCAAATGATAAACTGGATATATTTTTTCTAAATTTCTAACCGTTCGGGAAGTTAAGAAAATACAGCCATTATATCAGAAAGTTAATTCTAAAGCATTTTAGGACTTTAATATGTATCACTATAATCATTTCACAATACTTCAGTCAAGTTAAGCTGTTTCTCTTGCTGAAAATCAGAAAAATCTACAATTATACACGCTTACCTACATGAAAATGATATTGAAATGAACAGATCTCATTTCAGAATAGGCACATAAAGGAATGTAACGCTATGAAAGTATGTGTAACACAATACAATAAACACAATAAAAATACATTTTAAGGGAGGGGAGATATTAAAATAATATGAACAGTTACTTAAAAATGTGTCCTGTTAATATCCCTGACATGGCTAATTTAATCCTCATAATTTCCTCCTTGAATGCTGTGGCACATTGCATATATTCTGAAATGGCTAAAAGTTTATATTTATATGGTCATCCTGGACATATTTCCTTGGAGAATGCACCTCTTTACAGGTAAATTTTGCTGAATCAATGGACTTACATTCAAAAAATATGTTTTAAAATCATCCTCAAGAACTGTACTCATCGCGAACTATTACAATGGTCCTTTATCTGGTATCAAATACCATTTCCACATAGAAGGGAAACAATAATTGGCTATCTAACTGAAAACAATAAATTTTCTATTTTAACAAAGACACTTTATGATAAAAACCCAAATAAGAAAAATAGTAATAGATTCCACAGAAGATGCCAAATTACAGAATCATCACCATTTTTTACCAGAAGCCAATGTAAAGATATGACATATTTTACCTTCCTTTCCTATGTTGCTTAGGAAAATGTAAGAATGGTTTTGCACAATGGCCTACCTTGACCTTTTATTACTGTAAATATACTTAATATATAAGTGACAGCTCAGTTTGTTCATTCTTTATTTAAAAAGAACTAGTTTGAAGGAGACAAGTTTTAAACAGTGAGATTTCAAGCTAGCTTTTCTTCAAATAAATATACTGTAGAATATATTTCCCTTTTCTAGTCAGGAGGAACAAAACTCAACCTTGCAAATATCATGTCATATAGCATATATAAAAACAACCTGTAGATGCTGGTCTTTTAAACACAAAATAACTGTGCTTTAAACATCTGTAACTGAAGTTATTGAAAACAGTTCTTCATCTCTACCTGAGTATACTTGCACAATTTATTAGCATTCCCATCTTGTTTTTATAGTGGCTATCATTTTCAAGTGGAGATTTTCCTTCACAGACAAGATTTTCATTAAAAAAAACCCTAAGCAAAATAAATTACCCTTGTAATCACACTGGTTAATTAAGATTTTAAAGCACATGCTCAGAAGCCAACTTTTAAATCCAAAGCACAAAAAATGATCAATGGTACAAAAATAAACTGAAATGTTTTCTTCTCTTACAGGACCATAACAAATTGATCAGCAATCCTGAAGGTGCTTTATTCCATATTTTATTAAATTATTAGATAAGGTAGCCATTTTTTTAAAAAAAAATAACATTACTACTTTTATTCTAATTCCTTTTCAGCAAAGGGAAGCCAGTTGAGACTTAATTCCTACTTAATGGAGTAGTTTTGTTGATTCAATGTCAGCACACACAGATTCAGGAAAGCTTTTAAAATATATCTTGGCCCTGAAAGTTTGCAACTTCATTTTTAATCGTGCTTATCTTTAAATGATTTGTGCATTAATCATTTTAAAGATTGAAAGAATAAACTAAGACTGCAATTCTAAACAGACACAAATGCAACTAATATTAAAATAGAAAGTACTGCCACAGTTAACAATAAAGTGTTTATACGGAAGTATGAGAAATATTTATTCCTCTTGAATATATTAATCAAAAAGGAGTGTTTTTTTAAAAGCAGTGATAGCATAATATGTAAACTTTGGAACAACTTCAACATGCCAAACTCTTACTGTATTTTCCTTCAAATAATATCAAGCAGCTTAAGATCAACTTAATTGGGGAAGGCAGGGGCTGTAAAATAAAGCTGCACAGAGAAAATATTTTAGAAATAACATATAGAGAGCACTGTGCTAAATATGGCATCAGTTATGATATATCAGATGGCATTAGCATGTATTATGACTAATGAACAGAGTAATGTGTTAGAATGTTTTAAGTGCTACATTTAAATAACTAATTGTTTAGGTCAATACTTACTGTCAATGACAGGACTTCTGTCACTGGAATACTGTTCTTTGCTTATGCACTATAGGTACAGATCAAAAACTATTTTTATACATTCACACAGAAAATGGAACCTATTTATAGTATTTTATATTTTTGTATACATAACTTTAGAAAAATAACATTCATAGATCCAATGATAAGGGGGGGGAGGTGTTGTTCAGGCCAATTTCTTTTAACATCTTCCCACAAATATAATCAGTTTTATTGGCCATAAAATCCTGAAGGCATATAAATTATTCCTCTTTAGAGAAGCTATTGGAAATAAGCATATGCACAATCAACACAATTCCCAATGTAAAGTAATTTTGAAAGACAGCTGAAGAACATCAATTTTTTTCCTCAAAGCTGTCAAACTAAAACATACTTGATGTATGTAGCCTTCAGTCAATGAAAATTATACAGAGATCAAATGAATTCAAGGTTCCAAATTGTGTATGCTGGAGATATTTAGAGGGCTGGCTTAAAATAATACCATGGTCAATAGGATAACTCTAACTTCCTTGTCAGAACCCAACAGATAACTTTTCTAAGAGTTTTTATTCCACCAGACATCACCAGACATCATCATTATACCGAATTGAATGTTTTAAACAGGCTTTTCATTAGTCATTCCTACCAATATATTTTAACTTCAATCAAACCCTGTCAAAGATTGCTATATAAAATCAGGATTAACACTTTTAAGTCTATTATTAATTTAGTTGTCTCCCAAACTTATTCAGTAGTCTTGATTCAGAATCCAACTTTCCCAAACTTCAAACATTGTCTCTTCACCCACTATGTGTCATTAGGACATGTGAATCACGTTAAGTCACTTGCTCTTATTTAATTAATAATCTCCCTCTATCTAGCCAGGACCAGAGAGAGGAAATAACTTCTAGCTTTTTTAACCTATAGAATGTTATTAACTCCAACAGCAGAAATAGATCAATTTTCCTTTCCCAAGCACAGGTCATGTATGAATTAGGGTGAGTTCTCCCTTAAAAAAAAGAAAATTAGGGAGAAGAGCGAAAAAGGCCAGTTTTGGAGGACAAGCAAACTATCTGCATCATTCTGAGGTTCAGTATGAATTGGCCAGCGATGGTCAAAGGGAGAAAGCGGCAAGACAAGACAGGAAGAAAAATCAAAACCGGAAAGATCAATCTGAGCATTTGCAAAATACACAAGAGGGGAATCTGAGAGGCAGACTGCAGGCTTCTGCTGGCAGCGTCCACCGGAGGGAAAGGAGACAGTGTCCTAGATGGAAGAGTGACTGTGGGAGGCCAGTTTGTCAAGACCTCTGGGCCAAAAGGAGGAGGGAGGGAAGGCAGACCTAGTCTCCCCAGGACATTCCTGTGGGCCGCCACATTCTCACAAGCCACCCTTTGTCCTCCCCCCTCCAGGGTTTTGGCCGATTCCTGTACGTTAAAATTCTTGTTAACGGAGGCTCCTGCGCATTTTGCATTTCTCCGTTTCCCCCCCTTCCAGCACCCCTCAAGTCTAGCTCTCAAATATCAGCCCACCCCCACTTCTCCCCCACCCCTCCTCCCTCCTTCCCCCTCTCCAAAAAGAAGGGGAGGCGGGGGAGGAAAGAGGCTTCACCGCCACCACACATTCCAGCACATAGCGCCAGCCAGCTCCACCAGCCTCCGGATCAATAGTAACTTCAATTCTGTTCCTCCTCCTCTTCTCCCCCCCTCCCCACCCCTCCCCCGGCCAGTAGATCCCAGCAAATCCCACCCACTTCTAGGCTGTTGTTGGGCTTTTTATCATTAAAAAAAACTTCCTTCTCCAATTAAAATCAACACAAATCGGATCGGTTTTTTTTTTCTTAAAACAAAAAGGTTATTTTAAAAAAAGTTTAGGGGATCAACTCTTAGGTCATAAAGAAACCGGCAAAATCCGCTATTTGTAACGAAATACGGTCTAAGAAAAATTACACACTGAACTAGAGCACCAGGCATACAAGCAGTCAGTTCTTGGGACAGATTGGAAGAACAAATGTTGGGCACGCTACCCAGCCCTCTTCTTCCAAGTATTCCTGAAGCACGGAGGGGTGATGCGGGAAACCAGGGGTGGTAGGGTGGGAAGCCCGAAAACATACAGAGCGCCTTAAAAAAAAGGAAGAAAGGAAAGGAAGGAAATGTAAGACAGGACTGTTTTCACACCCAAGAACTTTTCCCACTAGTCAGATAAAAACAGAGACGGTCGGAGGATCCGAGATTGGAGGTGAC
>NC_138204.1:170950071-171306857 GCF_964194415.1 Vipera berus
AGTACATTGGAGTTAGCTACTGAGTTTTTATAGACCAGCTTTAGGGCTAAGCATCTGTGCTAAGATGGCCTAAGGGAAGCTTTAGAATTTGAGCTACAGAAAATCAACCTTATAGCCCAAAGGCAATGGAATTTTTTTCTTCTTCTTCACTAAGCACAGTAGTTCATCATTTGGAAAACCTTGCAATGAACAGGCCTTGGCAGCACAGTTCCAACAGACAATCTGGTTTCCATGATCCATTGGTTTGGAGTGCAGCCAAATTTTAAAATGTGGAAAGAAAGGACATTGCAGACATTTGGTGCTCTTTTCAACATTTGGCATAATACTGAGTTGTAGCAAAGCACTTCGAATTGAATTGCTTATTTAATACATATATGAATGCCCTTTTTGTTTTTTAAGTGCCTGAACCAATACAGAAACTCGAACATCATCAAGTCATTCTAGAGAAAAATTTAAAGGAAAGGAAAATGAGGGAAGGACATGAAACTTACCCAATTCAGTAAGATTCATTCCAGTGCTACAAGCTTACCTATCTGGTATATGGGAGAGAGTCTTCTCCTGTGTCACCCTTCATATGCCCTTTTCAAGGAGGCAAGTTTGATACCCACTCTCAGAATTTACAAAAATAATGAAAACCTATTTTTTTTGCCAAGCTTTTCCTTGCTGTTTGGAGTGATTTTGATTTTAATATTTGTATTTTAATGTTACTGTACAATACAGTAATTGTATTGTACACTTTATCACATTTTATAATTTGCATTTATAATTGTCATAAGCTACTTGCTGTCACGGTTCTGATTAATAAGACAGATCTAAGTACACTGCATGATTGTTTATTTCAAAAAAGTCTATAATAATGAAAATGGAGCATCGGCACTCATGGGTGGATGCCAGAATCTGAATTCTCCCCTTGACACACCACATCATACAGAATTTCCCTCCTTTATTTACACGTCATGAATCACATTTACCAATTAATTTAACACACAAAGTTTCACTTCCCTTCTGAAGCGGCTATCCCTTATCTTGTCAAATCATCGAGGTTGCATTCCTCCCATGCTTTAGAGATTCAAAACCAAACAGTTAAAGCAAAAGTCTGCCTCTTATATTGTCAGTGCAAAAACATGTCATTGACACTTGCATGTTTTGTACCAAAAGGTGATATACTGATAATAATGATGATGACAATAAGTAGTAATAGTAGCAGTTCTGGAATGACCTCATACACCTCATACACCTCTGAAAGTTTAACAATAGCAGCAAAATTGCTATCTTTTTTTTAAGCACAGCACACTTAAGTGGTTGAAGGACATCTAAGTCCAAATTCAGGGTAGGCCATTGTAAAGGTCCTGTTCTGAATCCTTATAACTTCTGTAGGTGGTGGAACAGGGCATCCAGTAAATTTATATGCCACTCATGTCCCTGATAAGGCAACTCTAGGTTCTCCATGTGTGACTGTTGTTAATATATGATTGATACTGAAGAGAATTATTTGTACATGGTATAAAGTTATATGCCTTGAATTTTCATTGCATGCATACAAAATTTAAATAGGTGAAGTTTGTCAAGCAGAATTAATTGTAAACAAAAAAGAGATAATTTTCCAAGCACTAAAGAAAAATTATATTGTTAGCTTGCTATGTTTTGAAAAACAAATCCTATATTGTGGATTTGAAGAATTTTGTAAGTTAACTATAATTGCTTAGGCTAAGTCAAAGAAAAGTAAAAATGAACAATTATGCTTGTTAAAGAAACCTTTTCCTATACACAATGGAGTCTTAGCCTTTTTTAAATTACTGAGACTTCCTTCTGAATACTGAATGGCTCCTTAAAATTGATGGGCACATATGTTTCTTTTGCAGAACATCTTTTTTCATAAATAATTGGTGAATTAAGATTATAGGTAACACTTTAAATATATACGTTGTACATATCCCTTTTTGGGTCATGGTAGTTGTGAGAAAGAAAATGTGTTCCCTTTTATAGCTGAGCTTTTTCTGATTTGCTTATTACAACATTTTTAGTATTTTGCTACTGTTGCTGTTTCCATCTTCCTTTGGTCCTTAATTTTTTGATTTCTTGCTGGAAAACTACAGTATATGTTAACAAAATCTATTTAATCTAAGCAATATAATGCAATATATGCAATATGACCTTGATTATATTTATGTTGCACAGAAGAATAAAGCAAGATAATAGATAAAACAACAAAAGACTAAGAGACCTAATTAATAGTTCTCTTACTGCAAACTACTTTTGGTAAGAGTGCTGAACATACTGTATTAATTGTTATACTGTATTTTATTTTCTAAAGATCATTGCCTAGAAGTTACCCATTATCCTAGCTGAAGCCCTCAGAAACACAGCCAGTTTGGTTAGTAAATCTCAATTCAGCAGTTATAATTTGTGACCAGACAGAGAGAGACATACTCTTCCACCATTTTGGCAAAATTCTATATATTTAACAAATACAACCCTAGTTTGATCTACAGACTCCAGTGGAACAAAGTATCATGCTATATCCTTGTCTTAATTTTAATTTCTCCATTTTTCTTATGCAGAGAACAACTTTGCACTGCTGCTTGTAAATTCCTAATTGCAGAGAGACTCAGGTTTGGAGTGCAGTATACAAGACAGCTTTCTTTTTGTAATTGCTTGCCTTTTCTTGGTCCTGGCTAGGCTCTGCAGACAAGAAGATGCTACTTAAATGAACCAGCGGCCTGATAGACTATATGGTAGCTCTGAAGTGTTCAACAACCCAAGGGATAGCCTGACGATAGGTGTACAGCCTAACAAATAATGGGATTCATATATCAAGTTCTCAGGTATGCCTTTGAAAAATGGGTTGCCTCCGAGAGCATCTCACAATGTTTTTTCTTCACTGTATACAATGCTATGATATTGTACGAAAGTGTACATCCTTATTAAACAGGAAATATATCTCCAAAGAAATCTATAGATTTGTATCACTCCTGTGCATGCTGCTGCAGATCAGCAAGGTCCTTGATGCATTTGATGCATTTTTGATGTGGCCTGATTTGCAAGTATAGATACCCTCAAAGGTCAACTCCATGAGCTGTTTCATTAATGCACTTATTGTCATAATTATGCATGCAGTTTTCAGTTAAAAGAGAATCTCTCTTATTCACTAATGTTGAGAATCAAATCCCATCATGATGCTTTCCTCTGATTTTTTTTCAAAACAGTAACCATAGGAGACTGACATTCCAAGGCTTTCAAGCTGTATATCATCTACTCTGAGATGCAATGGCTTCCAGACATGCAGGCAGAACAGCCCATGCAACCTACTGTGAATTTTGAAGACAGCAGCATGGTTCCATATTGCTCATTGAAAAGCTGAGCAATGGGTTGAGGTGGACTGCTTTCTGGGAAGAAAAGAGAACTCTAATTTCATCACATCTTTCCCACCACCAACAGTATCAAGGACAGAAATATTAGGAAGTATATTGATGTCTGTAAGTATATAAAAGTTATGCATATGGGGAGAGTGGAGATATGCAAAAGGATACCTACTGTACTAGATTTAAAATTTGGTTTTATTCCATACCCAGTGCGATTCAAATAAACTCATTTGTTTGTTATTTGGATTTTAAGTTCCTCTATAGCAGCCTTTTCCCATGGCTGTGCCATTTGATATACTGTAATCCCAATATATTCAGAGGGCACCAAGTTAAGGAAAGCTAAATCAGTAGCTGAGAAACACGAACGACTCAAAATATTAGCAAAACACTATGATTCTGAAGCAGATTTAGCCTTTCTCCATGGAAAAACCTTGTATTTGCTTATATGAATTTTCACCAGACTTCATGAAAAGTCAGTTGACTATAAAGCCAGAGGAGAATCTTAAAATGTAATACAGGTCAAAGCATTTCAATGCTAGATTTAAATAGAAACTCAAATGAAATTCACCTCCCCTGCTTCAAAATGTATATTAAGCCTGTGAAAGGTGTAAGTATGAATGTCAGTGTAGGAAAAGTAATTAATATTGAGGCATTTATAACTGCAACATATGGCTGCCTTTAGCAGCTTTATTCTGTTTCATGCCTGTCTTGGGATCATGCAGCTCAAATGAAAAGAAAGTATCCAGAAAGAACTGCTTCAATTTCTCTGCATGGATGTAACTGAGGGATTGAGCATTTCTTCATAAACTCTGAGTGGGTCCCTGAGGGCAGCAAAGGATAGTATTGGAAGTATATAGCATTAATGAAATAAGAAGCCCACAGTCCACTCTAGACCAAATTCATATTTTGTATAGCGATGCACCACTGTTGGCATTCTCACTCAGTCAAAGAATTTGACTGACAAAAAGAGACACGGCATGGGAAATCTACAAAGATTTTTAAAAACTGTTGGAGGTGAATAGAGCAATCACTTCAGATGTCCTTGGTAGGATATTCTAATTAAAGGAAACTGTATATCCTAAGTGACCTCCAACAGCTGTGCTTTTTTAAGGAAAGGAAAATTCCTATAGAATAATATAAATGGAAATTGCTAAATAAAATATTTTATTTTTATTTTTTTATTTTATTTCCATTTATATCCCGCCCTTCTTCGAAGACTCAGGGCGGCTTACAAGCTTAGCAGTAGCCTTCATTCTATGTATATGCCTGCTTATTAGGGCTTTCACACACACCCCAAGCGGCATTATTACAAAGTCAGCTTATTGCCCCCAACAATCTGGGTCCTCATTTTACCTACCTCGGAAGGATGGAAGGCTGAGTCAACCTTGAGCCTGGTGGGACGCGAACCTGCACTAATTGCAGGCAGCTGGTGTTACTTAAGGAGGCATTAGCCCACTGCTCCACCAAGGCTCTTTTAAATATCTTCCCATTCCTCAGGAATATAGTTAAGTAAAAGATGCAGATGTCCAAAATACATGGTTTTGATGATGTTGATAACAGTGATGATGATGATGATGATGATACTGTAAACAATTCTCTCCGGATCCCTGAAAGGAAATGGATGTATACCAGTAGCCTGAAGTAACGTTAACTTTGAGATAAACCACTCATTCTTAACTCCCAAACCATGTTTAAAAGGAAGCAGTAACATCAAGTCAGTTTTGCTAAATAGAAAAGTAATAATAATTTTGAAAGAAACCTTTGCTGAACAGGATTTACTTGTCCACAGAAAAGGGCAATGCTGCATAATATAGCATGTTATTCACTGCTGCATGAAAAGATTTTAAGTCTTTTTCCAACTCATTACCAAAAACCAATACTTTAGCACTGCTAAAAGGTTATGATAGGGTTGTTTCTATTTTTAATGATTAGGAAAGAACCTGGCCATAATTCATTGGCTGCTTAGCACTAGTTGCCAAATTTTGAGATGAATTCCCAATGCTGGATGTCAGTAATGTATCGATCAATTGCACATTTATAATAATTTAATTGTAAACTGCATGATTATTATTGAATCTATCTTTTTATTAACTCAGCAGCTGTCCTTTAAAAAGATTTTTCAGTTAAAAAGATTGACTTTTAAATAATAGTAATAAAAAATACAACAACCACCGTTTTCCTTACATTTTGAACCATCTGCTTCTTGTAGTTTAGCTTTCAATGTACCTACAACATCTTTAATAAAGTGTAAAGGAAATTTGAAAGGAACAAGATGCAGTTTTCTAAATCTCCCCTGGGTAGGGAAAAGCTGAATTTGCAGATGACAGAAAAGAACGAAATTGAAAGGGTACCTACAACTGCCAATTGCTCTTTAATAGGCTGTAGAGTATTATGGAAGTGCTGTTCCATTTGCAGAGAGGATCTGTGTAACAAGTGAGTCATCAAAGGAGCCTTATACATCTATGGGAAGCTCTATGAATGTGGCTGTGTTACTGAAGTAGTTCCAGTTGACATTACAACACGAAAAAGAACGATTAATGGACATGATAAGGGCAATCTTGGATCTTGACATTCAAAGTTCTCTTCCAACATATCATCCCAAAGGGTAGAAGTGTGTAAGTCTGAACTTAATATTGTTAATTTACCTCAAATTAGTAGGAAGTTTAAAATGTTTGTTCTAGAAATGCAGAATACATTGCCATAAGTTCCAGCCATCAAGATGCTGGCTCAAGGGAACATAGCAAATAGCTATGATGCTCCCATACCTGTTGCCTCTGCAAGATGACTTCATTCATTGCCAAGAAAGCTGCTAACATGCAACCCTTGTTTTTCCATTCATAAATAAATCCCCCCAACTGTTTCTGCTTTCAGCCATGTTATAGGCATGATATTACAGCTATGAAATCCTAAAGCAATAACTAACACATAACAAAAGGAGCCTGCATTCTTCAGCCAGAACTCTTTTGAACTGGGTACTACGTGACTATAGCTGAAAAGACTACTAAAAGAGGCCCATTCTGGAAAATAATAAAAACTCTGCAAACTTCAGTCTCCCTTGAAGAAAAAAAAATCCTTAGCAGGAATTCATGAGGGGTTTAAGTGCTGGAATGAATATTCCTCCTGAAAAATTGCCAGATAAATAATAGAGATAGGGCTTTAACTATGACATTTTTTTTTGTACGTCCTAATTTATGTAAGCAATAAATAGTTTATTGGACCATGACTGGCTTGGCAGCAGCCTCCAAAAACAAGCTAAATAAAAGACCAGCCCCAAAGAAGAGACTTTCTACCTGATAATCTTATAGAAAAGTCAATCAGACTCAGAAACAAACTGAAAGAAATAAAACTAATACCTTCTGAAAATCCCCCTGGCCATCTCAGCTGGATAAAGTAGTCTTCAGTTCCTCTCCAACAGTTCTGCTATGTAATAATATTAGCAGTTGCATTCCAGCCTACAGGCCAGTTCATTTCAGCAATGGGAGAAACGTTGATTTGGAGGAGTACGGCATCATCTCAGCTTTCATTATTTTGTGCAAAACTATAGCGACAAACACATTTAAGTAACATTTTATGGCATACAATATTAAAATACCCAATATGATAATTGCAATATATATTAGACTAATTTAAATGTTTGCAGTGAGACAAAAGAAAGATATATTCAGAAGCTTCAATGAGCCCGCAGTGTTCTCCAATTTCAAGAACTAGTACAGATACTATAAGACTCCATTTAGCATCCCATAAAGAAAATAGCTCAATCAGCTCAACATGTTATATATAGGTAGTCCTCAACTTACAATTGTTCATTTAGTGACCATTACAGCGGCACTGGAAAAAGTGAATTATGACCATTTTTCACACTTATGACCATTGCAGCATCTCCATGGTCCCATGATCAAAATTCAGATGCTTGGCAACTGACTCATATTTATGATGGTTGCAGTGTCCTGGGGTCATATGAACACTTTTTGTAATCTTCTGACAAGCAAAGTCAACGGGGAAGTCAAATTCACTTAACAACCATGTTACTAACTTAACAAATGCAGTGATTCGCTTAACAACTGTGGGAAGAAAGATCGTAATGGGGCAAAACTCACTTAACAAATGTCTCACTTAGCAACAGAAACTTTGGGTTCAATTATGGTCGTATGTCGAGGACCACCTGTACCTGTACTATCACATATATTCTATTCACAAGGCCCATTCAGTGTGAGCTCTACCATGGATATTACCTCAATCTAAACTTAAAATAAAATTTAAATCCTAAGTAATGGAGCAAAACTCACTTAACAAATGTCTCACTTAGCAACAGAAACTTTGGGTTCAATTATGGTCGTATGTCGAGGACCATAATTGCCTGTACTATCACATATATTCTATTCACAAGGCCCACTCAATGTGAGTTCTACCATGGATATTACCTCAATCTAAACTTAAAATAAAATTTAAATCCTAAGTTTATTTACATGATTTACAGATATACAAAAGTAGGAGTTAATTGTTTAGTAACTCTATAATTATCCCAAGTAATTGTATTCTTTAAAGCAATGTTGGACAGAAACACCTAAAGAGTTTAGACAGATGAACAGGTATATTGCTTAATATGAGAAGACAATGTTGTGAAAAAATTGCTGATATTGTGCAACTTCTTTTTCTAAATGAGTTTCCCTACTTATACTTGTGTTCAGATGAGGAAAAAGGTAGACATCATTATTAAATAATAATAGCAGCAAGAATAAAATAACTCCAAACAGGAGTTAAACATGATACATACGTTAGGAAGGAATTGTATCCCAAGCTACCAAATGCATTACAGGGATTGTATAAATAGTCAGAGCAGTAGATTCTTTCCATTAGTCCTCACACAAAAAGAAATTATAGCACAACATACAAAAAAAAATACTGCAAAAGACAAACTAGAAACAAAAACTAAAATAAGCAAGAAAATGGTAAGAGAACACCTATCCGACCTTGATGAGTATAAAACACCGGGACCCGACAGATTACATCCCAGAGTTCTGAAGGAGCTGGCAGATGTTATTTCAGAACCATTGCACTATATTTTTCAAAAACCCTGGAGCATCGGGGAAGTACCTGAGGATTGGAAAAGGGTCCCCATCTTCAAGAAAGGGGGAAAAGACAGACACAGGAAACTACAGACCAATTAGTCTAACATCAATACCTGGGAAGATCCTAGAAAATATAATCAAAAAACAGATCTGTGAACAACTAGAAGCAAGCAAAGTTATAACTGGCAGCCAGCACGGGTTTGTTAAAAACAGATCACGCCAAACCAATCTTATTTCATTCTTTGATAATGTGACCAAATTAGTAGACCAGTGAAACGCTGCGGACATAGTATACTTAGATTTCAGTAAGGCATTCAACAAAGTAGACCACAATCTACTTCTTGGTAAGCTAGAAAAAGGTGAAAGAGGCACAGAATCAAGATCATGCAAAGTATTAGTACCGCTTTATAAAACCCTAGTGAGACCACACCTGGAATACTGCAACCAGTTTTGGTCACCATACTACAGAAAAGATGTTGAGACCTTGGAAAAAGTTCAGACAAGCAACTAAGATGATCCAAGGCCTGGTGACTAAAACATATGAAGAACGGCTGCAGGACTTGAGTTTGGCTAGTCTAAGGAAAAGAAGAAATAGCAGTAATACAGTATTTGAGGGACTGCCACAAAGAAGAAGGGGTCACGTTATTCACCAAAGCACCAGAGGGCAGGACAAGAAACAATGGTTGGAAACTGACCAAAGAGAAGCAACCTGGAATTAAGGAAAAAGTTCCTAACAGTGAGGACAATTAACCAGTGGAACAGCTTGCCTTCAGAAATCATTGGCGCTCCATCACTGAAAGTTTTTAAGAAGAGCCTGGACAGTCACTTGTCTGAGATGGTATAGGTTCTCCTGCCTGAGTGGGGGATTGGACTAGAAGACTTCCAAGGTCCCTTCCAGCTCTATTCTATTCTAGATAGTTATAGGCCATGTTCTGTTTTGTACTTAGAACTATAGAAACAACCTTCTCCCTGTGTCAAAATTTTGTAGTTCTGAGAAGGAAAAAACAACCATGCAATAGAAACACAATGTAGAGGAATTTGGATCTTTGCCATTCCAGGAAAAGGAAAATCAGCAGTTTGAGACTGATTTCTGCTTTTGGCACAAAAACCCCAACCTTGGGACCTGGTGGCTGCAGAGCTGCTCATATGGCTTCATGTTGCTACTGGTGAATGCTAAGTCCATTTGTAACAAGACCAGTCTACCCAGGATTTAGTTATGGAGGGACAGGCAGACCTGGTGTGGATGATCTAAATCCAGATGGACAACAGCAGTGATGAGGCCCTTTCTTTTATCTGTCCACCTGATAGCGTGTATGTTTTTCAGGTCCTATAAAACTTCAACATCAAGGCAAGAGAAATGCAGTGACATTTACCTTCAGGAAGACCTTCTTTACCAGACACCCTACTGTCAAGCTGGTGGAACACAAATACCTGCATATTAAGTTGGACCATCCTAACCCTTCTAGTGTGCCAGTTCTCCTGCTGTCCAGTTAAAGACTGCCGCAAACTCATTAGCCTGGTTTCCAAAACATCATTGGAGTTGCATCACCATTTGGTGCTGAGAGACTTTTGCCTTGATACTCTGGACACAACTCTACCCAGGGCTGCTTTGAAAAATACCTACATACTCACAATCACTTTTTGGCTGAAGCTCATTGCCATGTACAAATTACATTTATATTGTAAACTCTGCATTGATTGCCAATAAGTTCTTGTGTGCAATTCAGAATGTCTAATCTTACAAAGCTTTATGGCTTGCTGCCAAGTACATATAGTATCACCTTGTCAAACCAGAGTCAACCTGTCTAAAATCTATCTTCCAGGAGAAAATACTTTATTTTTTAAACTGAAGGAGCTGAGGGGCTGAGTCTAAAGGGGCTAAACAATGTTATTCCTCAATGGTTCCAATTCTTTAGGATTTCCTCTTGAAGTTAGATTAGCCACTTCCACGATTAATTTCAGAAAGCTGATTAAAATAGAATTTTCTGGAAGGCACTTACTTGAGAATTGATGAGACATTGCTGTATATGTTTATTTGCTTGGTTCTGATTGTTATTTGATGCATTTTTTCTCTCTGAACATTTTAATTTGTTCTGTAATACATGGTTATTATTATCAGGGAAGTGTGCAAGTTTCAAAAGCATACAAATCCAATTGTTGAATGAATCTTGCTCAATAACTGAGCAACAGTTTCATAGGCTACAGAATGTGTGGTTTCTAAAACATCTGTAGAAACATATAGCACAACAAAGTGTTAAAAGTATTATAAGACTTTTGTACTGGCCATAACAGACTAATGAATATTTTCTTCTGGAATTTGTCAGAATATAGGCAAGATCTGCAGAAGATTAAAAGGAATGCTCATTGCCTCTCAGCATGAGATGTAAATCTTATTAGTAAAAGAGGAACTTTTTCAAAATGGAACACAGAGATTTTACTTTTTAATTAAATAAAGGAAATACTGGCCTCAACTGGGAGTTGGGAGTCCAGAATTGCACACAGAAGGACCCAAAGCATGTCCCCCCCCTTCCCCCCCTTTTTTGCTTGTTTGTTTATTCAGCTGAGTTTATGATCTGTCAACAAGTAGCAGAAGCTACAATGTCTTTGATTCTTTTAAACTCCTGCAACAAGGCCTGACTCTGCAGATCTGTAGCAATTACAGTGGAAATGTAAGCTTTCTTTCTAGGATAGACTCAACCCATTAATAATTTCCCACACATAAGTTTCCCGAGGAGTACACCCAGAGCGCTGTGCAATTTACCTGGAATGAAACTATAGTTTTAATGTATTTTTCACAGTTGTGCTATTTGTTCCAGTACATTATACATTTTCACTGAATAGTATGTCCTGAGGATTATCTAGCTTGAAGAAAGCCATGATTAACAGTCTATGATTAATTGTTTTAACTATGAAAATGTCAGGACCAGCTATTTTTCATAAGGATTCAGATCACACTAGCTGATGCAGAGGACACCTTGTCTGAAGTTCTGTTTCTGTTCTGGATGAATGTTTTTGTTTTCCACGTAGAAATGAATAGTTCATTAAAAAGGCAGTAACTTTGGCTATTCATGTGGATGGTAGGCATTCCCCAAATGTATTTCATAATCTTAGCCATTGCCCAGATGCTTTCTTTTTTAATTGATCTTTTTATGTTTATTACTTTGTTTTTTGTATACATTCATTATTACTCTAATAAACCAACAGCTAGTCAGTTGCATGGTCTCCAGCAATGTTTCTGAAGTTTCCAAATCATCCCCAAACAAAGTCCACGAAAACTGGTAATTTTTCTATTTTTGCAGGTAGTAAGGAGAACAGAACTTCCAAACTAGGCTGAAATATTTGGCTCAGTCCATTAACTGATGTCATGACATCACCTATGGCATACAAGCTTCAACTCTCAGTAGAATTGTTCTAAAGAAAGAGAAACAAAATGTGGCCCTAAAAAGTTTGCTCATTTTTTGCAATTCACAATCTTAAGAGGGGAAAATAGGTATTTATTGGAAGTATATTAAAGGTAGCAAAGGATATCAAGGGATAGGTTAACTGGATGCATTAAAACTACAATAAAGATATGGATTTGAATTCACAGTGTAGTACTTCAGAGTGCTGTGTTTGGAGGGCGAGAACCTTGACTGAGATTCATGCCATACGAACATTGACTGGCTGTTGGCAAGTCTGTCAACATATGATGTCTCTTAGTTTTATTTAAGAGTATAACACAATTTTGTTTTTTTTTCAGACACGCAGCTTTGCATTAAACTATAAATTTCTTCTCTTGTTACATACCATAATCTTAAAATGGAATGGAGAGAACTTTCAACTGTAATTGTCAAAAATTGTCAACATGGTTCTCATGCATAGAATGCACAAAACTAAAGATAACCCTTAACACTGGCTTCAGAGTTCTTTAAAAATCAAACAAAGGATCTTCTTCCAAACCCAGGAAAAAGCAGAAAAACCACTCAGCTGGCCCTGCCTTTGATTTGGCTGTTTCACTTTTTGCACTCTATACTTTTGTCCAAATTGATTCTGATCACCAGAAAGTCAAATACACTATCACAAAGGAAAACAAATGTTAGGGCAATTAAAAGGAACACTTCCAAAACAGGCAAATACATGGCATATAAATAAATGGGCACCACAGTATTAATGAGAAATTACTAAGGATGTTTTCTCAGCAGGCAGGGACTCCTTTGTTGTTGCTGTTGAAAGATTGGAAGAGCATAGGAGTTGAATCCTGATTATTGCCAGAGTTGCTTCATTGATACTTTAAAGCATGGGTGTCGAACTAGATCGCATCACGTGACACATTGTAATGTATCACAACATTTTTTGCCTTTGCGGAGAAGAAGTGGGCATGGCCTGTGTATGATGCATCTGGCCTGCAGGCCGCCAGTTTGACACCCCTGCCTTAAAGGATCAATATGTCAATATGTCCTTTTAAAGTATCAACCAACTTTGGCAATGCTAATTATGATAGCAACATATATAGGTGGTTGGCATTCCCTTTGCTTAGGATCACTGGTTACAGATGTAAGATTCAGTTAGAGAGAGAGAGAGAGATTTGTCTAAATTTGTAAGACAGAATTTTCTTGGCATAAATCTAGCACAGTGTCACATCTCAGGCATTACCAAATGCACTAGTGAGATTGGACCAGCTTCATTACCTAGCAAGAAAAAATGTTATCCCACCAAAGACATGACATCTAATGATTCATGGAATCACATGCAAAAGGAACTATTTGCTAAGACAAGAATTTATTCATTCACTTGTATTTTGCCTTCTCAGAGTGGATAGTAATAACCGAGATTTTTCCCCCCATTATAAGTTGGTTTATTTGATTTCTTTTGAGATAAAAATTTGCCTTTATGCTGTTCCATGATGTACAAAATTGCAGACTAAAATAAATATTATTTTAAAAGTAATATTGTTCCATTACTTCTTTGCAACCCTCAAGATGGATTAATATAAACAAGTATGGTGCTCTGGAAATTTAACCTGCTCTAAAGTTTAAATACAGGGATTCCAGCTTAACTGGTATTATTAACTATACTCTGAGGCTGCAAGTTTAATAGAACAGAACACAATATTGTTTATTGGCCAAGTATGATTAGACATACAAGGACATACAATTTGTCTCCAGTGCAGAAGCTCTTAAACAAAAAAGTACAGTATTAGTTTATGGTATACTTTCCTTTAATCAGGCAGATGACTTTGAATGTAAAGTCAGGGCACAGGAACTGCAGAACAGAATGATTCTGTTCCTAACTGAAAGTCAACCAGGAAGCAAATACTTCTACTTGACAGCTTATGTGACTTGATAGTTCCTACCTCATAGGAATCAATGTTTTCTTGTCAGAGAAGGGGTTAGACCATTTGTAGAAAGGGGACACAAAAGAAATTCTAGTCCCTTGTGGGATGTAATGTTCTCTTAGTTGATATTACTAGCCTCCCTTTATCCTGTTGTGTGCCACAAAACCTGAACATGTGTTACATGCCTTCAGGCATTTGCTGCTGAATCTACTTATGCAGAAGAAAACAGCATATATAAAAACATATGACAGTGTATAACAGAACATAAATGCTCAGAATTGTTTCTGCCTATTATGTGGTATGTTTGTGAATATTATAGCAAAAACAGTTGAGAGAGGAAAAATTACAATACATTATTTATCTGAAATTATGTAAGATAATTCCTGCCCTATTCCCTAAAAGAAAATTAGACAGAGAAAAATCTCATCTTTCACTCTGTTTCTAGTGAATCTAGGAAGACCCTCCTCTTTAGAAAATAAACTATTTGGGGGGAAATTACTTTTCTTTTCAAATAAACGTAGCATGAAAAATATTCCAATAAATATAATACATATAAAAATAAATTATAAACTAGTAAGAACCTGAGTTAAACTACGATATGTTAATTCAGGTTAATTGAACTACAATTCACAATTAACAGAGAACCCTATTTCTAAGTTCTTTGATGATCTTTGTGATAACAGTGAGATTATCAAATCACTCTAACCCTTCTTTTAAAATATAGACATCCCTTTTGGATTATAAACTGTCTCTGTGTTTGATTGTTTTTGTTACTTATTGATTAATCAGAATAATGCTTAAGAGAATTTCAGGTACATTAGAAGAAAGGGGCAGTACATTGTGTGCATTTATTGTGTATGTTTGTTTGTGTGCATACACAAATGTGTGCACACATGTATGCAATCTATGCAGTTTCTTCTTTTCCACAACCTTCAGTAGATGTACTCTTGAAAGATAGGAATTCTCTGGAATAGCATGAGAAATGATATAAAGGGTTCATTTATTTAGTTTACAATTTATATCCCTTCTTTATGCCTATAGGCACTCAAGGTAGGTAGCAATTTAAAAAAGCACCTACAATCCCCCCCAAACAGTTAAAGTAATCGTTAACCTAAATCTGATTGAAATGGCCTGCCTGGAGAGAAAGGTCTTGATTACTACATAATAATATAAGCATGTCCCAGCCTGATCAATTCAAGGCTCATATTGGCTCTGGAGTTGTTTTTTTCTTTCACAAAGGCTATGCTCATAAACAGGAGATGAAGACATACCTATCACCCACCATTGGTCCATTGCAGCTGATATTTGGAAGAATGAAGCCCCAAGCCAGAGAAACATGGCGTCTTAAAGAAAAATCTTAACAGATTGTCCTCCATGAACTCCCTGAATTGCATAAATTTCTCTGAAGTTGGAAAAATGGGAGTTGACTACAATTTTCAAGAGAAATTACTTCATAGGTTTAATGCTTTACAATCAGACTTAGAAAGGGAGGTTTCAAAAGAACTTCCTGATTGATTTTAATGTCTAGCAATAATACCTCTTACTAATGCAGGATTTTTTTTTCTGAAAAAAGGTTATTTATGTACTCATGTTAGCATGTTGCGCACTCATTAAAACATCTGAACAATCCCCATTGAACTTAACTGTAATGTAATCAAGTCACAGATAACTTTGGATAGGTTTGATTAGTTCAGGAACAGTCACAACTGGCATACAAGAGTTGGTGTACCAACTCATTATTTGTTGGTGCCATCTGAAGAGCCAAAGTTAGTTGGGAGTCAAGCAGTACTTTTAGGCTGCAAATATTAGGGAAAGCAGTGAAGAAAGAATAACACAGAAGCAAATGCTTCCCAGAAATTACTTTGAGGTAAATGTATTATATGAGGCAGAAAGCTCATTCAAAACATGACATCTACCAGTAACAGTTTTATATCATGAAACAATGGATACTTGTTTTAAAGGAATTTGAAAGTCAGATAAAAAACCCCTCATCCTCAAATGCCATGTACACCAGGTATAAATTCTTTGATTTGCTTATTGAAAATATTTGTGAATAGTTAAAACCAGAGGACTTTAAACGATCAACTCTTTTAAAATAAACATAAATTGGTCCTCCTTTACTAATCCTCCATTATTTATTCTTTTAAAAAATATACTTTTTCTCATCTTTTTGTATTTTGGATTGTTCAGCAGTAGGTCCAAAAAGTCAAGCTGGTAGACATAACCATGGGATAAAATCGGTGCCCCTTTTTACATGTATGCAACATATGCAAAAAAGGAGCAAGGGTTTGATTCCATTTTGACTTTGACTCCAGGTGACTGCCTGACTAGGCCCTGCTTCCTAGGGCTGTGAGTGTGTGTACTGGCCCACATACACCCAGTTGGCAGATGTCTTATTTTCTACTCTGGTGTCACTACACCAAAATGTAGTATTTGCAATCAGTGAAATAGTTGTCAAATATCTACCAGAGCTACTGCTTAAAAACAAACCAAAGCATGTCATTTCACTATTCAACCAACCTTATTTTAAATTCTCTTTTTATGGAAATTGTAGTTATCCTAGACTCCCAAAGACCTTTTTGCCTTCTATATTGACTGCATTCCTGTCTCTAGTGATAAACCTCTGCCTTCTCCATTTACAATTGTATATATCAAGACTTGTCTCCTGTAATTGCCCTTGCCTCAAGATATGGCTTCCTGTCTCCTGTAATTGTCCTTGCCTCAAGTTATGCCTTCCTGTGATAATCCTTGTCTTCTCTGTTAGCATTTGTATACGATAAGCTATGCTTTATTGTTTCCTGTGATGACCTTTGCCCTCTTCATTAGCAGTTGTATGCAATGAGTTATGTTTTCCTATGACCTTCAATATGTTGCTTCCTCGTGTGTACTTCCCCCTCCCTGATGAAACTGCTCAATAAAAGAGTGCTGTGCAAAGCTGTTCGGGGGGCAACACCATCCACCCCGGGCACTCTGTGCTCTCTCACCTTGAACAAACTTGTGTTGGTGCCTCAGTTTGTCCTAGGATTCTGTTCCTGCGCTATCGCAGTTCCCAAGTGTGACCGTCGGAACGTCCGGCACACTGGGTCGGTGGCAAAGGGCAAAATCCTTCCATATTCAAGGTGTTCACCCTTGCGAGGGTCCCTCTAAATTCTCACCCCTGTTACGGGGCTCTAAGAGTTGAGGCCGGAACCCTGATCGGTCGCTCGACGCGACAACTGGGGGCTCGTCCGGGATCGCGGCTTCAACTCCACGGTACGACTCCTGTCCAGGGGTGTACTGCCTGCACTCCTGTTACCACGCACCTCGGAGAAGGCTTCTAATCGTGAGTAATGGGCTCCCCACTTTCCAAAGTTTCGTCAGGTCATAGGGACGAACTTTGTGCAGAATGCTAATTTTGTTCAAAAATACAATGGCACCATGGTCCATCCTGTAGGAAAGAGACTTTTTACAAAACTTTTACAATATATTAACAAAAATTGTCCGGCTTATCCGGAATCAGGCACTTTGTCTGTTATAACCTGGGAAAAGCTAGGTAAATATCTTCACAATCATCCCAGGGCGCCTGCTGACATTTTGTCCACATGGCAAGCAGTGATGGCAGCATTAAAACTTTTGCCATCTCCTTTAGATCTGACATCTTCTACCTCTAAACCTCTTGATCACTCTTCTGATCTTCCGCCTTCATATGAAGCCCCCCCACCCTATCCTTCTGCACCATCTACAACATCTTCTGACAAACCTTCCTTACATTCTTCATCGTCATCTGAATTTCTAGCCTCCTCTTCTCCAACCTTATTGCCAGGAGGCCAATTAACAAATCTTCTTACTTCATCTGACTGCAGGAAGAAATAACAAGGCAAATAGACAACGAATATGCCCGAAATGAACTCCTGTTAGAATTGGCTTATGTGGGGCTTGAAAGAGCCTCTTGGGGCGAGCTGTTCTCAGTAAAGTCCAGGGGCGCGCCTGTTGATTTCAACTGCCTGGAGTTGTCTGAGATCTAGCTTCCCATTGCAGGCTCCGAGCCAAACTAAATTGACAATTCTGCTCTACCAAATCAAAGAATAGGAAAGTAGTTGTTGTTGTAAACCTAAAGAATAGAAAAATCAAAGAAATAAAACCAAGTTTTTCTTCTATCTTTTTCTTTTAATCTAGCTTTTTGGACTATTGTTTTGGCCTAAAACCCCAAATTGATATGTGTGTTTTGTTTTGTTTTATGTATGTATGTATGTATGTATGTATACATACATACATACATACATACATACATATATATATATATATATATATATATATATATATATATATATATATATATATATATATATATATGTGTGTGTGTGTGTGTGTGTGTGTGCGTGCGTGTGTGTGTGTGTGTGTGTGTGTATATGTGTATATGTGTATATATGTGTGTGTGTATGTATGTATGTATATATACATATATATGGACATTTGGAACATTAAGCTTGGACTTGGAATGGTGAGAAAAATAGGAGATGGTTAAAGGGCCCTATAGAAACCATGTTCGGTTGGAATCGTCTCATGATTTTTCTCGCCTCTTGTAGGACAAGCCAAATGTCTAAATAAATGTTGTTTTAATAGTATCTGTGTATATATGTCTGTCTGTGTTGTTCTGTGTTATTTCCAAGACTTGGAAGAGGGTCAAAATCCTCTCTGATAACACCAAACAAAAAGGCCTTATTTAACAATGTATGGTTTGTCTGGAGAAAGTATGAAATGAAATTTTTGTATGTGAAATTGTTTATGCAAGCAGTCAGAATGGAAGTGAATGAGTTAATTTGCTGATATGTAAATGTGAGTGTGTTAGCCCTCAAACCCACCTACCACCCCCCACCCCGTCCCAGGCTGTGAAAGGAACAGTAAACTGCAGATTTTATTGTTGTAAAAGCCATGGATGATGTGTGAGAGAAAATGCATGTAAAGGAGAGCAAACTATTTTTTTTTTTTTTGGTGGTGAGATTTTTGTAAAGTTTCTTTTACCCCCCCCAACCCCGCTCTGTTACTTTAAGAGTGAGAAAGGGAGAGACAGCCAGAAGAGGGGGGGTGGCTGGTCCTTTTAACCATTTTTTTTCTCTGCTTAGAATTCCAGTCTGAGAAAGGGGGGTGGATGTGAAACTTGATGCCCACTCTTGCAGTTTCACCTTGCAATTTTTTTTACTCGAAAGAGGAGAGATTAATTGTTGGACAAGTTTTTGGAAATCTTTGAGTTTTAGTTAAACATCACCCAAAAGAAATTACTCTGATCTTTTTGTGGAGTTGTTTTTTGTTTGTGTTTTTTTCTTTTTGATGTTTTTGTGTCTGTGTGCAGGACACATTGATGGAAGGTGATATCTGGGAGAATTTCCCTCCCTTAATCAGCACTAACCTGTGGATTTTATGCCTTACAACAGGCTCTGAGATTGTTAATAAAGGAAAAGGGGAACATATACACTGACTCCAAATATGATCATGGAATCTTCAATACTTTTGGAGAAGAGAAATGTAAAGGATTGATTAATAGCTAAGGGAAACAGTTGGCTCATGCAAAAGTTGATAGAAGCTGTGGAAGCAGAAAAGACAGAAGTTAGGCCAGAGTGGCAGAAGGGCAGTGAATGAATGGATAATAGAAGGGAGAAACAGAAAAGTGGTTTTTAAGTTGGTTTGCACAGATTTGTGAATTGCATACATGAATTGTATGCCTTAACACAAGCCTTAGAATGCTGAAGGAACAAGAATGTACTATAGAAATATGGAAAGGGAGAAACATGGGAAGTAGAAGAAAGTGAGAGGTGGATGTTGCATGATGGGAGTCGGATGTTGCTATTGTTTAATGTGCTAACCAATTGAAAATTTTGGAGTGGATTCATTTATCCCATACGCCCAAAGTTTCTGTTTTAACCAGAGAAGCACAATTGGCTCAATTGATTTTTAAAATTCGTCACCGAACGAAAGCCTTGATTGGGCTGGAGATAGACACTTTTTTTGTGCCTATGTCTTTGCAAATTTGGGAATCATTTTTTCAAACCTCGAGTGAATTGCAATTTTCCTTAGCTGATTGGCATGGCAAGGTTTCTTGCCACCCACCACCCGATTATCGTTTGCAAATTGTTCGCACTGTACCCATTGACTGGTTGTCACCCTTGTCTCCTCACCCCCTACATTCGGCTGTTACAGTTTTTGCAGATGGGAGCAAGGAGTGTGGCGCCTGTGCCTGGTTGGAAAAACCAAGCAAACAACACCCCAGCAGTCAGCTCAAAAGGCTGAACTGGCTGCTTCAATTTTGGCCTGTCAACTTTTTTCAGCTCACCCCTTGAACCTAATTGTGGATAGTCTATGTCTATCACACTATCACTGTAATTTTTGGATCTTACTTGTCTCCCTCTATTCAGCCAGAGTTATTGCAACTTTTTTCCACGCTGCAAGAGTTGCTTTTCTCACGCCAACATCCTATTTTTGTTGCTCACATTCGTAGTCATCAGCCTTTCCCAGGTTTTTTGCAAGTGGGAAACAATTTTGCAGATCAGGCTGCCTCCGGACCTTCGGCCTGTTCTTTGCAACCCCTCACCCCCTGGGAAGGCCATTCATATTTTCATCAAAATTCCAAAGCTTTGCAGAAGCAGTTTGGCATCACCGCTGCAGAAGTAATTGCAATTTGCCAGCAGTGCCCAACCTGCAGAAAACAAGCAACTGCAATCCCTATGGGTGTTAATCCAAGGGGATTGGAGCCTTGCCAAATTTGGCAAATGGATGTTACACAATATGCACCATTTGCCCCATGGAAGTATTTGCATGTTTCAATTGATACCTTTTCAGGATTCATCATGGCTACCCCCCAAAGGGGAGAAGCCACCAAACATGTCATTAATCATTGTATTTGGACCTTTGCAGTGCTGGGATGTCCAAAAGAACTCAAAACAGATAATAGCCCTGCTTATAGCAGTCAAGCCATGGCAGAATTTTGTCATCATTGGCAAATCACACACAAATTCGGAATTCCATATAATAGCCAAGGCCAAGCCTTGGTGGAAAGGGCTAACCAAACCTTGAAACATGCTTTAGATCGTTATAAAAATCAGAACGGGGAAAACGAAACCCCAACCTCCCAGCAGTGCAAGAAACTCTTAACCTTTGCCTCTACACTGAACTTTTCAAACTTGACTGGCTATCCCTTAACCACAGCTGCAGAGCAGCATTTTTCATCTCCAGTTGCAGATCAGCCTAAACCCAAAGTGTGGTATCGCCAACTTCCAGACCTAACTTGGAAAGGCCCTGCAGACCTTCTCACTTGGGGAAGAGGCTACGCAGCTGTTCAACTGCCAGACAAAGTGCTGTGGATCCCCGGTCGCCACGTTCGTCCGTATCATGCCTCCACAAACACAACTGCAGAACCCATTAAAGATGACAGCATGGTTTGTGACTTTTTTCAGCTTTAACACCACTGACTGATGCCACTAAAACACAATTCTATCTGAAAGCTTACCCCAGACGTCAAAGTTTTGCCGCCTACTCAGCCTGCAGCATTTCATTGTGCCTCCACTTCACCAGCTATCCCATCCCGTTCTTTACAATGGCTCACACCTTTGACATTGGTTCCAGTCAAAAATGACTCTTTTCACACTGTTTTTGCCCATCGCATGGACCCAGAAGGAACAACCTGTTGTTAACAACGAGTCTACCATCATCATCTATGTGAACTCTGTAGCTCATGTTCCTGTCCAAACTTGAAATGGTTTCACCTTTCAGGAATTACTTGGCTCCTGGTTTCCCAAATTACCTGGTTTACAAGCTATTGTAGCTTTAATTGGTATGATTGTATTAGGATGCATTATTTTACCTTGTGTCTTGCCTATTTTTATCAGAAGTATTACTAACAGTATTTCTTTGATAGCTGAACAGAGAGCTGTTAAACAAATTGATTCCTTATGGCACAGTAAGTATCAATTCAAGGAATGTTTTACTTCTCTCCCTGGCTGACCACCCTTTTCTCAGCCATAGCTGGTCCTTTAATTTTGTTATTACTTGCATGTGCAATTGGCCCATGTGTTATGGGTAAACTTTTAGATTTTCTACAACGAAGGCTGAGCAGCATTAGCGATGACATTCTGTTGATGAAACATACTGTTGACAGTGAATACAAACATCCTCTTTTAGAATTTACCTCTGAGACTGATGAACCCTCACACCAACACTCTTTGAAAGGAACACTGGCGCCGGCACAGGAGGTATCGAAGGATTTCTCTTTTTCCCGCGTAAGTGTCCTAGAAGAGAAAGTTCTGGACTACATTGAGGGGCCTTCTCAGTAATTGGCCTTAAAAAACAGAAAAGGAGGAGTTGTAGTTATCCTAGACTCCCAAAGACCTTTTTGCCTTCTATATTGACTGCATTCCTGTCTCTAGTGATAAACCTCTGCCTTCTCCATTTACAATTGTATATAACAAGACTTGTCTCCTGTAATTGCCCTTGCCTCAAGATATGGCTTCCTGTCTCCTGTAATTGTCCTTGCCTCAAGTTATGCCTTCCTGTGATAATCCTTGTCTTCTCTGTTAGCATTTGTATACGATAAGCTATGCTTTATTGTTTCCTGTGATGACCTTTGCCCTCTTCATTAGCAGTTGTATGCAATGAGTTATGTTTTCCTATGACCTTCAATATGTTGCTTCCTCATGTGTGTACTTCCCCCTCCCTGATGAAACTGCTCAATAAAAGAGTGCTGTGCAAAGCTGTTCGGGGGGCAACACCATCCACCCCGGGCACTCTGTGCTCTCTCACCTTGAACAAACTTGTGTTGGTGCCTCAGTTTGTCCTAGGATTCTGTTCCTGCGCTATCGCAGTTCCCAAGTGTGACCGTCGGAACGTCCGGCACACTGGGTCGGTGGCAAAGGGCAAAATCCTTCCATATTCAAGGTGTTCACCCTTGCGAGGGTCCCTCTAAATTCTCACCCCTGTTACGGGGCTCTAAGAGTTGAGGCCGGAACCCTGATCGGTCGCTCGACGCGACAGGAAATGAATCAAGTATACTCCTAATTGGGTTTTAGGTCACAGCTTGTTAGCTTTTCCACTGTTTGAATTTCAGCAACAGTGGCAAAATAATTTTGTAGCCTAACTTTAAAATTAAAGCATAGAATTTCTCTTTGATTCTGATACTGATTTGAAGGCAACTATAAAGCTTTTCAGAAAAGCTTCACATTTTGAAGCAACAATTACCTGATCTCTAAAGGGAGTTTTGTTTGGCTGCTGTAATTGAGACTGTTTATAGTAATGTTGAAGTCTTGTTTGGAAATGTAACTTGGAAAGAAAAGGATGAAAATGACACCATTATATCTTTCTTCATTTTTATCTGTTATATTTTTATTGTTATTTTGAGTGTGAGAAGTTCAGAGATGATCACTCTGCCATTAATACCTTGAATTTATAACATTCTACTAGATAATCCACATAGCGCTTGTGCCTAATAGCTTATTTTAGGTCCTCAAAAGTTATGACGTGAAAGACTGCTCTTTATTTTCAGCATTACAACTTATAAATTGTAGAACATATTTTTAAAACCTGCAAGATTATTTACAGTGTTTGCAAGTGAGAGCTTTAGGAAGCAGGCAATAATCCTCATTTTATTGCTCAGAACTGAAATATAGAAAAAAGACTAGTTAAATACTTGTACATCCTATAGCAGATGTGGGGTGATGAGTTGCTTCTTCCAGTTCCAGCTGTCTAATCGATTTGACAACAATGAGATTCTGTTGCTTTGAATTATTTATTTTTAAAAAATATACTCTGCCTTTCCATCAAAATTGAAGTCTGAGACAGCTATTAATTACAATTGAAATCAATAAGATGTCTCTGTAAACATATCTGGAATGGATATAGACATCCACACAAGTGACGAGTTACCCAGCTTAATGGATGTGATAATCATTGGGCTTCTATTCATTCTAGAGTGCTTGGATGATCTTGCTGTAGACACAGTAGCAGCAGAAAACAAATTAATTGGTGACTAACATAGTATTTGGATTTCCAATAAGTCTCCAACTTGTGATTATACTGAGTTAAATTCATCCTATCTCTGATAAAGTACAAATTGATGTCCACTGGGACTTAGGGAAACTAATGGTTGACAGAAAAGGTAAAGGTTTTCTCTGTCCAATTGTTTCCGACTCTAGGGGGTGGTGTTCATCTCTGTTCTTAGCCAATGGAGCCACTTCCATGGTCATGTGGCCAGCATGACTGTATGCTGAGGTGCACGGAATGTGCTTACCTTTCCTTTGAAGAGATACCTATTTATTTATTCACATTGGCATGCTTTTGAACCTAGTTGAAGCGAGTTTGACAGAGCTTGGGCAAATAACAAGAGCTCACCCTGTCACATGGCGATCAGACCTTGAACCCAGGCTGCCAGTTTTCCATCTGACAAGCTCAGTGTCTTAGCTGCTAGCCATTGTGCCTCCTTAATGGTTTACAGAATCAAGGACCAAATCAGGAAGCAACAAGTCTGAATCACAATAGACAAAGCCCTCTAAATACAGTTCCCTTTTACCTTTCCCTCAAGTATTTGCCATGTATTAGGTATATAGCATCTAACCAAAAACATAGTATATAGTATATATACTTTGAATATATAGTATATACTTGGAGCTGGAATATTTGTGTGATGTCCAATTTGATTCCAATGTGGAAAAAATATGGGTAATTGTCACAAACTTGTGTAATTCCAAAGATTGCCAAAGTGCACTTCCAGTCATCCCCAATCAGACAGATTAATAGTGGAGGGAACCGTTCAATAGAATCAGGAAGGCCATTGTGTCCCGAACTTCTGCTTCATACCCACAACACCAAAAAGCGGTTATTTTGAACCTATATGCTTCTCCACAGCTAAAATCTGTTGCACAGAAAAAGCAAATTGAGCTTTTGAAAAGCAAGCCTTCAACTTACATTTGTCTGCTCTGCAATATAACAGAGCGTGCACATAGACAAAAGATTAAATAGAAGCAGTTTAACTTCAAGACTGAGTACTTTAACTTCAAGAAGTAATTTAACTTTCATATTGCAAAGTAACGTTTTGAGGGTGGGATTTGTACGTATCTCTCTTTATAGGTCCAGTACAGTAACATAAAAAGAGATGCTGACATATATATTTGTCTGCTTTGCATGAAATAATAAAAAAATATCCACAGAACAAGAAATAAAACCTCTTGCATTTCAGTTTGGTGCCCTGGAATATTATAAATATAATATATATAATTTGTGCATGTATGCGCATTTATGGATTGTGTGCATTTATGTGAACAAGATGCACTGTATGGGGAAGGCAGAGAGAGGAATAGCAGTCATGTTTCTGTTCCCTTCTCAAATGTCTCTCCTAATAGCTTTCAAACGTTAGCATCCCTAGGCCATGTACATACACAACTCTGGACATGCCAGTGGCTTCATGGCACTCAAGGAGATAAGACAGTTTAGTTTAACACAACTTGAATGATTCCAGCCTCAAGTCCCAATCAAAGAGATTTACAGCTGTTTTAAAAGGACAGTAATGTTGACTTGACTGGTGAAAGAATCCAAGAAGCTAGACTGAATAAAAAGACAGGGAGTTAACAAGTAAACAAATGCTGGACTGTTCACACAATACATTCCAAGTTAATTCCATTATTTTATGTGGGTACAACCGTTAATGTTTTTCTTTTAGAGATCATTATCTCTTAATTTTTATTCATTTGCTGTATTTTTGCAATAATAAAAAAGAACTTTCTCACCTACCCTTCCAAGTATTCTCTAATTAAAACAACTAAACAGAAAGTGCAAAATATTACTTTTGTCACTATAATTAGATGAATTCTCTGTGAACCTGAGACCCCTATTTGGTCTCAATTTCACAAAAGGACTTTTCCTGTCAAGTGTTTTGAGGTGTGCAACTGTAAGCTATTGTCCATTTTCAAATATAGATTTTGACTGAAACCCTGGCATGCAGATTGCAAACAATATTTTATTTGAATGTCCATCCGGTGCAATCTGGTTTCATTAAGTATATTTCTTAGGAACTTAAGAACTAACTAATTCAACACAATATTTTTTCATGTTTACCAGGCATCCTAGAGGTTGTCTATCTACTATATTATGCTTGAATTTTAAAACGAATAAGGGGGATTTTTAACTATATAGTACGGGCTTGTCCCACTCCTTCCTTCCTCCCTCCCTCCCTCCTTCCCTCCCTCCCTCATACATACACCCTCATACATACATAGACAATTATTGCCTCTTAAACTCAGAGGGGAATTTTGTTTTATTATCCCTAAGTTTGTTAATATGATTTTGGGGAAAATAATACAATTTTTAAAAGTCAACGTGACTTTGATATTAAAAATTTGGAATGTATCACTACATACCTGTAATGGTAAGTTACCTGGAGTTCCTCTAGATTGACTGAGGGAGGGAAGGAAGGAAGGAAGGACTATTGATTTACCAAACATGGATTATCAAATAAACAAACTCTTCTACAATGAAAAGGAAGTATGACTCCAAATCTAGATTCTTGGATTAATGATGTAAGTATATTTGGTCTTTGCTTATGAACTGGCTCTTTATTGATACAGTGGGAAAATAATAATATTCTACGTGGCCAAGGCTTAATGTTGCAGAGAAAAACTAGGCTATTTCTATAATGTTATAAAACACAATGTGTTTTACTTGAGTTTTATTTTATTTTATTTTATTTTCCGTCATCTTTTAATATAATAAAGCAATGCTTCTTTTTAAAAAAGCATAGATGTACTGATTTTTTTCTCAGTTTTTTAAAAATACTTTTGATACATGCAGTTGCTAAAAACAGAGCAGTACACCAACTGCATGTCTTCCTGCATTTAAGTGGGGCAGAATCCCCTAACATTTCATTGCAGGCATTCAAAATTAATAAAGGAATATTAAAAATATATATTAAATCAGGAATACATATAATAAATTTGGCTGATGAACTGAAATACATAACTCGTAGCAAATTATGATAAAATTACCTTCCTTACTGGTGGGGCACATGTCTTCCACTGTGTGTGACTGGTACATTTGCCTGGGGAGGAGGAGAATGCTGGGGGAAGCAGACTGTACTGACTCCTTCACTACAAGGCAAACAACCTGCTGAGTAGACAGGTGCTGGCTGTGTGGATGTCTATGGGCAATGGAAGCCTAGTTGTCCTGATAGCTGACATCTATATCTATATCTATTGGGATTTTTAAACTGATACAACATGAAGAATGTCACTCTTGGTTACTGTAGAGCTGCAGCTAATGGACACCCTTTAAGCGTAATGCCTTGACCATGTCTTCCTTGCTTTCTTCAGCCTCTGTGATCTGCTATTGTTGTGAAACCTTTAGGATCTTTATTTAGCCTCCAGAGCAAATAGCCTTGGTTACAGTTAGAAACTTTTGCAAATGGCACATACTTGATTAACATTCGGGGGCACAAAAATGATAGACTTCTTGGGGATAGTGCCTGTAACATTATTTACAAAGAAACAGGCCACACGTTAGTCCAGTATTCTCAGTGTTTTCAAGCAGGTAATGAGCATTTTGTGCACATGTGTGTGCGTGTATGTGAGTGCCTGTCTGCCTTCAAGTCAGTGTTGACTTCTAGTGATTGCCTAAACAAATCTCTGCGGTTTTCTTGGCAAGATTTTCTGAAGTAGCTTGCCCTTGCCTTCTTTTAAGCGTCGAGACAGAGTGATTGGCCCAAGGTCGCCCAGTTGGCTTCCTGCCTGAGGCAGGATTGGAAATCACACTCCACCAGTTACTAGTCTGATATTTTAACTACTACACCAAACTGCCTCTGGTAAGACATATTACCCACGTTACAATGACATTGTTTTATTTAGAATGTCCCACACAGCTACCTTTTTTTCTGTCTCCCCACTCATCTTTTTTCTACTTTGCCTATCATACTTTAGTCTTGTACTGCCCTATTTCTACTCTTCAAGATAATCAAAACTATCTTGTGAGCTGAAGAGAAAACAATGAACGTGTAGAATTACTCACTCTTTGAATTGCCTGTTGCAGCAGTTTAATATATTATTGTGAACACTGTTGTGTACTGGGTTTGTTGCGCAGGAATGAAGACGAGGCGAGTGAGTTCAGCAAAGATCATGGTTTATTGCTTGCAGGATCTGAACTAGAGAACTGAGCTGCAGATGCAGCAATTTATACCCTGGCCCCTAGGCGGCGGCCAATAGGTTTGAAGCAACTTATTGCCGCCCTAGGGGCAACCAATAGCAGCTCTGGAGACGGGCTGTCTGAGGCGCTGGGAGCTGTTAGCTAGCTCCCTGCTCAAACAGCCTTCCAGCCGTTACCACGTGGTGTTAACAAGTAAGCCCAATACATTACAAAAACTTCCTGTAGGATTTATCAGCTGAAGAGCTGAGTAAAAATGTTTAAAATAATAAAGAGTAATGTGTATTGTTTAATTAATTAATTAATTATTTTCTCAAGTAAAAGAAGAAAGAAATATAGTTAATTAATATAATTAATTATATTTCTTTCTTCTTTTACTTGAGAAAATAATTTAGAGACTTTTCCATGCATCTGGACAGACTAGCTGGGATATAGAGTATGTTAAGGGTAGAGGATTTGAAAAATGTCAAAATGATGTCTGTGATTAAAGCTCCGGAGTCAGTGGTGGGATTCAGATATGTGAACAACCAGTTCTCTGTGTGGATGCCCCTTCCAGAAGTCCACTCTGGGCCTGGGCAACAAAAAATTAGCTACCCTTTCTGCTGAACTGGTGCAAACTGGCATGTCCAAAGTGTTTTATTTGCATTGAATGTGAAAATAAACAGGACTTGAATTGCATAATCATAGTTGTCATCTTGACTCTTTTGGAGCTTCTTTGTGATTTGGATGCTTTGATGATTTAACCTGCATAGTTTACTCTATCCTAACCCAAACAACTTTTAGAATCTAGGAGTAAGAGCTGTTTCCACTCCCGCTCTCTGATCTGGAACATTATGTAAACAGATGCTGCCTAATCTTTCTGTTTTGAACAGAATTTGAATGAAGGCTTGTTATTGCAGCAATGTGCCAAACTGAACAGACCAAGGTCTTAAAAGAGAACACATAGTTTTGTTTGATTTTGATTTTGTTTTGTTTATTTTATTTTTCTAGAATCCCTCAGCATGATTCTCTTCTACGAGCAGAATGAAAATGATCCCGCATGTTTGATATTTCTTTAATTTGTATATTTAATTCATGAGCAATTATAATATTGATATTTAAATTTATCTAGCTGTGATTCTTTAGATGACAGTAGCCCAAAATGGTTCTTTCTTCTTTTTAAAAATACCCCTGGTTTTAATTTCTAGATTCTAGAGTGAATGAATAAATATATCTTTAGAGCTGGAGAAGCTAAATAAAAGTATTTGATGCTAAAACCGGTGATAAGTACAGGTTTGTCTTACTGATCAGGCCAAGGGCCATCTTACTAGAACATTTTGCTGGTGAAGCCAATCATATACTTTCATTTACAAACAAGGAATGATGGCATATGATGGGCAACCAAAGCATGCTACCCATTAAATCTGGATTCTTATGGTGAGAATAATGTTTTACTCCAAGTCTGCTTTACTATGAAAGGAAGAGCAAGATGGCTTATCAACCTTTTCCTTCATTTGAAACAGGAAATTATTTGGAGATTGGGGAAGAAAGAAAGGATGGAAATAATAAAAATAGCAAAAGGAACAAGGAGATAAGTAAAGCCAACTTTATTGCTGTCTTATGTCTTCAATGTTTTCTCTAATGAGTTACAAATTGAATAACTAGTGTTATGTGTCATGTCATAATACATCAAAGTTAAATGGCATTTTTTCATGTCATAGTGGGAAACAGGAAATGACAGATATAATGAGACAATGTCACTTTATGAATTCTTTTTATTTCTTGCTGAAAAAAATTAAAATATTACTTTGCAAATACAGTAGTAATAGAGTAAATTCAGTAATTGAGGAAATTTTAAACCACAACCTCAGATCAGGAGAGGGAGAATGGAGGTTAAATATTATTAAGAGTTAGTCCTTAAGAAAACATATTTTATTTTACTCAAATTGGACATCACCCATATCCAGTCAATTCTTGTTGGTGCATAGCATAAAAAAATCAACACAAATATGCAATGAAGATAAAATAAGCAATGAAACAAGATGGTGATTCTTGTATAAATGTCAACAGCAACAATCCAGCCATCTTAGCTTAGGGTCTGGGAAAAGAGCCAGGTCTTTCATCAGGGTGACAGCCACTTGAATCTCAGGGGGTACCTCATTCCAGAGAGCAAGTACTATGACAGAGAGTGCTGATTAATGGCACTGTTTGATTGAGGGAACCTAGAATGCCCCCAAACCTATTGTATCAAATTGGCCTGTATCATGATAGAGTGATGCTCCCTCAGGTATCTATGTCCTATGCCATGCAGATCTCTAGAGGTCATAATCAGCACCTTAAATTGCACCTGTAAGTAAACTGATAACAAGACATGTCTGTCACTGCCCAAGCCACTGCATTCAGGACCAAATTGAAGCTTTTGAGTAGTTTTCAAGGGTATCCCTATCTTGAATGGAATATTCAAGTCATGGGGTGACTAGGTTACGAGTGACTGTCTGAAGGGCCTCCTGATCTAAGAAAGAATGGGAGCTGTGTGTTCAAAAAGACCCCCAGAATGCACACCACTCTTGACTGGGGTGTGCTAACCATCCAAAATTAAGATGAAAAATCCACTATCTAGCTGGCCCTAACATCTACAACCACTTGATCTTTGTAGGATTGAGTCAGAGACGATTACTCTCCATCCAAACCTGCATAGCTTCCAGGCATTGCACAGAACTTTGAAAGCATCACTTGACCAACCTGGTTGGTCAAGAGATATTAAGTTGGTTTAATCAGCATACTAATACCATCTAACTTCAAATCAATAGATGACATCACATAGTGGTTTCATGCAGATGTTGAACAAAAGGGATAGAGTTTATGTCATATCACATAAAAAGAGGCCTAGAAACAGACAACCTCACCCCCAGCACTGACTGAAATTGGGACCAGGGGAAGGAAAAGAATAATCATAAAATGATGCTCCTTATCCCCACTACCCAGAGGTGGTCAACAGAATGGACAGCTGCCAAGAGATTAAGGATGGATGTTTCACCTTCATCCTGGCTACAGCACAGGTTGTCCAGAAATGTGACCAAGGCTGTCTCCATATTAAATTGTGGCCTGAAAAAAGGTCTAGGTAATCTATTTCTTACAGAGTTCTCATCAACTGCAGACTAATCATCTTCTCACACTTCTCTGAAAAGGAAAAACTGAAGACAGGGCTATAGTTATCTAAAATTGTTGAGTACAAGGGCAAGCTCTTGAGGGTGGGCTGCATCATCTTTCCCTCATAGATGCCAACACATAATGTGGAACCAACCTCAGGGTACCTCCCTGGCTATTTTCACAATCAATAAGGGGCCAGTGTCCAATCAATAGGCAAGTGATGCTTACAGCATTGAGAATCCTGTTCACTTTCTAAAGAGTCATTAATTCTAATTCAACCACACCACACCACAAGACCAGATCTGCCCAGTCAGAATCTAGGTTGGTGTGGATCTCAGTTACTTTAAATGCCAAATTCCTCATCGTTATCCTGTAGAAGATTCTAGGGCACTCCCTACTAGATCACACTAAACAAGGCTGCTGCGTGACTGTCAGCAGATACAATAAAGGAGAGTGATATTGCTACTTCAGTGCTCTTATTACCAGGCAGTAATAACTAATATGGACTCAACTCACTGTGTTTGATCAGGCATGTCTTCTAGTGATTCATCTCTTGAGACCTTTCCATAAATTGAGGTGCAGGTCTGCATAGGGGCTGTAAGAAAGTGACAAAGGTCTTGAATGAACTGTTCATAAAATCCTTGTGGAAAACTCAAACTCTTTTTGGAACCCCACTTGGTCATTCAATCATTTGGGGTGGGCCTTTTGAAAGGGCCTATCTTCCTGTAGGGAGGAAGACACTTGTGAACTGAAAGGCAATTGGAGTGCATTCTGTCCATGGCAAAAGAGCGATGTTAATGTCCTCCATTACTAGATCATGTCACAGCCACCCCAAGACAAAAAAAAACCTTTTTGAATTTGGTGCTTGCATGAGAGAATTAAAAGAATGGATAAAAGTGGTGAATTTCACTAGAATGCTTACTTTTATAGACATGCCAAAGATTATTACTACATCAATGTAGTAAGACACTATTATTTCTCACAGAAGCTGACTCCAACTTTCAGTTCTCATTCTTAATGGATTCCTTCTATCCAGTAGTAGTATTATTGTACATCAGCTGCTCTAGTCTGCAAAAAGGAGAGCTCTGCTTATTTTTTTCTCCCTCCCTCCCTCTCTCTATCAACTTTGATACCAGAAAAATATATATATATATATATATATATATATATATATATATATATATATATATATATATATATATATATATATATATATATATATATATATATATATATATATATATATATATATATATATATATATATATATATATATATATATATATATATATATATATATATATATATATATATATATATATATATATATATGTCAAATGCTTGTTAACTATATATATATATTTAAAAATTGCCATCTGATCTCTGTGCTGCTCATCTGACCCTCCATACCCTTTGAGAACTGTTGTCCTATAAACAGCAATACAACTAAGCTCCTAGTCTTTTCTGATATATTCTTTTTTTCTGTGCCAGCTATTTTTTCCCTGTGAAAGCATTATATTCTAACCAATGTAAGACCTTTTTTGCAATGAGAATTAAGCCCGAATTCCATGTCAAGATTTGTTGCCACAGTATGCAACCGGTCCTTAGAATCAGTCTACCAGCCTAAATCAAGAATCCATATGACGATTATGGTAGAAATGGCCCAGCGCTCTTTAAAAGCAGTAAATAAAAGGGATGCAATGAAACCCATACAACACATCTGAAAAGATAAGGCCATATCTGCCATTCTATTTTCTAATCATCACTTTTGTTTTTACAGCTGAAAAGTGGTTATACTAGTGATTTTTTTTTAAAAAAAACCCAGGGCAAATGATTTCCAGAGGAGAAATTAGTATTAGAAAAAAAGTGTTGAAGGTAAGAAACTTAACCCTATGTGTTATTTTATGTTTCCAATTTTTCCTCCCTTCCTCCTGAAGCTCCAAATATGGGTAGACATAAAGGAAAGCCTGCATGAGAAAGTGATTTGGGTCAGAAACAGAAACACATAATATTTTTTGTTAAGGCCTCTGCTGAAACTAGAAACAGAAAATGGATTAAGGAAATCCTTCTCTGACACTGCCCTGCCTGATCATTCCTCCAGAAGCATTTCTTCTTGAAAAAGAGCTTTTGAAGAAAAGCACTCGTATCTCCTTGTCATGTACAGTGTCAGTTCAACACATTAACCCTATAAAGTAGTAGCAGCAAATATATATTGCAAATATATATTGCCGGTATGATGCTCAAATATTCTATGCGACATCTAGATTCCAGACTTTTCAGAGGCTTTAGAACAGACATGTCAAACACAAGGCCCGGGGGCTGGATCTGGCCCGCGAAGTGGTTTCATGTGGCCCGTGAAGCCATCCTGGAAACAGGGAACGGCCCCCACTGCCTTAGCCCTGGCCCAGAGACCCTCCTTCTGCCAGAGACCCTCAGATCTGTCCCACTCCTGCCCAGGCCCCCATAGGCACCCTTGATGCGAACGATGTAGAGCTGGCCACGCCCACCCAGTAGGCCATACGCACTCTAGCCATGCCCACCCAGTAGGCCATGCCCACCCTGGCCATACCCACCCGGCCCCCTGAGGGCAACTGCAATGCTGATGCGGCCCTCAATGAAATTGAGTTTGACACCCCTGCTTTAGAAGGCCCAATGGCCCAACACATTTATGGGGAGAAAATTATCTGCCTGATTCTTGTGGGTAACTTTAGGGTACCTCCATGCCACAACAGAGCGACTACAAACGAAAATATGCTCCACTATTAGATTTCATAAAGGATACAATAAAACAAAATATTGCTAATGTTTGAGAATCTAACTCAAGAAGTGATCTTGAGCTTCACACAAGCTCCCTTCGGGCTTGCTCTGTGTTAGATGTTTCATTTCAGACAGGAATTCTTCCCTTTCTAAAATTAAAAACACACGTTTTCTTTACAAGGGAAGAAGGAGACAATTCAAGCTACTCTGGTAGAGCACTGTTTCTCTAGTTTTGTTTTTTTTATAAAACACCAACAAAAAAAATAACCTTTTATTACGCAAAAGCTAGAGAATTGAGCCACTTTAGGCATAGGCGTCAGAAGAAGGTGGTGCATAATTTACACTACCTTGGGAATTGCTCGAGGAAGCATTTTGCCCCACAGGCAATCCTGCTTTGCCATCTCCCTTCTTATTAAGGGTGTGGAGAGGTTGGTATTTGCCAACAGTAAATTACTGACATCCCTCAGAAATGCTGGCTCAGCTAATTTGGTCTATGCTTTGCTTCAGCATGCATACCTGCTTCAAGGAGGCAAAAAAAAAAGTGAGATTATGGTCGGAAAAATTGGATAGATTCAGAATCTCCCACAATGGAGGAATGGTTGGTGAAGATGATGGAACTCATTGAAATGGCTAAATTGTTTATTGCTGACCGGAAAGCCGTTATAGACTTTTTGCATAAAACAGAAAAAATATCCATATGATTTATGACATTGATGATTAGACAGGATTTAGAAAAAAGACATTTATAGCCATAGAATAAGAGATGAATGTATAATTATACTTATAACTGCTATAAGGAAGATTGGAAGCTGCTTCTTTGTATCTTTTTTCTTTCTTTTCTTTTTTTCTTTTCTTTTCCTCCTTTCTTGTACTTGTACTTTTAGCTTTTTCTTTGATTTTTTTCTTCTTTTTACTTGTTTATTTATAAAAGTTTATTGGGTGGGCAGGTGTGCAGATTTTTTCTTACTTTATATTAGTTTGCATTAGTTTTTAACCATCTTTATACACACACACACACACACACACACACAGACATTACATACTGTAATATATGTATGAACACATACAAAACAGTCATACATATACACAATATGTTGTTTTGTTATTTATAATACTGTTGTGTCAGCTTTTTTATTTTTTTATTTTTCACATTTCTGAACTGCCAATTGCCATCAGAGAGAGACTTTGGGCAGTGAATACCAAAATATTAAAATATAAAACAGTTTATATAAAAGTTAAACATTTTAAGGTGAGGTAAGAGATTAGTTAAAAGGCTAAGGGAGGGCTTTCAGGAGACGAACCAGGTGGGATTCAAATATGTGAACAACCGGTTCTCTGTGTGAATGTCGCTTCCGGAAGTCCATTCTTGGCCCGGGGAACAAAAAATTAGCTATCGGTTCTGCCGAACTGGTAACTGGTGTGAACTGGCTGAATCCCACCACTGGAGCCAGCCCCATGGCTGCATGCTTCCCTGGACTACCCACACATGGCTGCAGAGCCATATTTCAACTCCTTCTCAGAAGACTAGGACAGTGGGTGCCTGCTTCACCTCTGAGGGAAGAATAATCCACAAGGAGGGGGCAATGGCAGAGAAGGCTCTCTTCCTAGATGCCACATATCAGAGTTAAACTGATACAACTGAATTGTAAATACCAGAACTCAACTTTTGCATATATTAAATGGGAGAATACATATGAAGTGCCTCTAGAGATGATGGGTAAGTGGGAATTCACACCTCCTGTTTGTTCTGGTTTGCTGCTTCCAGTCTTCTATTACCCAAGAATACCTTCCTATCCTGTTTGGTTCCTACCCCTGATTTATGAGAAAGTGTTTGCTGGTTGCAATAGCCAATTATTATATTTATTAGTCTAATGTCTTCTCTTAGGAGGTAAGTAAAAGGAAGGGGAAAAATCCCTAACTCACGCAATTATTTCATTCTCTTTATTTCCTGAAGAGCTTGAAGAAATTTAGTCACTAACTCTAAAGGAATCAAAAGATCCCATTCATAGGCTACCAGGATGATTTAACAAGATCTGATTGTGGGATTTCCTATTTAAAAATGGGCTTTGTAACTCAAGCTGCATTCCTTGGAAGAGATATCTGGGCAAATTATCATTTAGGAGCCTTGGTGGAGCAGTGGGCTAATGCCTCCTTAAGTAACACCAGCTGCCTGCAATTAGTGCAGGTTTGCATCCCACCAGGCTCAAGGTTGACTCAGCCTTCCATCCTTCCGAGGTAGGTAAAATGAGGACCCAGATTGTTGGGGGCAATTAAGCTGACTTTGTAAAAGTGCCGCTGGGGGGGGGGAAAGTCCTAATAAGCAGACATATACATAGAATGAAGGCTATTGCTAAGCACATTGATTTGTGCTTCTTAGATTGTAAGCCGCCCTGAGTCTTCGGAGAAGGGTGGGATATAAATGGGATTAAAATAATAATAAAAAAATTAAATCAATGGGACTTGCTTTCCAGTAGACCTGGAAAGTGGCTATACTCTGAAACACCTATTACCTTGGATTTAATATGCTTAGGACTGCACTGACAGAACTTTGATTACCTTGGCAGAAAAGCAGTCTATATAAATACTAAATAAATAGATCCAAACAAAATAATAACTGGAATGTTTAGTCAATATCTCTCGCTTAATATCAACAAAGAACAAGATATTTCTGATTGCCTTTGTCTGCCTTACATATGAAAGGAAGAAATTTGCATAATGCACCTGGATGAATAATAAAGCGAAACAACTGTGCGTGGAGAATCCATTCTTGGCAAAAAATTGTGATTGATTAGTTCGTGATTCCCAAATTGTGGAAATCTGGCCAATGTAATTATTTGAGAACTATGCTTCAATTAATCATGGCAATAAAATATGTGATCATAAACTTTGTTTATGCTTATGTTTTGTGATCAGTTAAATATGGCTGGCTTTCTTTAATCACAGTATTAGAATAAATAGTGCTAAAGTAATTATTTTAACAATAATTGTTTAAAAATGAAGCATAATGATATATTTTTGACAATTGAAGCTATTGATGGGTAGAATCTTACTGAAATTATTAACCTAGGTAAGCTAAAAATGAGGATAATGGTTAAATATTTTAAATATTGATCAATATTTTTCACTAAAATAGGTTGAATATTGTGTTATGAACCACTGTCAAATGGAACAGTTAAATTGGTTGTATTATGTATGAACCTCACAAATCTATTCATCTATATTTTAAGCTCTAAATCTCTAGAAAGTGGCTTAATCTGTTTGTCATATATCTTTTCCATGACTCCACCCTCTATTTATTTGTTTCAGCTTAGCCCTTTATATAGGTTTCTTTTCTTTTTGACAACTAAGGTGAGGTAATGTGTCCCGAATTTCCTCAGTCTTCTCTTGAGTTATAGTTATTCCTGAAGCATTCAGACAACTTTAGAGTCATTTGCCATTCCTTACATTTTTCCAATAGTTAGCATCTGAAGTAGCATTTCTTAGATCCTCAGCAGTCTTGAAACTGGGTTGGTAACATAATTAAAAAGCTGTTCAACCCTCTTCATATGATAGTTCTAATGATGTAGTTACTAATATATACTAATATATTAATATTATATATATATATATATATATATATATATATATATATATATATATATATATATACACATACATATATATATACATATACATATACATATCTATCTATCTATCTATCTATCTATCTATCTATATATACATATACATATACACATACACACACGCACACACACACACGCACACACACACATATATATATATATAAGGGACGCGGTGGCTCAGTGGGTTAGGACGCTGAGCTTGTCGATCAGAAGGTCGGCAGTTTGGCGGGTCGAATCCCGAGTGCCGCGTAACAGAGTGAGCGCCTGTTACTCGTCCCAGCTTCTGCCCACCTAGCAGTTCGAAAGCACGTAAAAATACAAGTAGAAAAATAGGGACCACTACGGTGGGAAGGTAACAGCGTTCCGTGCGCCTTTGGCGTCTAGTCATGCCGGCCACATGACCACGGAGACGTCCTCGGACAAACGCTGGCTCGGCTATGAAACGGAGATGAGCACCGGCCCCTAGAGTCGGAAACGACTAGCACGCACGTGCGGGGGAACCTTTACCTTTAATATATATATATACATACATATACCTGATTTGCTTCCAGTGCAATTCAAGGTGTTGATTATTACCTTTAAAGCTCCAGGCTATCTGAGGAACCATCTCACCCCAATGGGATTGTCTTGCCCCATGCATACCACTATAGAAGGCATGCTATGGACCCTGTCAGCCAATGAATTCTAGTGGGTGTGGTCCAGGAGAAGAGGCTTCTTTGCTGTGGCTGCCCTTTGGAACATCATACCCCCAGGTGAGATCCACAACAACCCTCCTGACTTTCTGTAAGGGCCTGAAGACTTTGTTCTACCAGTGGGCAAAGAAAAAAAGACCACACCTCCCCCTAATGTCTTCATGTTCACTTTTAATTTTGTCAGTGGCATGAATAATGATAACTCATTGCCCCTAAAATTGTATCCAGATCCTAAGCAGTGTGCATTATAAGTAAAGTGCTTGACAACTGCTGTTCTGTGATGTTATTAAAAGTCAATAAAAAATAAAACAAAATAGAGCTTGCATTATGCTTAGATATAAGAGCATACCAAATAAAAATACTAAATAGATTTCTAATACATAATTTTCAAGGAATATAAAGCCTGTGCAGTAGAATGTAGAATCACACATTTTATATCACAAGTTTTATGTACAAAGTGACAGTTTTCTAATTTATATGAACTGCCTATAGTGTCCTAGTGAATGGCTGTTGCAGACATCTATACAGTGTTTGAATTTCATTTCCAAATCTTATCTGTTCTGGCTGCACCCGCACTCTTTTCTCATGAGCATCTGGCTGTAAGTAATAAATTTGATCATCAAGTCTTCCTACTCAGGTTATTGGCATCTCACTTCACTGAAGTATTGCTGCGATACATCTTTAGAACAGATTTGTGTTTTGAGACTTGTTAGAATAATAGACATTTCCTGCTTTAAAGAGTCTAATACACATGTGAGAGACAAAAAGACCAAAAAGGTCTTGTGAGTTTGTTTTGTAGACATATACAAATACAGAGAGACAGACCATCTAGGTATGATATAGGCAATATTTTACTTACAATCAGAATTGGGACTGAAACTTCCATTGTTAAGTGAGGCAGTCATTAAGTGAATCGCACACGATTTTACAAACTTTTTGCCATAATTGTTAAATGAATCATCACAGTCATTAAACAAATCTGGCTTCTCCTATTGACTTTGCTTGTCAGAAGCTTCCTGGGAAGCTTGTAAGATTTATTTATTTATTTATTTTATTTATTTATTTATTAGTTTTTATAAACCGCCCTTCTCCCGAGGGACTCGGGGCGGTGTACAGAGGAAGGAATGTATACAGATTGAACAATAAAAATAATAAGAAACACTAATGAAAACAAACTGGGACCCCAATTAACGCTATCATGCCAGGCCGGACTGCTGAAACAGGAAAGTTTTTAAGTCGCGACGGAAGGTACGGAGGTCAGGGGCCATCCGGATTTCGGTTGGTAAGGTGTTCCAGAGGGCTGGCGCACCCACTGAGAATGCCCTCCCCCTGGGGGCCACCAGCCGACATTCCTTGAGCGGTGGCACCCTGAGGAGGCCCTCTCTGTGGGAGCGCACAGGACGGTGGGGTGCTGACATTGGCAGAAGGTGCTCCCGTAGGTAGTCCGGACCCATGCCATGTAGGGCTTTGTATGTCATTGTTAGCACCTTGAACTTCACACGGAAGGCAACCGGAAGCCAGTGCAGCGCATGGAGGAGAGGTGTGATATGGGAGTATCGGGAGGCTCCCAAGAGTGTCCGTGCCGCCGCACTTTGCACCAGTTGAAGCTTCCGAGTGGATCTCAAGGGCAGCCCCATGTAGAGAGCGTTACAATAGTCTAGGCGAGAGGTCACAAGGGCATGGGTGACTGTACGTAAGGAATCCAGGTCCAGATAAGGCCGTAGTTGGCGAACTAGTCGAACCCGGGAGAAGGCCCCCTTGGTTACAGCTCCTATGTGGTCTTCCAGGGAGAGCTGCGAGTCTAGGAGGACACCCAGGTTGCGGGCCCTATCAACAGGGGGAAGTAACTTGTCCCCAATGTTAAGCAGTGGGACGTTCTGAATATCCTGGCTTGCCGGTACGTACAGCCATTCAGTCTTGTCCGGGTTCAGTTGAAGCCTGTTTCTCCCCATCCATTCCCGGACCGCTTTCAGGCAGCGGGACATCACGTCTAGGGCATCACTGATATTGTTTGGAGTTGAGATAAAAAGCTGGGTGTCATCAGCATACTGATGGTACCCTACTCCAAAACTGCGAATGATCTCACCCAGCGGTTTCATGTAGATGTTGAACAGGAGAGGCGAGAGGACCGACCCCTGAGGGACTCCGCAAGCGAGAGGCCTCGGGGTCGACCTCTGTCCCCCTGTCAGCACCGACTGCGAGCGACCCTGGAGAAAGGAGGAGAACCAACGCAGAACCGTGCCTCCCACTCCCAGTCCCCTGAGGCGTCGCAGCAAGATACCATGGTCGATGGTATCGAACGCCGCCGAGAGGTCTAATAAGACTAGGACAGAGGAATGGCCCCTGTCCCGGGCTCTCCAGAGATCATTCATCAGAGCGACCAATGCCGTCTCCGTGCTGTAGCCCGGCCTGAAACCCGATTGGTACGGGTCTAGATAAACCGCTTCATCCAGGATCTGAGGAAGTTGGTGCGCCACCACGCTCTCAACAACCTTCGCAAGGAAGCGAAGATTGGAGACTGGACGAAAGTTATTCAAAGAGGATGGGTCCAAGGTGGGCTTCTTGAGGAGAGGTCTCACCACCGCCTCCTTCAAGGCGGTGGGGAAGTGACCCTCACTCAGAGAAGCAGAGATGATCGCTAGGAACCAGCCTCGTGTCCCCTCTCGAGCTGCATAGGCCAGCCAGGAAGGGCACGGGTCCAGTAAGCATGTGGAGGAGCTCAACCTTCTCATAATCCTGTCCACTTCCTTAGGAGTTACAGGATCAAATTCTTCCCAGATGACGTCGACAAGACTGTCCATGTCTTGTTCTTCCATCTCAGCCCAGTTGGAGTCCAGGCCAGTTCGAATCCGAGCAATTTTATCCAGCAGATATTGACCAAATTCCTCGGCTCGACCCTGCAAGGGTTCCTCCCTCACCTCTTGGTTTAATAGGGAGCGAGTCACCCTGAACAAGGCAGCCGGGCGATTATCTGCGGACGCGATGAGGGTGGAAAAGTAGTTGGATTTTGCCACCCTTATCGCAGCGAGATAAGACCTGGTGAGGATTCTTAGTCGCAATCGGTCGGATTCGGATCGACTGGATCTCCAACGGCTCTCTAGGCCCCGTCTCCGACGCTTCATCTCCCGGAGCTCCTCGGTGAACCATGGGGCTCGCTGGGATCTGCGCCGGGTCAGAGGCCGCAAGGGTACAACTCGGTCCAGAGCCTCCGTGGCTGCCTTTTCCCAGGCTTCCACTAAGGCATCTGCCGAGCTGTGAGCAGGGGGTGCATGCGTGTCCCTAAGCGCTGCCTGGAACTTATCAGGGTCCATTAGGCGCCTAGGGCGGTACCATCTGACTGGCACCGTGCACCCATGGTGGGGGGTGGCAAGGGGGAAGTCTAGCCGCAGGAGGTGGTGATCGGTCCATGACAGGGGCGTAACAGTTGTGGCACCCCCACCGATATCATCACGCCACCGTCCAGACAAGAACACCAAGTCTGGGTTGTGGCCTCTCTCATGAGTCGGCCCAGAAATTATTTGCAACAGGTCCATGGCCGCCATGGAAGCCATGAACTCCCGAGCCAGTTCGGACGATCCTCCCAGGGACGGTAGGGTAAAGTCGCCCAAGACCATGAGTCTTGGGAATTCAACCACCAACCCTGAGAGGACATCGAGTAGCTCGGGAAGGGCCGCCGCTGCACGATTAGGTGGTAGGTACGCCAGCAGCAGGCCCAACTGCGCCCCTGGGCCGTATCTCAGTAGGAGAGACTCACACCCGACCATCTGAGGGACGGTGGTCTCTCGCGGGCTAAGGGATTCCCTGATGATAACTGCCACTCCCCCGCCCCTCCCATGAGCCCGGGGCTGGTGCAGTACCTGGAAACCTGGCGGGCAGAGGTCAACCAGAGGAACACCCCCCTCTGGGCCCAGCCAGGTTTCCGTGATGCAGGCCAGGTCCGCATGCTCACTCTCCACTAGGTCACGAATGAGGTGAGCTTTGTTAGCTACGGACCTTGCATTCAGGTAGACCAGCCTTAGCATGGGAGGGTGCGCACCTTTGCTCCCGGGTCCTCCGGGGGAGAACAGAGGGTCGGAGCGTCTCACCGCTTGTACAGAGCGGAGATGACACTCCCGGTGACGATACGGCCCTCTGTCTGTGCACCTTCTGCCATTCCCCACCATCCTAGGGATGGGACGTTTGTCAGTACGCCACTGGGTGTTATCGGCGACTGGTCCTCGTTGTACACCGTCGCGAACGGCCGTGGGCCTGGCATGCGTTATGGTGGCTGGAAGGCGTGCCTTTCCCGCGCAACCATAGTCTTCTCCCTCCCCCCTCCCTAACCCCACAAAAAACTTAACTAAGAACTTAATCAGGGGCCTCTTGTTGGGTTTATGCTGGAGGCCCCTGACCCTGCCAGGCCATCTCTCAGAGGCCCAGTGGTTGGGCCCGTCATCAAGATTGGATGTGATGCAGGCGGGTCGCACCCAGGAGAGTGGGGAACCCCTGAGGGCGTGCAGTACTGTGCTAGAGTATTGAACGAGCATAGTCAAAGGTGGTTCCGGGAAGGCTGTCCCCTGGATGGTGAATTTGCAGGAGGGTCGAGTCGGGTAGGTGCGTTTCTGGATCGTCGCCCTGCCACTGCCACTTGGCCGGGCGAACCCCCAGAAGCAGGCCACTCCTCATCCTCTCACGATGGGTTGTGTCTCTGCTTCCGGAGGTGGTCCAGAACGTACTCTGGGTGAAGCATACCCCATAGAGCTCTCACCTCTATGGGGTTGCAGGTGTAAGGCCCAGCCACTCTGCCACCGTGGCTAGCACCCAGGCCCGTTATGTCCTGTGGGGAGAGAATGGGCAAGGATGATTGAGAGTGGGCAGAAGGCAGGATGGAGGGATCCATTAATTGGCGTCAGCTCTGGTGGTTCAGCCGCCTTCCCTGATCCTCTGGGCGTTGTTCCCGGCCGCAGCTCCATGGCCCCTATTGGTTGGGGACCGTCCAGAGCGTGGCCTCCCAGAGGTATGGGAGTCCCTGGTGTTATGCCCCTGCTGTTGCCGTCTCCGATCAAGGTGTCTCGAGGAGGTGGCCGCAGATGCCTCGCCGCCGCCGCTACCGCCGCTGTCTGAGGCCCCTGGGCAAAAACGGTCTAAGGCCCAGAGAGGCTGTCACCGCCGTCTTCGCCTTCGTTGCCGCCGCTTCCGTCGTACAGGGCATAGAGGAGTCGTTGGCACTCGGAGACGCCGCCGCTATCCGGGAGCAGATTAGGCAGCCGAGGCAAAAACAGCAGCTCCGGCCCCGTTCAGGATTGTTGCAACGGCCGTAGCGGTACAGGGGGCGGGCCGGAGATGCCACGCCGTCAGTGCTACCGCCGCTGTCAAGGCCCCTGGGTGGCGAACGACTAGGCCTGGAGAAGCAGTCCCGGCCGCCGTCGTCTTCGCTGCCGCCTCTTCCACCGCCCAGCTGATCCGCGGCGCCTCCTCTGATCCTCGGAGACGCCGCCGCTGCCCGCTGCTGCTGCTGTTGGTTTCGTTGCCGGCGCCTCCGCCGCACAGCTGATCTGCGGAGACGCCGCCCTTGCCCGGTGATCGGCATCGGAGGAGACCGCAGACCAGGGCTCGCTGGGCTCTCACCGCCGAAGATGCCGCCGCCACCCGGGAGCCGGTCAGGGGCAGAGCAGAGCCTCCGGCCCCTCCTGGATGGCTGCGACGGCTGTCGTGGTCCAGGGCTGTCGTGGTCCAGGGGCGGGCCTCTCGTCGCCGACGCCGCCGAAGATGCCGCCGCCTCCGCCACCCAGCTGGTCCAGCTGGTCCGCGGCGTCTCCGTCGATAGTCCGGAGAAGCCGCCGTCCCCGGGAGCCGGTCAGGGGGCCGGGGCAGAGCAGAGCCTTCGGCCCCTCCTGGATGGCTGCCATGGCTGTCGTGGTCCAGGGGCGGGTCTCTCATCTCCAGCGCCGCCGAAGATGCCTCCGCCTCCGCCACCCAGCTGGTCCGCGGCGCCTCCGCTGATAGCCCGGAGACGCCGCCGTCACCCGGGAGCCGGTCAGGGGGCCGGGGCAGAGCAGAGCCTCCGGCCCCTCCTGGATGGCCAGGGGCGGGCCTGGAGACGCCCCGCCGCCACCGCCACCGCCGTTGCCAGGCTCCCTGGATCAACGACCAGCCTGGGGGCTTGAAAGTCGTCGCCGCAGCCGCTGCCATCCTTGCCGCCGGGGCCTCCGCCGCACAGCTGATCCGCGGAGGCGCCGCCCTTGCCCGGCAGTTTGAGGCAGGGCGGAGGTGTTGGCCCCGTTTATAACGGTTGCCAACGGCCCAGGCGGCGGGGCGGGGATGTCCTGGCACCCCTGCAGCTGTTTCGGGAGGCAGCGGGCGGCATAATTGCCCAGCTCATCTGCCCGAAATTCTGGCCCCACCCCAGGGGTCCATTGACATCCAAAAAAAAAAAAAAAAAAAAGATACTTTTATCAGTGCTGTTTTAACTCTGAGCGGTTGTTAATGGTTGTAAGTCAAGGATTTATCTGTGTGAAAGTTATTCTGGGATTCTGAGAAGTGTCTTTTGACTTTTTCGTGATTCCACAATTAATAAAAAACTTGATTTTTTTTCTCTTTGTGATGATGTTGCTAGCTCAATAGAATAACTGAAATAAAAGTTCATCTTGCAGAAATAAAATGTTTTTGTCTCCATTAGAAAAGACATGTAAAATGATGCCAATGATCTGAGCTTTTCAAGAATACATTGGAGAAAAGGAAGGAAACTTGATGAAAGTCTAGAAAAAAATTATTGGAATAAGTGAAAGTAACATCAGGGTTGCGTTGGTTTTCCCCACAGCTCATTACAATCACTGAAAAATTGCTTGAAAAATATGATTAACCAAAGATGCTAAGCAGGACATATGACCTACGTTCATGCTCACTCAATGCTTAGGAAGTTCATTAGAAGCACATAATATTGACTATACTCCACTGGAATCAATGGAGTTGCAACGGTGAATGGAATCAGCCCACATCACATGATGTCTGCTTCCATAATTTCATTCCTTCAACACATTAAGGAAATTTTATGTATCAAATATAAATGGGCAAAAGGAGGGCCAAAATATTTTTTTTATCATAAAACTTGCAACAATGTGAGCTGGTTGCAGGAAACTGCAATTAATACTGAACCAGAATCACTTGATTGTAGAATGATTGTAGAATGATTGAACCTCACTGATTTTGACTTTATAAAATTAAGGCATGTTGGTGTTTGCTAATATTTTCAGGAGAGAAAGGAATCGGCTTGATTCAAGGGAATTGTTAGATTTACCTTATTTAAATATTGCCAAAATTGATGCAATATCTGGAATATACATTGGAACATTTATATAATAATAATAATAATAATAATAATAATAATAATAATAATAATAATAATAATAATAATAATAATAATAATAATAATAATAATAATAATAATAATAATAATAATAATAATAACTATTATTATTATTATTATTATTATTATTATTATTATTATTATTATTATTATTATTATTATTATTATTTTATTTATATACCGCCCTTCTCCCGAAAGACTGAGGGCGGTGAACAGGGCAAACATATAAAAATACAAGATACAAAAGTTAAAAAGAATTAAACACAATGCCCAAGCTAAAACAATAAATAGATATATTAAAAACAACAGTAAAATCCCAACCCATCCCCCATCAGGCCAGGCCGGCTTGTTCGAACAAGTGAGTCTTCAGATTGGGTCGGAAGGAGTGAAGGTCGGGCGCCATCCGGAGCTCGACTGGCAACCGATTCCATAAATCCGGGGCACCCACAGAGAAGGACCTCCTCCTGGGGGCCACCAGATGACATTCTCTGACCTGTGGCACCCTGAGGAGGCCCTCTCTGTGGGAACGCACAGGGCGGAGGGAAGTTGATGCCGGCAGCAGATGATCCCTGAGGTACTCCGGACCCATGCCATGTAGGGCCTTGAACACCATTACCAGAACCTTGAATCTCACCCGGAAGACAACTGGGAGCCAATGCAGCTCATGGAGCAGAGGTGTAACATGGGAGTATCGGGAGACTCCCAACACAACTCTCACGGCTGCATTCTGTACCAGTTGGAGCCTCCGAGTGGTCCTCAAGGGCAGCCCCATGTAGAGAGCATTGCAGTAGTCTAAACGAGAGGTCACGAATGCATGAGTGACCGTACACAGGGCATCCCGGTCTAGATAGGGCCGCAACTGGCACACCAGGCGAACCTGGGCGAAGGCCCCCCTAGTCACAGCCACTATGTGATCTTACAAAGTAAGCCGTGAATCTAGGAGGACTCCCAAGTTGCGAACCCTATCTATGGGGAGTAATAGCTCACCCCCCATAGAAAGAGATGGAATATTCTGAATATCCCGGGATGCCGGTATGCACAGCCACTCAGTCTTGTCGGGGTTGAGTTGAAGTCTGTTCCTCCCCATCCAGACCCGAACTGCTTCCAGGCAACGGGACATCACGTCGAGGGCATCACTGGGGTGGTTTGGGGTCAAAATAAAAAGCTGGGTATCATCAGCGTACTGATGATACCCAACTCCAAAACCACGAATGATCTCACCCAGCGGTTTCATGTAGATGTTGAACAGGAGAGGCGAGAGGACCGACCCCTGAGGAACTCCACAAGCGAGAGGCCTCGAGGTCGACCTCTGCCCCCTGCCAACACCGACTGCGAATGTCCCAGGAGATAGGAGGAGAACCACTGAAAAACTGTGCCTCCCACTCCTAATCCCCTGAGACGCCGCAGCAGGATACCATGGTCGATGGTATCGAACGCCACTGAGAGGTCTAATAGGACTAGGACAGAGGAATGTCCCCTGTTCCGGGCCCTCCAGAGATCATTCACCAGAGCGACCAATGCCATCTCCGTGCTGTACCCGGGCCTGAAACCCGATTGGTACGGGTCTAGATAATCCGCTTCATCCAGGACCAGAGGGAGCTGATGCGCCACCACACTCTCAACAACCTTCGCAAGAAAGCGAAGGTTGGAGACTGGACGAAAGTTATTTAACACAGCTGGGTCCAAGGCAGGCTTCTTGAGGAGAGGTCTCACCACCGCCTCCTTCAAGATTTATTTATTTGTTTATTTTATTTATTTATTTATTTATTTATTTCTCAATTATGTTGCATTGAGGATGAATGTCCAACAGCCAGTGAAAATAACTACCAAAACATTTTCAGAAAAACTGAATCAGTAATATATCAAAAAATTTCATGTCAAAATGATGTGATCTGTATGAAACTCTCCTATTTAATTAATTCCACTTCAAGAATTCGATCTGCAAACTGCAGGATCTTTCTGCTTTCATTAGAATTAGATGCTTTCATTAGATGAAAACTGCATCATGATGCATTGTACTGTATTGTGCATCCTTTTTGGGTGTGTATGTGTTATCACAAAGTACAACAGAAAGGGGTGGGTCTTTCATCACAATACCACAACATTGGTTCATCAGTCTGAATTGTTTGCCCCCCTGTTGATTCTGCTGAATTGCATCATTCATCCATATAACAACATGCAGTAGAGGGTCAATGTGTTATTTTAATTTAAATAGCATGGGGTATTAAGCTTCTGTTAAGAAGAAAATAATGAAGCCTTCTATAACTTTCCAGGAATGTAATTCTGCCAAATGGATTGCTAAACATATTTTCAGAAGTTGATTCAAGAAGGAGTCTGAGTCTGTGATATCCTCCAGTTATAGATGTTAATTAAATACATTTTATAGCAAATATACATGAAGAGACCAGTAAGATTGGGCAAAAATTAAATTATTTCCTGAGATCTCCAAACTTATAAAGCTCTAGTCATGATGTAATGTTTGAGTAATGCCCTCTTCTGGAAGGTTTATTTTAACTACTTAGGATAGATAGCAACATAGAGACTATATTAGTCTAAGTGCAGTCATATACGTAGATTTATATTATTATCCTATTTCAATGTGGATATTTTATTTTCTGCAAACTGCCAGGCTTTGTATGATTGTGGCATTTAAGAAATTTAATAATAGGTTTCTTTTGTCTCATACACTGCATGTTTTAATTAAAAAAATCATTCACAATAATTTTTTCTGTTTGTCTGGCTCCAATGAATCTTGCATCAAACCAACAATAAAATAAAGATACAAAGCAATAAATAATAGGTAACAGGGAAGAAATAAATACAAAGAATCAGGCCACCCCACCCATCCACCCCGCCCCAACAGCTAGCAAGTCAAAGACAAGGGGAAAGCAACATAAAGTCCTTTAACACTGAACATATCCACACTATTAAGTGCTCTGTCCCAAGCTGATGCTGCCTTAATTCTAAGCCAGTTTAAGAAAAACCTGTTCGATCTGTGACACTTTGACACAGCTTGCAAGGTATGCAGTCTGGATTGCAGGTTACCATAGACCCCCACTGAGCTATATCCCTGATACTGGACCCTCCCAAATTATCGTTCCATAAAGTCCACTACATTTCCGTTTATTTTCTGTGGGTGGGACATATGAAATGATAAGTGTGTGTGTGTGTGTGTGTGTGTGTGTGTTGTGTGTTAGCATTAAGGTAAAGGTAAAGGTTCCCCCACACATGTGTGCTAGTCGTTTCCAACTCTAGGGGCCGGTGCTCATCTCCGTTTCAAAGCCGAAGAGCCAGCGCTTGTCTGAGGACATCTCCGTGGTCATGTGGCCAGCATGACTAGACGCCAAAGGCGCACCGAACGCTGTTACCTTCCCACCGTAGTGGTCCCTATTTTTCTACTTGCATTTTTACGTGCTTTCAAACTGCTAGGTTGACAGAAGCTGGGATGAGTAACAGGCGCTCACTCTGTTACGCGGCACTCAGGATTCGACCCGCCAAACTGCCGACCTTCTGATCGACAAGCTCAGCGTCCTAACCCACTGAGCCACCGCGTCCCTGTGTTAGCATTATATAAACATAAAATGTAGTGGTTCAAACCTGCTTGGATTCTATGCCTATTATTGTTTTTCTTTCTATTGAGCTCTTTTTAAGAAGTCCAGTAGGGCATTGTTTCATTTTTCCAGTCACATGTTTTTCTGAGACTATAAAAATTATGCACGGGCAAACTTATTTAAAAAAAGGGACAACAATAGTTAGGTCAAGACAAGAAAAATAATAGTACTTTAACAACAAGAACAATAACATTTTTACCTATATTGGAACAAATGATATTCTATGCATCCGAAAAGTGTTTTAACAACTGCTGTTGTAACTGCAGCAGAGTGGAGAGAACTAAGTGACATCAATCTTTGACTCATGTTAGATGGGATTCCTTTCTCTGCAAGGTGCCTAATAAATCAGCAAGCAAACTGGAAAGATAAAAATCAGAGACATGAAAGTGATGATCTCATGAGATTTCACTCATTAAAATAAACAAGGTGAATAAATTATTTGATTTTTGAGGAATAACACCTTGACAAACGAGGAAGACTTAAAATTATCTATAGGTGCTTCTGAGGAAAAGTGAGGATAAAGGCAATTGAATTAACCTGGGCAGGGATATATTCTTCCTCAAGGATACAACTGGGTTTTTAAGCAAGTATTGCACAATACATAACCTTATTATACAACTTGTAAATCATTATATATCACCGTTAATATGTTTCAGATGAATGTTTCTGATTAATATTAAATTTTAAAATAAGTTTCTAAATATACCAGACTTACGTACAGTTGAATTCAGCTTTTGTATTACAGTCTCACATGCCTTCAAATTCTTTTCTGAATGGCCTGCAGCCATTTAAAGTGAAGCTGACTCTATGGGGACACATGGGGCTACACATGTCATCACATCTGCTTTTTTCTAGCAGAGGAGAAATCACCTTGATAGCTAAATCTGTGAGAAAACCCTTTACACCAAAGTTCCACCTGCTGTGTTGTCTGTGATGATCCTTCCTGGACATAAGACAACTATCACATGAAGCACCCAATAATGAACCCTCAAGTATGAGAAAGCCACAAGAATGTTAAAAACAGAGAAAAATTCTAACATATTAGAGTGGGTATTATTTATAGGACTCCATAGATTACATGACAGAACAATCCTTTTGAAGTAGCTGATTATTTTGTTCATGATGCTGAATTACATGCTAAGGAGGGGAAGATACAGTCTGATAAATGAAACAGTCACAGTGAATTTTCACCCTGGCTCCCTACCTCTAATGTACTTTATATGTTTCTTCCAAGTTTATGTGCTCCACATGGCACTCGTGGTACCAGAGACTGTCATTTCCCCTCCTTCAGAATAGCCTTCTCTGTATTTGCCTGCCTCATTGACTTTCTACTTCTTTTCAAATCTCATCAGAAAATGCATCTTTTCTCCCTTGCCTATAGCTCTTAATTTTCCTCTCCCTGCTATTATTTAACAGTGTTAACAGTTGTATTTTGTAGTGTGCTGTAAATAATGAAGCATAAAACCTTCCATAAAGAATGGGCCATAAGCTCTTACATTCAAGGGATCCCTGTAATTTTAAATAACAATTACACACACACACACTTTACATTTCTTTCAGTCTTGACTGCTGTGAATATCTAGAAGCTACCTTCAGTTTGTTTTGCATTTTTGAGAAACTAGAACACAGCCTTAAGGCAACTTTTCCTTTACCATAGAAGCTGGGAATTTTGGGATTTGCAATTGAAACACAACTGGAAGATGAAGGCTACCTTGTAGTCATGCATCGAAGCATAGTATTTTCACTTGTCGGAAGCCACAGAGATTTTGAGGAGGCAAATGACAGATCATTTTCAAAGCAGTCTTATTGATCAGACTGCTGATCCAGTTATCCTAAAATTGTTCTATGGAACTTAAAATCACAGATCAAAAATTTCCTATTCCTATTCTCTAAGATTCTTCAACCAGCAATATTAAGAGGGATTGAATCTGGGAGTTTGTGCATGCAAATACACAATACAGGCAGTCCTCATTTAGCATCTGTCTTGGATAGTGACTGTTAACAATTATGATGGTTATGAAGAAATAATTTTGTGACCAATGCTCACATTTATGCCTTTGCAGTATTTCTACTCTCAGTCATGTGTTCACCATTACTGTCATTTTAGTATGTATTGTCTTGTGCCTGACCCGTTATTTTCCCCCTCTCCTCACAGAGCAGAGAGATTGCCCAAACAAGCTATGCCTTCCTGCTTTTCTCCACAGCCCAGTGAGTCCCTAAGTTTGTTTGTTTGTTTGTTTGTTGTAAACTTTATGTAACTCTCCATCTTGTATCAAACTCTGGATGGCTTCCAATCAAGAATCCTATCCCAGTGGTTGTGGAGAAAAGCCAGGTCTTCAGTGCTTTTCAGAAGACTAGGAGGGTAGAGGCCTGCCGAACCTCAGGGAAAGGCATTCTGCAGGGCAAGGACTGCCACAGAAAAGGCATATTTCCTGGTTGCCACAAGGTGGCAATGTTTAGGGGAAAGGACTAAAAGTAGGCCTACCTTATTTGGTAGGATGGATGGATGCCTTTAGGGATGGATGGATGCCTTTGGCCCTGTGCTGTATACAGCTTTAAAGCTAATACACAGCATCTATAATTGTACCCATGGAAGTTGCACAATAGAGGTGTTATATGGGTAAATCTAGAAGCACCAACCACTGCATGTGTCACCACGTTCTGGTGGCTTCTTGTAGCTTCTAGATCAGGGATGTCAAACTCGCAACGTCACATGATGTGTCATGACGTATTGTGACTTTTCTCCCATTTTTCCATTCCAGCAATGGGGTAGGTGCGGTTTTGCCATGACACATCCAGCCCTTAAGCTGGCAGTTTGACACCCCTGTTCTAGAGGATCTTCAATGAGCTGCTATATAGAAGGCACTGCAGTAATCCAAACAGGAGATTATCATAGCATGAGGGACTGGGAGCAAAGCCGCCTGGTTCAGGAAAGGGTACAACTGTCATCTCAGATGAATCTGTGCAACCCACCCCCACTAGCCATGGCTACTATCTGGTCCTTTAGAAGGAGCCATGAATCTAGGAGGAACCCCAAACTGCACACAAATTCAGTCCGGGGTAATGCCACCCTATCCAGAGTCCAAGTTAAAATATCATATGGGCCTGGGTGACCAAGCTTAACTCATCTCATAGGGTCATTGTTGTGGGGAAAATAGGAGAAGAAATATTAGGTATGTTTGCCACCTTGAGTTATTTTTAAAAATAGTAAAGGTGGGTTATAAATAAATAAAGACCCAGAGCCACTCCATCTTGCCAGGATTGAGTCAAAGCCAGTTCCTCCCCATCCATACCCTTACAGCCTCCAGGAACTCAGCCAGTATCATGACCGCATCACTGTCTGACTAATAGTGAAGATATATAATTGGATCTCATCACATAATTGGATCTCATCAGTATACTGATGATACCACACCTCATACTGACAGATGACCTCTCCCAGTGTTTTCATGTAGATGTTGAAAAGGAAAGGCAAAAGGCTCAAACCTTGAGGCAAGCAACATTGCAGCGACCTAGGACTTGACCTCTCCTCTCCTACCAACATCGATTGGAACCACTCATGGAAGAAGGAGAAGCACCGTAACACAGTGCTTCCCATTCCCAACCCCCAAAGTTAGTTCAAGAGGATACCATGGTTAATAATATCAAAAGCCACTATCCAGATGAGTCAGAATAATTGCACCATTCCCATTCTGAGCTCTCCATAGATTCTCAATAAGTGTGACCTTTCAGTGCTATGCTCCAACCTGAACCTGAAAAAGGTTCAGATAATCTGCTCCATCAAGGGTTCTTTGTAGGTGTGAACCAACCACCCTCTCATTAACCTTCCCTAAAAAGGGAAGATTGGAGACTGGACAAAAACTGTCTAATAGTCTGGGGTCCAAGTCCTTTTTGAGAAGGGAGCATACCACTGGCTTCTTCAGGGCAGGTGGTACCACATCCTTTCACAAAGAGATGTTAATTGCTGCTTGAACCTGACCACATGTCATGTCCCAGGAGGCCTAAACTTAGTAGGAGGGGCAGGATCCAAAATGCAGGTTATACTTATCTCTGTACTAGTGCTTAATCTTTGCTTTGCAAAGTGTGTTAGAAATATCAGAACACATCTTTAAAGCATTACATCATTTGCAAGCCTTGTTCGGTGGCTGCGATGGCTATCCTTGCTATAGTGTCCCTGTGACTGAAAATATACTGCTCAAAAAAATAAAGGGAACACTTAAACAACACAATGTGCTGTATTTAATAGTAGGATGTCTTATCTTGTGTTTCCTTTATTTTTTTGAGCAGTATATATTCGCTTCACTTCTTTAGTGACCCCAGCTGAAATCTGCTGCACCTATGTATGCATGCCCAAATGGGATACTGTGGGGCTTGCAAAAATGTGGCTTCTTTAATACTTGGAAGAAGGGCCTTTGTTCAGCGAATGTGATTCCTGAATCAACCTTTTCATACAGCCCTAGCATTTTTAAAGGTTAAAGGGGTTGTTTTGATAGGTAAAAGTAACACTGAAGATTTTTTTGAGGTCAGTGGAGGTGAATGCACTGAAAGCAAGGTTTCAGTAATTTAGTGTTCTTATAGGCCAAGTGATAACACCCTCTAGTAGCCTAATCTCCTGATTAAGAAATGATTAGGAGAAAGGTTGCCTGTCAGCCAGAATGCCTCCTGATTACATGGAGCACATACCACTCTCTTGGCTGAGGGTTATGCCTACAGACACAGCATGACTTAGGGGCACAGCTCAAGGAAAGATTTTTATGTCAACTGAAAAATACCACTTCTTACTGATCCGCTAATAGCAGATAGACCTGCTGTACAGCCTCAACCTATACATGTTTACTTTCAAATAATCCCAGTTTGCTTAATTGGGTTACTCAGAATTTTACTCAGGACCTTTCAGAATGTTAACATTTGCAATCCCAGACCGAAAATATAACTCTAAAGATTCTCTCAAGGACCATGTTTTATTTAAAATGTTATTGCTGAAATTCAAAAGATGATGTTCAGAGGTGCTATATCTTTCAATTTCTCCAGTCTCCAAATTATTTCTTATTTCTCACATTAGATATTTAATTCCACCTTACTTTGTACAGCCTTTGCCCCCTCATTTTTACAGACTGTTAGATTTTCAGTACCAAAGCAGATTCAGTCTTCCACTTCCCTTTCTGATTTTTTTCCTATAAGTTCAACCTGATTTATTCCATTGTTGTAGCAGTACACAGAAAGCAGAATTGCATTTTGTGTTCTTTTATCTCAGTGTCATGATAAAAAATATAACACATGAACCAAAAATTAATTTTCCTATTAGAGGAGGCATATAGCACAGTGTTTAGATAAAGCAAACTGACCTTATCCAAGGACCAAGGAAGAACATACGTGTGTGTGTGTGTGTGTGTGTGTGTGTTTGTGTGATGTCAGGAGAAAAAGAGAAACAGCATCCAACTCATTAAATGAGCTCTTTCTCCTCCTACTGGTCAGAGAGTTGAACTGTTTTTAACCACCTTCAAAAAGTGTTTCCTTTGTTTTGAACTTCCTATGTATGCTATTCTTGGTTCAATATCAGTTCAAGATATTTGTTTGCTACATGGGATAATGTATTTGGTAGCATTTTAAGATTCCATCGGGAAATGTATTACGTGTTGCAGTATTACATATATTGCAATAATCAGGGGGAAAATCTAACAGCTAACTCTTTTTAAAAACAAAGGATAAATTCTTAAACTTATTCCATATCATTTGTTTCCTTTGCTTTCTGAAACCATAGCTAATTTGAATAATTAAAAAGACCACCAAATTCCACTGCATTCTAGGGTTGCTGTTTCAAGTGAAGGAGAAATGCACATGGGACTTGAGTGGGATAATTTAGTGGCACATTTCTTTAATCAGCAACCTTGCAAGTTTTGTTTCTAAAGCAGGGGAACATTTCTAAATGAAATATTATTAAGTACAATTAACATAACACTTATGCATTGTTGATAAAAAGCAACGTACAAAGTACTGATGAGGTAAAGTTTATACAGCTGCATATATTTTTGTTAATCAATCCATACTTTTTATGGTGTCTGCATTTCTACAGAACAATCATCTACAGTGGCTTATTTATAAAGCAAGTGGAATCCTTATAAATTAATCTATTTTTGAAGCACTGTTGTTGTTGTTTTTGAAAGGACCTCTTTGAATACATTTGCAGCCATTTCTGTTTTGCACTAGCAAAACTATTAGCATAGTTTTATACACAGCATGAACTGAGCAGATGTAATCAGCCGCACACACAGAGAATGTATATTTTGCATTTGCTGAACAGCACTTTTTGGAACTGTAGCTTAACAAAGCAGCATTCACACTGTGATTTCTGTCATCCATTCCCAACCAGACAGGCATATGGATTAATGACGAGGAGCCTCCACCGGCCATCTTCCATTGTCCCTTGAGCCATCTTCACACCTATTCTCCAAGAAATCAATATCTAATTTCCCTGGAGTATTTCAAAGGTCACAGAAATATTTATTGATGTTACTGATATTTTTACTCTGATCTTGAGTTATTCTAGGGTCAAGAATGGAGCTGCATGTTGCAGATCATAATCACAGCAGGATTTAAATAAACTAAACAAATAGAAAAAATATTTTGTTTTCCTGTTTGGTCTAAGTCTAGGGAGATACCCATGACCTGGTCATTAACTAAAATAAAGGAATATTGATATTGATTTATCCTGGATGAGGTCACACAGTGGGCAACCTGACCACACAACTTAATTGTAAACAAGAAAATTATCTTAAACTAGAGAAATACTACATGATCAGGTTGGATACTAAAGTAGTCACACAGCTAAGAATTTCTTCTCACTAAGGGCTGGTGCTCCATTTGAATGTTCTGTATTTCAGAAAATTATTTTCTATTAGTACAGTTGAGAATGACCCCTCTTAATTAAAAGCAAATATTTTTTTCCTCTGGGAGAAGTAATGGATTATTTAGAATACAATAGATTCAGACTTTTAAAATGTTATCGTACTGTTGTTTTAACATAAACAATCCTTCTTTCAGAATACGTGTCATTGATGTTCAGATGATTTGATGAGGGCTTGCATTAAGAATTCAGATAGTGTTCTCATAATGACAAAATAAGAACAGGGACATGAAAATAAAAGTTAAATTTGACACTTAAAAAATAATTACAAACAAGAAGTTTATGGATTGATTCCATTGTTGTATTCTATATCTTCAGTAGGTTCATAATTTATATACCTCCCTAATTATATTATATAATGCTGTAACTTCTTCACCATGTGACCCTTGCAATTAATTCTATTTACTCATAAGAGAAAACTATCCAATTGGTTTAAGAGACAGTCATGCTTAAAATGTTAACAAAAAAAATAATCTGGAGACCATAATATATCTCTGTCCTAAATCAAATATGCTAAAATGACAACTGAAAAGAATGTTCTTAAACTTAACTCTTTGGATATATGTGCATAATCTTTTCCATTTTAGTGGCAAAAAGTACTGAATTTATATTTTAACAATACGTAACATTAAGGAACAATGTCATTATAAATAAACTTCTTTGAATGTATAATCAACTAAGTTCAAAATGTGAGCACTGCTTAAAATGGGAATATTTATCTTATTCTTATCTATAAACATTGTGGCATCTTTTATGTGTATAATATATAATTTAAGTGATAAATAAAGGAAAATATTATTTATTTATCAGAGTCTAATATTTTGTAGTCTGCTTTTTCAGGCTTTGTTGTCTAACTCAAAATTTTATTTAAAAATCAGGGTGCCTATCTCTTTAAATACAGAATTTTTCACCAGTGTTTCTTCAATGCCATAAGATCACACACTCATAGACATTCCAGAAAGCAAGAAGAAAAAAGCCACTCTTCTTCAAAGAACCTAATTTGCCAATTTGTCTTGAAAACATCATTAAAATTTGTGAAATAATGAGGAATAGATAAGATGCTGTGGTAACTTTATACAAGCGAATTGCAATAACAGTTTGTTAACAGAGAGTTGGAAACTTTGATTTTGTTTTATTTTAGTATTATCATTCTTCCTGCTAACTACTTTGTCACTAATATAATACATAGAAGACATTAATTTGCAAACAGATTTAGTAGTTTAAAATTCTGGGAACTAATGTTGTAGTAATGTATTAATTAGTATTCAACTAGAGGGGATAATATGTGTATATGTGGGGGGTTTAAATGCACTTTTAAAATGTTTAGTTGTTCTGTGTTTTTTTGTGTTTTTCTTCTTTGTCTTCTTTTGGATTTTTTTTGCATTTTGTATTTTAACATTGTCTTGAATAAAATAAAATATATTTTTTTAAAATTGTGAAATAATGCATTTGGGGTTTTTTTCCTCTGAGGAAAACTAGTACTAGTTGCAAACCATTATGGCTAGTCTCTGACCCACCTAGGATCCACTGGGACCAAAATACTCAAATCCTTTCTCTATAGTATTGATTTTAGAATTCACTTTAACCACAAATCATGGTCCAATGTAATATTATGAGTGGGCACCCATCTCCATGCAGAGTGTTGGTATTATACTGAAAATAACATTTCTATTGAAGCCACTAAAACAATTATTTTAAGGGGATATACATTTCTAAAGCACAATGCAAAAAAAAGTTTAAATCTGTTTAAATTATCAAGTTTTTAGCTTGGGAGTACTTCCTGAATCTCTTTTGTTAATTATACCTGGTGCATAAAAAATTGTATTTTTCTAATAAACGTCAATATTTCTGAATTAATTTTTGGTAGCAATGTAGTAAAATTCGACTCAGTTTGACTTGATTATACACTTATTTTAACTTTGATTTTATCTTGGATAGACTACTGGAAAGGACTCTGAATGAAGCTATTCTTAAAGAACATCCATTCATGCAATTGGTGGAAATCTTAGCAGGTAGATTGGTTTCCACACAGGGCACTCTGATGATATCAAACATTTGACATCCTCATGATATAACAGAAAGAGTTGCATTGGTTGTCTTTATTTCATTCAGGATAATTTAGTTTGTCTATTAAATATCTAAACACTTTAAGGGTATTGTTGCTCAAGAAACATCCTATTAACAAATATTTCCAGAATTTCAGATTTGTTGACAGTTCTTTTCAGGAAATCCCTACTTGCAGGAAACACTGATCAAACATAATCACTTCTAAACATGTATTATGAGCAGAGTGGCACTCAGTTTTGTCTCCCTGGCCCCACTCTCATCTTTTACATTTTCAAGATTCTGCAGTAATTTTAATGCTCAAACGTTTTTGGTTCTTTTGTGATTTTTTTTAAAAAAACTTTATTTTATTCTTTGCTATGATCGATGGTACAGAAATATTTCAAATAATTTAATGAAAGAACTTCAGCTAATTTCTCCTTTCTAGTTAATAAAGAGTTGTGATGCAAGAAACTCAGACAGAAATCCATCCACAGTCATAAGATTTGTTGCTTGTGGGCCAATGGCTGTTAGGATAAATTAAGATAGAGAAATCAAATACAAGTCAGGCAGAAAATATTCATAGTAAATTGATTTCTGCTGATATTTTAGGATGGGTTTTCCTTTCATAATCTGCACAAGAGAGATTTTCTACCTGATGTTGGCAGTTCTAACCACTGCCTAGTAAACACCACTGCTTTCCATCTTCTAATGACATTCAGATTCTTACCTTAATTTTCACATACTTATAGGCACACTGAGAAAAAATCAGTCTGTGCATCCCACTTTTCTGAAATGCACTGGGATCTGTACCTTTCATATATTTTTCAAGCAAAACCTTTGCCACACCAAGCTTTTTCCTAAGCTACACTAGGCCTTCACATGTACCAATCTGCTGTTTAAATGTTCACCGAGCTTCTTCACGGGAGAGCAACAAACACTCTTTTCATTTCACATTAGCGACAAATCCATTGAAATAATCTGCCAGAAAGCCCCCATTTTCTGCCAGCTAGCAAAGCCTTGTTCTCAGTAATTGCAAAAGCCATTAGTAGAGGGAGGGGAGAAAGAGGGAGGGAAGCAAAACACAAAGGGGAATATATCCTGTACATAGCCTGAAGCAATTTCCCTCCCACACATATGATTCACTGTTGTTGCTGGCCTCACATGGGAAAAAGATGTCCTACTGAAAATATACCTTACGGGCAGCTCTGCCTCAGAGACTTCATCTATGCATATTGATAGCATGCACTTTGTAATGCCTAGAGTTGTTTTTAATGAGCCAGGATGAAATGTACCAAAAGTTTTCCTCTTCCCCTTCCTTGCAGATGACTTTTTTGTGTGTTTCCTGGTGGTCCCCTGTCCCTAGTGAGTAAGATAAAAGATAGCAAAGATAATAATTCTGCAGTGTCAAGCCACTATGAAACACCCCTGATGTTAAGAGATGAGATCCACCCAGTTAAACATGCGGATGTTTGCTTACTTTGAGCACAGCTTTCCTGGTCTAACACAGACTTGTAGGAAGGACTGCAGAACACAATGTTTAGATGGTGCCCCAAAAGTCAAGTCGGGTGACTGCAGTAGGATTGAACATAAAAATTCCACCACAGTTAGATCACATTGTTGGGCTTGTCTTTTTGGGCTTGTCTTTTTGGGCCATATCCTTTGGACATCCCTCATTATTTTAAATTACTAGATTAATGTTAGTGCAATCATTTCTGCTAACTGGGATGTGTTTGCTATGGTAGTACCAATTGAGCAGGCTATGTCATGCAATAGAGCAGGGCTGGGATTGTTGGGGTTGTAAAAAACATTACAAAGGCTTCTTTTATAGTGGTTGTGTATTCCCATCTCAAAACAGTAGCAAATCAGGCCTCCAATTTTTAGCAAAGTGCTCTATGGGTCGCTCAGAAGAAGATTTGAGGACTAAAACCACTTCTCCTGATCTTCTAAAGGGTGTTTCCAAGCATCTTACATGGACTTTATGTTTAATAGAAAAGGGTGTAGAGAGAATATTAAACACAAAAAGACATGCTAGCAACAGAGGTAGAGGCAGCTGTGAAGTGCAAGTTGCATATAGAGATATGTAAATATAAGGTTTGATTAGAAGCTTGGGAAATAATCTAATTTGTGAGGAAATTAACGTTTGATGAAGATTGATGTTTATTTATCCAATTTAAGCTTCATTTGTTAACTACTTTACATTAGAGAAATTAGCTGAAATAATTTATCCCTGTATGAATACATCACATAACATTCACATTTAAAAAATCACAGTTACTCAATTTATTTGTATTTTCTACAACAAAAAGTTTATTTTTAATAAGATAAACATTAAATAGGCAAATTGATAAAATCAACATGCTACACCAATGTGTGCATTAAATGTGAGGTGTATTAACACTGTGACAGTAATATGCCAGTAACCAATGGAGGTGAGCTGTGGTTCCTGATATATAAGTGACCTCAAAGCAAAGCTGTAGCTCTTCTCTCTGATATCAGTGAAGGAGAATATTTGTAGCTCAGGGTTGAAATGAGAGATCTTTGGTGCTCTCTAAACTTGTTTGTTTTCTTGCAGACGTTTCATTACCCTAACTAGGTAACATCATCAATGCTAGTAAGGAGTGTTGTTTGCTGTCAGTTTATATTCTGGTGTTTTGCCAGTCTGTATGGGTGGGGCAGTCTTAGGGATTCTTTGGGCTTTACTGATAGCTCTTTGGCAGTTTACTGATGGTTCTTTGGCAGTTTCTTGATTGGGGTATTGCTTACTTGATTGGTTGGTCTGAAGGTGACTTTATTTTATTTATTTATTTATTTATTTATTTATTTATTTATTTATTTATTTATTTGTTTGTTTGTTTATATTCCATTTATATCCCGCCCTTCTCCGAAGACTCAGGGCGGCTTACAAGCTTAGCAGTAGCCTTCATTCTATGTATATGTCTGCTTATTAGGGCTTTCATACACCCCCCAAGCGGCATTATTACAAAGTCAGCTTAATTGCCCCCAACAATCTGGGTCCTCATTTTACCTACCTCGGGAGGATGGAAGGCTGAGTCAACCTTGAGCCTGGTGGGATGCAAACCTGCAATAATTGCAGGCAGCTGGTGTTACTTAAGGAGGCATTAGCCCACTGCTCCACCAAGGCTCTTATCTTTAGGGTAATGTTAGGGTGACGAAACGTCTGCAAGAAAACAAGCAAGCACAGAGAGCACCAAGGACACCCCCCCCCCCCGACATAAATAATAAATTACAAGTTAAATTGGGTGCTAAAGATCAGTCACCATAGATTGTACTATTAATACAGGAATATGTAGCTCCATATATCACTTAACACATAATGATCTTTGTTTGGACTTGGCTCAGCATATTGTATGAATATAAGAATTATGGCTGGTAAACCATGATTTAAAGCTTAATCAGGCAGTTCTGGTTTGTCCAGCAAAATACAATTAAGCAAACCTAAAATCCTTTTAAAGCAAGCTCTAAGAAACCAGAGTTAAACTATTCTGTCAACCATAAATATACCATGCAAATATTAAAGCCAACAGAGGCATCTGTAGGGTCTCTCTATTTCTCTCTCTCTTCCTTTCTCTGAAAAATGTTAAGATGGCAGCCATGACCATTTCTGTCTGCTCTTTAAATGTGTTGTTGTATATATACACAAATGGGTGGGCCTTCAGTAACACAGTTGTGATTACCAGTGCTTTTTTTTTTAAAAGAAAAAGGTGCCGGAACTCACACATGTCATACAACTCGCCTTGCTACCCTACAAGGTTCCATCCAAAAAAGGAGCCAGAACTCCATTCTGAGCGTTCTATGACAAAAAAAGCCCTGGTGATTACCATCTTGATATTTTCTACCCTTTCATGACTGCTGCTGGCTCACATATTTAGTTATAGGATCTGCTACACAGAATTCATAGTTTAGGCATTACTATGATAAACAAGGGAAATATGTTAAAACTTTGCATTGTTGTTGTTCATTTGCACCCAGATTTCTTCTCAATAGAAGTTTTAACATTTTTCTTCTTCTTTAGATACCTCTAGTAATTGGCAGTATAGATTTATCCCCAGGTATAGTGTTGTATTATTTCTCAGTAACTTCCTAGTATAGGGTCACTAAAGCCAATGGGACTTCGAGGGGATCTTCATTTTTTTGATCATGGTCAAATATATATCCACTTATTACAGATAAGAACATCTATCCTGGGAATCAAATTTGAGTATGGAATATATTCAAATCTTGCTTTTTTTTCAGAAGATCATTCAAGGAGAATGATCTCGACATTGTCTTGAAATAAATAACAAAATATGAACTACATTATTTCACTCCTTAGTAAATGCAGTGTTTATCTTTTTTGCTTCAGGCAGTTTTTATTCTGTATACATTCTTTTTATGACCTATGTACACTTATGTTATTAATGATAACATAGTTCATCAGATTATTTCATAAAAGTATTTATGCAAGCATAAATGATAACAATGCTTCATTTATATCCCTGATAAGTGCAACTCTCATTTTCATTTAGCTTTCTAATGAGCTAATCTGACAGACGTTTATTTGCAAATTCTTTCCCAAAACAAACATTAGAGATCAAGGCTATAAACTGTATATAAGAAGTGATAACCTAAATACAAAAACCTTTAACATCTTCATTTCTGGTGTCTCAAAAATCTGAGAACAATGCACTGGTGAAGGAATCTTTTAGGAGACAAAAGAAATGTGTTGAGGGATTTTCACTAATAGAGAATGGATCACCCACCACTTGCACAAGTGTGAAGTGATTCAGGTAATTATACAATTTCAAATGCACCACAGCTGAGACAGCAATGCATTGATTTGATTTCCAATTCCAGACAACAATCCAGACTGGAGCTGATTTCATATTGACAAAAAACCTACAGTGGCAATGCCTTAGGTAGAACAAAGGAATAGTAATAATGGGTTGTGGGGATGGAGAGAAAGAATATCCAGAGGGATCTTCTAAAATGTCTTTTCAGTTCTTATAGAGTCCCAGCATTCACTGGCTTTATTTTATGGAAATTGGTGCCACTTATTTATTAGTGTAAATTAGGCTAATTGGTTCAAATAGCTGAAGATATGAAATTTTTTTTGGGTGGGGGTGTTCTTTAAAAAAAAGGAGGGGGGGAAAGAGTCAGAGTTAAGATGGGTGTAATCTAATATAATTGTTAACCATAAAGTGATTCTAGTTTAGTACATTAAATGACAGTCATACACATCACATATGAAACTTAATTTGGTTGCGGGTTTTATCTTCCAAACCTCTTCATTTGTTAACATAAGGAGTCAGAATGGGACATCAACATAGTGATCAGAATATTTTTTTAAAAATAAACCATGTTAGAGCAAAGTATGAATGACCATTTATGATTGTCTGGGGCCATCAGAAAGAAAAAAAAACATTGTTAGAAGTAAAAGAAAAACAAAACAAGAACTGTCAATGAATGGTAGATGTTTCAACATTTTCTTATAGGAGAGTCTGTGTGAGTTGAGAGACTGAAATAAATTTCTTCAGTTTACATTGTACAATTGACTCCTGGAGGGGATAAAAAAAGACCAACTTACAGATAGGCATTTACCACTTCTGGGTCCAAGACTTCAATTTCTGCCCCTCTGCTGGCAGCCTTTAGCAATCATGGTACGTAAGGACCAGAAGGCAAAAAGTGAATTGAAATTCCTTCCACCCCAGGCAACTTGTCTGCATCCAAGCTGAAAGGCATCTAACAAAGAAAAAAAATCAGTGAGTGAATCAGTTATTTCTAACACTGAACCTGTGATTACTGTGGAATTTATCTCACTACAAATATAAGCATTTTATCCTGCAACAAGCAATGCAAAAGCATCAACATTAATATTGAAAGATCTGCCTCTATAGCCTGAATAGCAAGATGATGAAGTTATGAAGAACTTACCTAGTCACTTTGAAAAGCGGAGCAAATGCAGAAATGGAGGAAATTAACCCTTTCCTGGACCAACAATCCCTACTCATGGTCACTCATGCTCTAGTCACCTTCTGTCTTGACTATTGCAATGCACTCTACATGGGGCTGCCCCTGAAGAGCATCTGGAAGCTCCGCAGACTTCGTTGTGCACATGTATCACCTCTCCTGCAGGAGCTGCATTGGTTGCCAATTTGCTTCTGGGTGCAATTAAAGGTGCTGGTGGTCACCTTTAATGCCCTTCATGGCTTGGGACCAGGTTATCTGAGAGACTGCCTCTTGCTGCTCACATCTACCCTACCCACTAAAGTGGGAGACAAGGTATGTTGCAGGTCCTGTCCCCTTGGGAGATATATCTGGTGGGACCCAGAAGAAGGGCCTTCTCCGTGGTGGCTCCCTCCTTCTGGAACATCATCCCTCTGGAAATTACATTGATCCCCACTCTAACACTCTTTCAGAAGACACTGAAGATGTGGTTCTGCAAGGAGGCCTGGGGAACCTAGAGTGAGATGGACCCATTAAATGGCTAGTTTGAATTTGTGTTGTCACCGGGGTGGGAGGTTATTATTTTATTTTTCTTATTATTATTTTTACTTCTTTTATATGGTGTAAGCCACCTTGAGTTGCCATGTGCAAGTAGACGGCGATATAATTTTTCTAAAATACATAAATAAATCAATAAATTCTCAAAAACTATCAGATTTACACATTATACTGCAAATTTTGTAAGGTACCTTACTGCTATATATTATTTCTTCCTTTCATATTAAGAAAACTTAGGATCAATCAGTGCTTTTCTTATAAGAAAAAAGGTGCCGGAACTCACATCTTGTTAATCTTTTATTTACCTTTCGCATGTAGTCAATCACTGTATACACCCACTCACACATGTCATTTGTGTAATGAAACATAATGGTCACTGATCACAGTAAGCACTCAGTGCATGACCACACAACCAATCACAAGCCGAGCAATGCCACAAGCTGAGCAGTTCGATGAAGTACGCATGCATCAGACTCAACACACAAGCAGCCTGCATGCACCATTTTAATGATTTTGCTGCTGACCTGCTACGCTCGACAGGGCGATTCAAGTCCACATGGACCAAACATCAATTTTTCAAAAGTTACTTTTAAAACTTGGAAAATCCATCAAAAAAAGGTGCTGGAATTCTGTTCCAGTGAGCTCTATGACAAAAAAAGCACTGGGAACAATAGATAAGTAACTTTCATGAATGAAGGTAAATATACGTGTCCCAGGATAATGTTGCAGGATCTGATCTGGGTCAGTCACTGGAACCAGAGGTTTAGTCTTCTGAGCTTTTGGAATCGTGCTAGAGCCCAACTTCACGGAACTTCTCTCTAGCAAAGTGTGTTAAGTAACTTCCCCTTTATTGAGTAAGTAGATATAAGTTGGAGCTGAGAATTGTGTTAAGGTAGTTCAGGACAGATAATCTCATATCTTCCAGTTGCTTTAGAATTCAGTTCCCAAATCTCCAACTGGGATGGACAGCAGCAAAGGATTCGTTGTAGTTCAAAACATCTGGAGACAATACCAAATTGCTTATCCTTGAAACAAACTCATAATTACTATGACAACCACAAGGCTGGTATAACATGGATTTCTAAAACCATACAGCTAAAAGGTTGATTTTTTCAACACCAAATCTGAGACCATTTCTACCAGCTGATGCAATTATTCATTGCTGTGCTGACTTGTAGTATTAGCTAATACTTGCTTTATTATCAGCAAATTCACTATTGGAGAATTACAAAACAAATGGTAAGATTTTTTTTTTCAAATGGCCAATTCTACAAAGACACAGACAAAGCTAGATACATTGCAAAGCGACTCAAAAAGGCAAAGTGAGGAAATTAAACATTTTATGGCGCTGATTACTGTCCAATTATCTTTTGATTCCATAATTAGATATTTTTAACAAAACAACAACAGAACAGCAAATTAAACTTGAATGTGATATTTCTAATGAAACATTGTATTAAACAAAGGTTTTAAAAAAAGTAAAAACCAACCCTCACTCCGTATATTCATTATATGAAGGTCAATCAGTTATTCTTCAGCTACTAAAGATACAAATCTTGATCACCTCTGAAATTGCCCTGCGAACTGAAAAATAAATTGTTCTGTTTGTGACTTAAACACATACTGTACTTGCATACAAATAGATAAATCGTAGGTTAGCAGGAGTTCTAGGGGAATGGTATGCCAAAGGTAAAATGCATACACAAATAAATTCTAGCAACAAATACCAGGAATACTCTTGTGGCATGATCTTGCAGCTTTAGGCTATTATTATGTATCCTGAGATGGCAAGTTACTCTGAAAACAAATCTATGCTTGGAGCAGCCAACTTACACCACAAATCTTTTATCTTATGACAAAGTGATCAAATGTATGAATAGGTGTCTAGATGGAAGATGGCAGGTTTCTACAATTTTGTTCTAAAATTTAAGATTTCAGCTGATTTCCCTGGGCCTCTTGTTGAAAATTGTAATATTTAAACTGCTAACATTTTAAAATCCTTTAAAAGGGCAACATGACACTATTTATTTAAATTTCTTAGAAAATGTGTAACAAAATCTTCCCTGAAGATCTATGAGCAAACTTAGCAGCCCTGAAATAAGAGAAGAAACTCCCTTGTAATCTGTTAAAAAATGAACAAGCCAAAAAGTAGAACATAGTTAATTCTTGCTGTGGAAGGTAATATACTACACATTCCTTGAAGAACTACTGTAGAACTGGGCTTTTAAATTTTTTCATAAAAGACCTGTTGGTAAAAGTGAACAGAACAACAAAAAGTGACCAGTTTTTCTTATTACATGATATATCACATTTAAGTTTTTCTTATTACATCACATTTTCTTATTACATCACATTTAAGTAGTTCAGCAAAGTGAGTAGCGAAAAGTCCTTTTTTATTCTTCTTTCACTCAGAGAACAATCCATAAAAGGGAAAAAATTCCCAACCTGATGGGAGCTGAACTGGCAGGTTGATCAGAAAGAAGAGCTTGCAGTGGTAGACAGCTCAATTAATGTATGTACTTGGTATGCAACTGTTATGAAAAGGGCAAATATAGGATGGAATTGGTAGGAAATAAAATTGAAATTATTATAATGTCTTCTATAAAAAAAATAGTACAGCAATGTGCAAAATTCTGTGCATCGTTTTAGTCACTGCATTTCAGAAAAAATACTGTCAAGCTGGAGAAGATGAATGGAAGAACAAAGTGTTCAGAGGTCTGGAACCAGTGGTGAGATTCAGCCATGTGTGGGGAGTCCAGGGAAGCATGCAGCCATGGGGCTGGTTCCAGTGGTGGGAATCAGCTGGTTCGCACCAGAACCGGTAGCTAATTTTTTTATTGCCCAGGCCCAGAATGGACTTCCGGAAGTGGCATCCACACAGAGAACAGGTTGTTCACATATTTGAATCCCACCACTGCCTGGAACTGCTTCCTTGTGAGCAGATGCCAACTTTGGGAGACTTTGACTTAAGGTACATGGGGACTTGAAATGGACATAAATGTAATATTTATATTATATTATATTTATATTTATTAACTTTTTATACCGCCGTTCTCCCGAAGGACTCAGGGCGGTGTACAGGGCAATAAATATTAAAAACGAAGTACAAAAGTTAAAAAACAATTAAATATTATGCCCGATATAAACAGTAATTAAAACCATGTTAAAAACCCAACCCTTAACCCATCAAACCAGGCTGGATTGCTCAAATAAATAAGTTTTTAGATCCCGCCGGAAGGAGCGAAGGTCGGGGGCCATCCGGAGCTCGACCGGCAAGCGGTTCCACAGGTCTGGTGCGCCCACGGAGAACGCCCTCCCCCTAGGGGCCACCAATCGACATTCTTTGATCGGAAGCACCCTGAGGAGGCCCTCTCTGTGGGAGCGCACTGGACGGAGGGAAGTTGACGTCGGCCGCAGGTGTTGCTGTTGGTAATCCGGACCCATGCCATGTAGGGCTTTGTAAGTCATTACCAACACCTTGAATCTCACCCAGAGGACAACCGGCAGCCAATGCAGCTCGCGGAGCAAAGGTGTAAAATGGGAGTATCGGGAGACTCCCAACACAACTCGCGCGGCTGCATTCTGCACCAGTTGGAGCCTCCGAGTGGTCTTCAAGGGAAGCCCCATGTAGAGAGCATTACAGTAGTCCAGATGAGAGGTCACGAGCGCATGAGTGACTGTACGCAAAGCATCCCGGTCCAGATAGGGCCGCAACTGGCGCACCAGGCGAACCTGGGCAAAAGCCCCCCTAGTCACAGCTCCAATATGCTCTTCTAAAGAGAGCTGTGAGTCTAGGAGGACCCCAAGTTGCATGCCCTATCTACAGGGGGTAATAGCTCACCCCCCATGGCAAGAGATGGAGTAATCTGATTTTCCCGGGATGCCGGCACGAACAGCCACTCAGTCTTGTCAGGGTTGAGCCGAAGCCTGTTCCTCCCCATCCAGACCCGGACCGCCTCCAGGCAACGGGACATCACGTCGAGGGCATCACTGGGGTGGTTTGGGGTCGAAATAAAAAGCTGGGTATCATCAGCATACTGATGATACCCAACTCCAAAACCACGAATGATCTCACCCAGCGGCTTCATATAGATGTTGAACAGGAAAGGTGAGAGGACCGATCCCTGAGGAACTCCACAAATGAGAGGCCTCAAGGTCGACCTCTGCCCCCCTGCCAACACCGACTGCGAACGTCCCAGAAGGTAGGAGGAGAACCACTGAAAAACTGTGCCTCCCACTCCCAACCCCCTGAGACGTCGCAGCAAGATACCATGGTCGATGGTATCAAAAGCCGCTGAGAGGTCTAAAAGGACTAGGACAGAGGAGCAACCCCTGTCCCGAGCCCGCCAGAGATCATTCACCAGTGCAACCAATGCCGTCTCCGTGCTGTACCCGGACCTGAAGCCCGATTGGTATGGGTCTAGATAATCAGCTTCATCCAAGAACAAAGGGAGCTGCTGCGCTACCACACTCTCAACAACCTTCGCAAGGAAGTGAAGGTTGGAGACTGGATGAAAGTTGTTTAATATTGCTGGGTCCAAGGCAGGCTTCTTGAGGAGGGGTCTCACCACCGCCTCCTTCAAGGTGGCGGGAAAGCTACCCTCACTCAAAGAAGCAGTTATCACTGCCTGGAGCCAGCCTCGTGTCCCATCCTGGGCCGCATAAACCAGCCAGGAGGGACACAGGTCCAACAAACACGTGGTGGAGCTCAGCTTCCCCATGATCCTGTCCATGTCTTCAGGAGTCACAGGATCGAACTCCTCCCAGATAACATCGACAAGACTGCCCGTATCCTCATCATCAGACTCTGCCCAGTCAGAGTCCAGACCGGTCCGGATTTGAGCGATTTTGTCTGACAGATATCGACTAAACTCCTCAGCACAACCCTGCAAGGGCTCCTCCCTCACCTCCTGATTAAGGAGGGAGCGAGTTACTCTAAACAGGGTGGCCGGGCGATTATCTGCGGACGCGATGAGGGTGGCAAAGTGGTTAGACCTTGCCACCCTCATCGCCATGAGATAAGTTCTCGTGAACGACCTTAGTCATAACCGGTCGGATTCGGATCGGCTGGACCTCCAAAAGCTCTCTAGGCCCCGTCTCCGATGCTTCATCTCCCGGAGCTCCATGGAGAACCATGGAGCCCATTGGGATCTGCGCCGGGTCAAGGGCCACATGGGTACAACTCGGTCGAGTGCCTCTGTGGCTGCCCTTTCCCAGGCTTCCACTAGGGCATCAGCTGAGCTGTGGGCAAAGGAGGCAGGTGGGAGCCCAAGCACTGCCTGGAACCACTCAGGGTCCATCAGGCGCCTAGGGCGGAACCATCTCATTGGCTCAACAACCCCACAATGGGGAGTGGCAAAACAGAAGACCAGCCACAGGAGATGATGATCGGTCCATGACAGGGGTGTAATAATTGGAGAACCCCCACCAAGATCATCTAACCACCGTCCGGATAGAAAATAACATCAAAAACACTAAGAACAATTAAAACAATAATAAAAACAGGTAGCATAATTGTTTCCCCATAGGGTGTTTGAAATAATTCAATTGTTTAAAGTTCATGTAACATAGGGATCAGTCTCTAGTAGTTTCACCTGGAATAATTGATTAGTTGGGTTGAATCCAGCTGCAGCGGGTGGTCTTACAGTACTAAGACATAAATAGCTGATAGGTGAAAAACATCACTTTGAATTACAACAGAAGCCAATAGAGAGCTAGCACAAAAAAACTGGTGCAAAGTGCTTGTATCTACATGTGCCAGTCAATAAATGGATAACTTCATTCTGGGCCAATTGTAACTTTTAAGTTGTCTTCCAAGCTAGGCCCATATAAAATTAATAGCATTAACCCAAGCAAGTGGTGATAAAGACCCAAAGTCCTTTCTAATCATCTGTAAATGCTGTGCAAACTGTTAAAAGTAATCACTTTTGTTCATCATTGTTTGAAATTCAAAACAATGAAATTTTGTTTAGGGGTGCCAGAGCCTTCAATGAACTTTCCCAAAATTGTTTTTTCCCCCCTCACTGACTGCATGGATTGTTACCCAGTTGTTTCTTCAGACTTCTATTGTATCTCTGTTACAGCCTCTCACTATTCCCCCACCTACCACCTTTTCAGCCCTGTTGTTTGGTATATTTTTGTGGCTCTGAAATGATGCTTTTCTCAATGCTTGCGGCATTGTGAAATGAAACTTTCGCTTACGTTAAAAAAAATTTGAACTGTCCTGAAATTTTAAAGTTCCATATCCATTCAGAGGGACAATACTTGCCAGCTGATACTCTGGGCCAAATTAACGATGGTGCTAAGCAGGGTATGAAATAGTAGAGCCTTAAGCAGGTTTGGGACCTTGATGTACTAGCACAATTTTCTGAGGAAGTACTAGCACAATTTTCTGAGGAAAACTGAGTGGGAAGTAGCTTCATCACTTTCCTCTGTGGATTTCTATAGTGGTTTTTTTTCCTTCCATCAACCACAAGGCAAACACAGCCTATGCCTCCTGTTACAGGTGACTTCAAAATACATTGGTTTATATAAACTGCCTGCTGGATGTTATTAAATATATTATTTGCAAGTAGTGTTTTTTAAAAAAATCATGCTACTTTTGAAACCTTCCTATTTCTATTAAAATATATAGCTGCCCTCAAATCACTTGGATCAGCAAAGACCAACAGTGTGGAGAGAAAAACCTGAAGCTACATGACATCAAGCGTACCCGATAGAATTTAAACATTTAGAAAAAGTACCCTTTAATCATTTAATTATGTGAAAGTATAACAGCTCAGGAACTAGATACTTATGAAGAAGCATATACCTTCAGGAGTTCATCTTCCAATAGTACATCAAAAGGAACAGTACACATTGTTATTGGTTATTGTAGAATCATATTTGGGGATCTGTCTCTTGACATAAAAGTACACCACTTTTATTTTACTAAGTAATTCCTCTTCTTTGGAATTCCAGTTGGCATTTGCCTCTATCACTTTGTACTAAAGAAAGAAGAACATAATCCTTTCTTTTTAAAATATATATTTCATAGCTGTCAAATTTTCTGTAACATATTTTTACTGAAATTTCTAAATTAATGAAGATAGTTTGTTTGGCTTACTTTCCTTATGTGTAAACGGGTTTTATGTTTAGCTAATTCTTCTCCCAGTAACGTAATGCTGAAAAAGTGACAAATACCATATTCTACCAGTAACCCTATGTTCTTTTAATTTTTCGGTAACTGTTTATCCGGTTTACTTACATATACTTTGCATAAAAAATATGATGCTTCAGAAAAATAACTTAGCCATACTTCACAGGTTTGAGTGACATATGCTACCCTCATTGAAAGGCAGGCCATAAATTGAGATAATAGTAATAAATGATAGTTGAAAACAATGGTATAAATATGCCCATATGCAAATGAAATGGTAGCACTTTCAAAACCTAGATCATTATAATTTAAGAAAAATGATTGTTTTGATGAAAAAAAAATAAAGTTATGTCACAAGAAAAGTCTCAGACAAAAAAAAACCACCCTACCAAAGTTTAAACTAGGTTATGTGAAAGGGATTAGTAGTTATGTTTGGGGAAGGCATTGATTTATCATGAAACATCATGTTCTTCTGGCTGTGCCTCATTTTTTGCATGTAATGGATGGAACATATTCTTTATTAGGTAGCGATAAACATGATAAATTTAAAGCAAATTTAAATTTATACTTAGTTTTTCAGGTTTTTTTTCCATCTCATATATAGAACTGGCGTCCCAAGAATAAACTGGAGAGGAAATGGCCCTAAGACTCTATGGGGCAGTTCATACCTTGTGGCGACTGAGGGATTAGGAAGTGTGAAGTTGTGACCTATTGATATTGATATTTATTATATTTATTTATTTTCTGCTGAAGTTACCTATCATCAAGGATTAAATATAATGACCACTTCTCTTTATTTCAACACTAAAGTCTAAATTTCACAGCATCAAACCTCAATTACTTGGGCGAATGTGAAAGACACCAAATTAATGACACTTTGCAAATCACTGGAAATATGTATGGGAGATCTGATCAAGAAATAAGATCCACTTATATGAAAACCAGACTACATGTTAGATTTCGGCTTTTCAGTTTTATTGTGTGACTCTTCTCTTAGACTGAGGTTCTGAAATGAATAGTGATTAAAGAGCCAAATGATTGCTTGACAAAGCTCCACAAAAGTTTGAAAGAAGCATTGCATGAACAAAGTATCTCTTTCTAAATCATTAAAACAGCCACCTAAACAGGAGTGAGTGTATTTGTGAAAAAAAAGGCAAGATGGCAGCCACAATCATATAGTCAAAGCCCTGCACCTTTTTTTTGCATTCATTGATGTAAATATGTAAAAAAATAGGCTGAGGTTTGATTACATGGTTGTGGCTGTTATTTTTTATTTTATTTTTTTATATGATTACAAATGTCCCAGGAAGCATGCATTCGAACACATGTGCCTGTAGCCCAGGAGTCTTCAAAGAGGCTGACAACACTTTTAAAAAAGTTTTAAGGCTTCTAGAAAGAGAGCTTGCCTCATGCTAACCCTTTGCAAAATATTTTACATTTTTCTTTCTCTTGAATTTTCTGGATTCAAATTCTCCTTTTTCTCAAAGCTTCTATTAACCTGCTAAAGAGAATGAGATTGAGAAAGCACACACGTCAATTTTTCTCAAAAAAGGCATAATGCTACCTTAATCAAAAGAATTTTTTATTCAGGAGAACTTTGTTGATATGTGTTTGGATATGAGAGAGATTTAAGCAGGATATTGCGAATTTTAAGAAAAAAATCAAGAGATTAGACATATTTTCCACAATACATCTGACAAAAAAAATATCCATCTATGTTTTGCAAGTTATCTTGAAGCACAAGGAGAACATAATGCAAAGGGATTTAAATAAATATTCTACACTTCTGATATTTCTCTGCAAAAGCAACATATGAATCATTAGAACACTGGATGATGGATACTACATGGCTTCTGCTTTTTAAATGAGCAAAAATATAGCTGGCCAGCCATCAATGAAATTAATTAGTTGGTACATTTCATTATTTCTCTCAATGTATTTCCCCATATTCTATTACTTGCAATTAAATTATCCTTCCAAGAGAAATTAACATTTCATTTCAGTGGATTATTATGGCTACGTGTCATAAACCAGGTGATGTCTTTCAGCAAGATAATTACTCATTCTCTGAAGAGGTTGGAGGAAATTGTAGTCATCCTTGGGACCATGAGCTCATCTCCAAGTCAGTCTTTCTAATTAGCAACACAAACAACTTCTCATCCTTCTGGCTTCCCATGAGGCTCACTTTTAACAGAGTACAAGAAACACTCAGCAAACACACACAAACCCAAAGTGTGCACAACTACTATCAATGCATTTACTTAGAAATAACCATTCTATTGATTACAATTGATCTTCCTACCTGAAGTTTATTCAAAAGTCACTTGAATCCTTTCCCCTCAGATAAAGGCAGTTTAATTAAAAATGCTACATGGAAGTTGTAGCCATTTTCCAGTGGTGGGATTCAAATATGTGAACAACTGGTTCTCTCTGGATGCTGCTTCTGGAAGTCAATTCTGTGCCTGGGCAACAAAAAATTAGCTACTGATTCTGCCGAAGTGGTGCAAACTGGCTGAATCCCACCAGTGCCCTTTTCATATAGAAAAAAGCACTTTGAAATTCTCAAAAGATTGTCATGCCATAGAAACTGACATCATAGCAAGTTGATGTGATTTCTGTTAGCTACTGAAATTGAAAGCTTTCCCAGACAACTTAATTCAGTAAACAATTCTTCTCTGTACTTTTGCTTGGACAAAATAAAATAATATGGCTATTACCACCAGTACTGAAACAAGCTTTAATATTAACATCTGACTAATTAACATAGAGGTGGGTATATCTCTAGGTCAGTGATGGCGAAACTTTTAGAGACCAAGTGCCCAAACTGCAACCCAAAACCCACTTAAATATCATCGGGTGCTGGGTTGGTGTGGCCCTTTGGGTGGGCATGGCCCTTTGTGTAGGTGTGGCCCATTGGGTGGGCATGGCTGCGGTGGTAACGGCAGACTGGGTGGGACTAAAAAGTTCAATCAATCAATTCCAACTTTGTGAGATCTTTTTTTTCCCCGCGAGAAGTTTTTTTTTTTTTTAAATTCCATTTATATCCCGCCCTTCTCCGAAGACTCAGGGCGGCTTACAAGCTTAGCAGTAGCCTTCATTCTATGTATATGCCTGCTTATTAGGGCTTTCGCCCCCCCCAAGCGGCATTATTACAAAGTCAGCTTAATTGCCCCCAACAATCTGGGTCCTCATTTTACCTACCTCGGAAGGATGGAAGGCTGAGTCAACCTTGAGCTTGGTGGGATGCGAACCTGCACTAATTGCAGGCAGCTGGTGTTACTTAAGGAGGCATTAGCCCACTGCTCCACCAAGGCTCTTCACCAAGTTGAAATTGATTGATTGATGGAACCTTTTTCTTTCCTTGCACATGGCGGTGGAGGCCTAAAGTGAAAAGGTTTTATAAAACCCAGCTGAAGGCCTAGGACTGGGGTGATGGCACGCATGCCCACAGAGAGAGCTCTGCATGCCACCTTTGGCACCCGTGCCATAGGTTCGCCACCACTGCTCTAGGTACTGCTCAGATGCAATTCCCAGTAATACTAGTTCAACCATGCTAGCCAAAAGTGAGAATTCTGGGAGTTTTAACTGAACATCATATGGCAGAAGATAAAGGGTAAGGAAGATGATATTGACATACATATGCAGAAGTATTGCTTAGGCAAAAGGGCTAAAGCATTCTTTAAGAATGGCCAGATAACATTTGGAGGGGTCATACAGAAACCTCTCCCTAGTTTAACTGAATTACAGGTAGTCCTCAATGTATGAGCAAAATTGAGCCCAGAATTTTAAGGTGTAAGTCACCAGCCTGTAGTTTTATTCAGTTGCCATCCCCCATCTGACAGATGTCTCCAGGGAATTGGACAAGTACTAAGTTTATTAATTTCACTGGAGGAATTTTGGACCTTTTAGTCTGACTTATCTCATAGGTTATGCTCACATTACATACTGAATCACCAATTAGCCCATCAGATTTTGGCTTAGGGTGTTGCTTGACATCAGTGTGGTTAATTAATTGTTCTGTGGATCCAGATTTGCTTAATAAAAAAGGATATGAAATATTATAAAGTCAGGTATCTTCCATTCTGAACTTGTGAATTTGATATTTTCTTCCCAAGTAAAGAGCTTCATAACTGTGTTTATTAAACTTTGCTCTCTTATTTTCTGCTCATTTCTCTAACTTTCCATGACCATTTTCTCACCACCCCCTATATTTTAGATAGTTGGGTACCATTCAGTTTTATGGTACCTAATATTTGATAAGCATTCCTTCCTCTTTTTTATTCAAGACATCAATAAACATATTGAAAAGTGGAGGACCAAGAAATGATCTTTCATAGAATTATAGGGTTGTAAGGGATCTTGAAAAATATCCTAGTTTTCCCCCAGGGAGCAATCCCCATAAGATCCCTCCAGTGATGGACTACCCATGAGTCCAAAGACAGGCTTAATAATTCTCATAAGGAAAGTCCTCCTTATTTTGAGTTTGGATTTTCCTTTCGAAAGCTTTTGCTCACTGATTGTTATTCTACTGTCCACACCTTATAAGTTCACAGCTTCTTTTCAATGACAGTCCTTCAAGTATTGGAAAATTGTTATCATGTATCCTTCATCTTCTCCTCTTTAAACTAAACATACTCTCTTCCCCGTAATGTTCTTCAACTATCTTCTCTGCATTCTTTCCAGTTCCTTGTAGTTTGATAAAGAATCACTTTGAGTATGATTTGTATCCACTTACTTGTGGCCATCCTGTCACACATGACTAGCTTGCTAATCAGCTTTATCTCAACAAGCCCAAACACATTATTCATAGAAATTTTAATAATAATTTTAACATAGCATGTTCAGAGTGTAGCTTGAATTTTGGGAAAACAGATTTCCCAGTTTTTAAAACAGGCACAATGACGGGAAACATCTGATCTCACTCCTGAGTTACAAGTGCATAAACATTTTCTTGCATAAGGAATAATCTATAGCAGCCTTAGTAATAGTAGGGCTGCTCTCCTTTCATATAAGCAGAGCTTTGACTCTGGTATCATTTCCATGGGTAGCTTGAGGACTTAATGACTTTGAGGGACATTTCTAGACGGACTCTTTGACCTCTACCTTCTCCTGTGGTCAGATCTCCCCTTTTCCCCTTTTAGGCATTTTTAACTAGAAAAGGTTGTAGGCCACAGAATCACATACTCCAATTTTATTCTTGAGGCTACTAAAGCTTGTCACTTTACCTCTGGCAGGGCATGCCAGTCAGTAAACTTGAACTGCTCTGGACAGCTGTGAAGAGTGAAAAATAAGTGCTTTTGAAAACATTTGTCCTTGGTTGTGTGCCTTCTGTTTGTATTGCAGCTGGTTCACATTTGCTATGAGAAGATGTCACACAGCTGTTTCTCTGAAGCATCACCAACAGGCAAATGGCCCTAGCATCTCCCTGATCTCTGTAACTTGTTAATTTTTTGTCTCTGCTCTGTCATATTTCATTTCAACACATTAAGTGTTTATTTTAAAGTATTGTCTTTGGGCATGTACTCAAAAGTTTACAGGAACTATGTATGTTTTAAAATCTTACCATTTTGCTCCTAAATGGTTTTTTTTAAAAAATTTCTTATGGGAATTTTGCATTCCTTTTCAACACAAAGGAAGATGGGAGGTAAATGACAATACTTCTATGATGGGGGCCTCCACAGATTCTTCGAGTTATGTACTTCATAAGCGTTTATGACTAACATACGGAGATGTGGTGTTTACATAATGAAATAACCATGTGTGTATACCATTTTAAATCATCATGGATGCTACTGCTTCTAATTAAACAAAAGAACCAGTCTCCTGAGGGGAATAAATGACACCATCTAAATTAATGACCTATAGACAACAATAATTTGCCCTTCCTGACATATATGAAAGATGTGTTTCCTTGCCAGTTGCCCAGCTGTTCTGTTAAAATTCAAGAACTTTCTGCTACCCTCAAATTGTGAGATTGCATTGCAAGGTCAATCTGCTTTGGGTCTGGATGGGCGAAAACGTTAAAAAACAGGTGCAAAAAGAATGAATCTTGCATCCTGAAAACACAACGTTCTGTCCAAATACTGTTACTGTTTCTTAGTTTGCCTTAAGTCCAAGATTCTTAAGCAAACCTTAAGACTTGGCTTAAGTCACATTTGCGGTATTGGGATGTTATACCTGCAAAAGCTTCAAAAGTGTTGAAACAGGTGATTTCTTCCTCTGGTGATTCAGGATTCTTTTTTACATCCCAATCCAACCCATAGCCCTGGGTTTTTCTCCATCTAAAAACTGATCAAGTTTGAGCCAGCTCATCCTTTTGAAATCAGCCAAGGTCTTCTATGTGCTGCAAAGTGGTTGGGTTACAGAAGTGTTGTAAGAACTACTTAAACTCTGTATTACAGTGTTTCCATAATGTGAAAATGCTAAGTAATTTGAATAAAGTGAATAATTTTTGAGATAAAGATTTACATTCTGTAATAATTTCCAGAATATTTCTTAGCTTGGTTCTTCTGTAGGAGGCAGGCAGGTAGTTATTTATTACTATTGTCTGAAGTTCAATTAACTTCAGATACTATAGCTGAACTAAAAAGTTAGGTGAGAAGCAGCTAACTTCTACTTCATATATATTGGCGATTGTCTGTCAGATTAATTATTTCTTGCCAGTGCAAAGAGATCTGCTGTTAAACATCTTCAAGATCACAAGACTGGAATTTATGTAATCCTGGTCAGAGCAGAATAAACTTATGATCTGAATTAAAAAGTTTGAACAAAAAACAAATGAACCTCAAGTAAGCTTGACTTCCCTAGATTAAAGGATGTAATATCACACAGAATAGCGTGGGTTCACTGCAGCATAAATAGAAAAGGGTCTGTATGTATAAAGCAAAAGTAGATAAGTTTTAAACATGTAACAAAATCATGTTACTCTAACACATGTAAAGGGAGAGTTAGATGCATAAAAGTCCCACAGATTTCTTTTGGGCATATTTGGCACATAGAGGCAAACTTAGCTAATGGTTACTTAACTGGTTTTGGATCACCTGATTATGTGTGAATAGCATATTAATATAAATAGATCAACCTAACGAAAGATGGCAGTTCCTTTAATCATAAACATCATCAAATAATGGTTTAGTGCTTACATAGACATTAAAAAGAAAGATAGAAAAATAATGCAAAACAATACATCTGTGGATGGCACAATAAACTGTATAAAAATTACTGATTGCTACCAATAGGCCCCTTGTCCATTACTATCCCTGCCAATCACCTGATGGGTTACTGAAGATTATGCGTGGGTATTAACAGCTTCACTTTAAATCTAGACCATGTTAAGGAAGTAATATCTCTGTAATTATTATTTCTGCTCAACTTCTCCTGGCTGGTTAAATATTAATCTCTAAGCTTAAATTTCATAACCTCTTATACGATTGACTAATATAAATATATTTTTGTATTCTTTCTTGAAAAAGTTATAAGTAGACGGGTGGTTGTTGGAAGAAAAATGAGAATCTGGTAGAGGTGCTTGGTGGTTTTCTTGCAGACATTTCATTACCAAACTAGTAACACCAGCACTACTGTTTCCAGCGTAGTAGCTCTGTATGCAAGTTATCAGATACTAATAAAAGACCCAATTCGTAACAGGGATTGCATTTTCGAAAATAATAATTCCACAACTAACTTGAATTCAGTCAATTTTTTAAAAAACCTAATCCCAATGCACTGATAGATCCTTGAAATCAAATAATAACATGAATTTTGCTAATTAACCCTAAAGTTATAAATAAGATGTTTGAGGTATTTGTAAATAAAACTATAATTAACCTACCTCAGATATTTAATCAACCATCCCTCTGTTTAGCATTGTTCTTTCTTATTGTTGTTGTTAGTTGCGAAGTGGTGTCCGACCCATCGCAACCCCATGGACAACATTCCTCCATACCCTAGTCCAGGGGTCTTCAAACTTGGCCCTTTTATGACTTGTGGACTTCAACTCCCAGAATTCCTCAGCCAGCATGCCTGGCTGAGGAATTCTGGAAGTCCACAAGTCATAAAAGGGCCAAGTTTGAAGACCCCTGCCCTAGTATGTAGATATTTGCTCTGTCCTATTCTTTGAACTAAAAACTGTTCTTGTAAAAAAAATCAATGCATAGTTCACTCATTTTTAGACTGATTGAATGGTTGTCTGAAGAAATTACTTAGCTTTACATTAAAAAAAATTATTATGGTCTTACACATCCTCTATTGCAGGTCTCAGTTTGCATAGTGAGCCATAGAATTGTTGGATTATAATAAATAAATTACTGAAAAGCCTCCAATTGCCCTCTAAAGTTAAGCACACCCAGGTCTCCTCCTTCCTCTGCATATAGATAGTTATCTAATTGAACCATGATATCTTACCTCTTTGTATAAAATAATATTTTTCCATTCTTTCTAGCATATTACTTAGTATTTCTTGGACTAGATATGTCATTCTAGGGGTGGAACATTTTCATTGCAGTTATCCTATTCAACCATGATCTAGATTGCTTATTAAGATCATTATTCATTTATTCAATCAACAGGAATAGTCTCGTAGTCTTATTGATCATCTTGGGAAGTTTTACCCCTAAATGAGATATACAATTATCTTGTTAATTGTCAATGAGGCAAGTGTCTATTATTAACTCAGCATTCTATTTCACTACTTTGTTAGATGAAAATAACATCTGTGGTTTTGTAAATTTATACATAACAATGAAAACACAAGATACATGTAGTGCTATCTTCAGAGATTTAGAAATTTGGATTTCCAAGGGATAAGAATATATTAATCAGTTTTATATTGCTTATTTCTGAATGTTTCCTAAGAGTTCTTTTAGAAGTGCAAGCAAGAAGGATGATAATGGGCAACCCCATTTATTGTAGTGCCTTGATTGGTACTGTATCTCTTGCTACTAAACATTAACATTAATAGTGACATAATTCTGATTATATAATCAATACAAGACAGGGATAAAATTCTCTCCCGTGTATGGAACTGCAGCTAATTTATTGAGATATTCCCATTCCACTGTAACAAAGTCTTTAGCAGCATCTTGTTGTTGTTAGCTGCGAAGTCGTGTCCGACCCATCGCGACCCTATGGACAACATTCCTCCAGGCCTTCCTGTCCTCTACCATCTTCTGGAGTCCATTTAAGCTCACGCCTACTGCTTCAGTGACTCCATCCAGCCACCTCATTCTCTGTCGTCCCCTTCTTCTATTGCCCTCGATCTTTCCCAGCATTAGGCTCTTCTCCAGTGAGTCCTTCCTTCTCATTAGGTGGCCAAAGTACTTGAGTTTTAGCTTCAGGATCTGGCCTTCTAAAGAGCAGTCAGGATTGATCTCCTCTAGGACTGACCGGTTTGATCGCCTTGCGGTCCAAGGGACTCGCAGGAGTCTTCTCCAGCACCACAGTTCAAAGGCCTCAATTCTTTGGCGCTCAGCCTTTCTTATGGTCCAACTTTCACTGCCATACGTTGCAACTGGGAAGACCATAGCCTTGACTATACGCACTTTTGTTGACAGGGTGATGTCTCTGCTTTTTAGTGTGCTGTCTAGATTTGCCATGGCTTTCCTCCCCAGGAGCAAGCGTCTTTTAATTTCAGCAGCATCTAGTGACATCAAAGCAGAGATTTTATAAACTCTGTATGTTTCTTAATTTCCTTGTAAGAATGCCAATATATATCCTAGTACACTGATTAATTTATGCATTATACAAGATAATCCACATTCTCTGTCTGATTTCAAATGGAGGTACATTCTGAAATCTTTATAGCATTTTGTAAAATTATTATTGATTGAAATGTTATTAAATAACATATGTGGGATTAAGATGTTCATGAAATGCTTCTAAAATTCTAAAATTCTTTTTTAAAGTATTTATTATTATTAAAGTCCTTTATCACCTATTACCTAATTAATAAAGGAAGGGTTCTAATTTTGCTTTGAAAAATCACTTTTGTATCCCTGCCCTACCCAAATTAAGTGATACATTCTATGGAAGGATAAACTTGCCATTTTTGTGTTTTTATTTAAAATGTTCTCTTTGTCATATTAAAACATGTTTTTGTGGTTTATTTTACATTTTATACGAATGGTAGCAACTAGTTAACATTAGCTGAATTCATGTACAAGTTGACTAGTACAGGGGTGTCAAACTCAATTTCATTGAGGGCCGCATCAGCATTGCCGTTGCCCTCAGGGGGCCGGGTGGGTATGGCCAGGGTGGGCATGGCCTACTGGGTGGGCGTGGCTAGAGTGCATATGGCTTACTGGGTGGGCATGGCCAGCTCTACATAGTTCGCATCAAGGGTGCCTATGGGGGCCTGGGCAGGAGTGGGACAGATCTGAGGGTCTCTGGCAGAAGGAGGGTCTCTGGGCCACGGCCAAGGCAGTGGGGGCTGTTCCCTCACTGTTTCCAGGATGGCTTCACGGGCCACATGAAACCACTTCGCAGGCCGGATCTGGCCCCCGGGCCTTGTGTTTGACATGTCTGGACTAGTATGTCAACTACAATATTAACAATAAGTGCCTTAGAAAAGGAAATGACATACTTCTGAAAGAATGCTAATAAACTCAATTGGTTCCTTCATTTCTTACCAAAATGAATATACAATGCTGCACATAATGGTATAACATAGTTTTATCTAACTGCTTTATAATGTTGTTGAATGTATGCCAAGAATGTATGCACCATTGATTCAAAACACTGAATATTTAATTTCCAACATTATATTTTAGGATATAGATATAGAAGACAAGAATCCATTGTGAAGATAGTATACCTGAATTACATCGATTATTTCAAAGGCAGCAGATTTCTGATTCAATAATATTTCAATTTTAATTCTGGTAATAGGCATATATTCATTCAATCCTTTTGTACAGCTCATCTTAAATTATGAATCCTAGAAGGAATAAATATTTTAAAAATAGTTTTTGAATAAGAATCTGACATGAAATTGGCCTACTATGTAACATTCATTTTATTTATTGAAGCTTTTTATGCTCGCTTTCATGTTTATTCCCTTTGAGGCATATGTCAAAGTAGAATGCTATGTCCTATGACCCCAGTTCACATCTTTCAAACACTAGCAAAGCATTATTCCAGTTTCAGACGGAGCATCTTTGAAAATGGGACATCTTTCCAATGATGAAGAAATTAGGGGTCCTTGGTGCTCTCTGAACGTGCTTGTTTTCTTGCAAACGTTTCATTACCCTAACTAGGTAACATCATCAGGAGTAGCATTGATGATGTTACCTAGTTAGAAACATCTGTAAGAAAACCAGCAAGCTCAGAGGTCACCAAGAACCCCTCATTTCAACTGTGAGCTACAAATATTCCTTCATTGATGAAGAAATTGATATGCGTCATCATCATCATCATCCTGCTGTATAAAACTCAAGCTAGCATATCTAGTTGTCCTGCCTTCTGTTTTTCCTACAACAGCAACCCTGTGAGGTGGGTTGGGATGCGACATAGAGTGGCTGGAACCAGCTGGCTTGTTTCCTGGATTCCAGACCAGCACCTAACCCCTTCACCAAACTGGTTCTCCCTTTAACCAGGTCAGAGACTAAATAAAAATGCTGCTTTCTGGTAGATAACAAGCTTAAATTGGGAAAGCACTGAAAGTTATGTATATACAGTACACGTAAAAATTCTGCTGATTACACTTCACTTAACCAAATTATTTTAGTTTGGTAAGGAACACATCAGGCTAAAGGGACTTAGGAACTAGACTGAAATGCAGCTCTACCGATGAAGACAGATACAAGCAGATACCTTCACACAGAGTTCCAAGGGCTTCCTGTAAAAGCTTTGTGATGGCAGAGGTCTTATTCCTAAATGGAATATACTGGCTTTGCCATGAATCTATTTAAAGATTGGCTATATTTTATATTTTGATAAGTACAGAAAATTCCCTTCACAGGTACTTTGTTGGCTGCCACATGTTTGAAGCAAAGTTTACTTAAACAAAAGTGGGGGGATTACCAACTCTGTACATTTCCGTTTTTTTCCTTCTATTATTCTTCTGTCTCTCTCTCCCCACTCCCCTCCTTCACAAGACATTAGACTCCAGGGAAGGGATACAAAGCTATTATCATAATTATCTGGTCAGAGATCTCCTTATTTCATTAAGTTTGCAATGAAGCCATGGGCTACACAATTTTTGCCCAAGGGTTAAATGTTGCACACCCAAGATTTATAGGGTTCAATTTCTTCTTTTTCCAGATCTTCTTTGTTTAATGTCCCCAAATTACATCAACCCAGCATTAGCATGCTACATTTCCTTCCGCTGGCATTAATAGGAAAGCATTAAAAAATGTTTCTGGCATGCAGTACTTTCTCCTTTCCCCGATTTGGAATCCTCTGGCAGACAAAATGTTTTTGGATAACAGACAAAAGCCAGGAAAATTAAAAAGCAGGAAGGATGGTTGACACAAACATTCCTTTCAGAAAAATTTCTGAGCTTCCCTGCTGGTCAGCTTTGGTATACCAAATGAAACTATAGAGATTTGCTGTAGTTTTGTTTTGTTTTTTAGTAGAAAGTGCTTGAAAAAAAATCCTTTGATTTAATTCTGTTGTAGTTTATAAGAACGAAATGTACGGTATAAATATGCTGTCATAAAACATTAAAAAAATCACATTTAAAGAAAAAATCACAAGTCAAATTGTATATAGTTGTGTATGAAAAGTGAACCTTTAATGTTTAATAAAATAATTATTACTTATGCAAAACAATTCAGAAGTATCACATGCAACTGTATTAGACTGTAATTTTTGAGGCTCAATAAATTCATCTTTTTCATACCAATAAAAGGCTGTGTGATTTTTCCGACTTGTATGGGTTTGAAAGACATTGAGACTTGGTATTTGTTATGCTTTAAACCAGGGGTTCCGTGGACCAATACTGGGCTGCGGCATGCCAGCAACCGGTCTATACAAACAAGGAAAGCCCCATCTGCAGGATGCAGGCAGCACACAAAACCATGCCCCCTCCGGTCTGTGGAAAAACCTCTCTCCATGTAACCAATCCCTGGTGCCCAAAAGGTTGGGGACTTCTGCTTTAAACAACATTTTTGCTAGAGTTTTGCAAACTTTATGACATATAATCAAGGCCCTCCATTTTTGTATGAATCCTGCTTGTAACACCAAAGGGAGGGACACGGCTTGCCATCTTTCTCTGGCCTTCTCTGAATTGATACATGGAGAGACTGCAGAAGCCACTTAATTGCATTGATTTTACTCCTGTGGGAAAACCACACAGGCTTTGCTGATGGTGTTTTTGCAATATGTACATGTTGGGGGTGAGCCATAAACACCAGTGACTGTCCAAAGTAACACTGTATGCTTTTCTGAATAATTTTTCCTTCCAATGTATGCTTTCAAACACGCAATATATTTAGAAGTAGGTCTTTGTTAGTCACAGAGTACTTGAATGCAAAATATCAGTTACCAAAAAAATATTCCAGTAATATTTTAAAGAATTAATAAATAAACCTCTTTATTATAATTACTTTTTAAAAATCACAGTGTATGCAAAATGGATGAGATTAAACATTTCATTTATATAAAATTGGCACAGTAATGCTTTATTTGTTTGAATAAGTGCACTGAAAACAGATCAGCTTCCACCTTTTTTCTGATCCTTACACATTTTATTAGTTTTATGATGAGCAGCTATATTTTGTGAGATCTTTTGCATGGAAGTACATTATAAATTGGTACATATTTTTAGCATTATTGGGATGCAAAATAATTTCAATTGCAAGATTATTAATGAGGAAGACTGTTGGTGGAGAGAAGACAGGAAAGAATTAATGTTTTATTGGTTGGGAAGGGACAGACAAATGCTCTGATAGGGCTTTTTCATGTCCCATGTACCACTGATTTTGTCATAGACTTTACAGTGAAAATACTAATCAGAATTGACAACAGCCAATTAAGTATCAGAAGAACAATCTAATAGTTTCTTGTTTCTATGGGCAAATTAACATGAATTTTCTCTTTCCATCTCATGACTGCTTGTCTTAAAATCAATATACCTTTCTAAATTTATTCAGATTCTCCTTACATTAATACATCAACAAGAATGTTTATGAAGTGGATATAATCTATGATGTTCCCTCAATTTAGAACATTGTTATCATTTCACAGCATAGGAATGTGGTCTGATTAAACAAATAAGGGTAAAACAATGTTTTACAAACAACTTATGGAGAATTTTTTTTAAAATGTTTGGTAAGGATTGGAATGAGGTGATTTCCCCACAGTTAGAATATCTGAGAAAAGTATTAAAACTACTCAAGGTAAATTACCAAGGAACTTTTAAAATTTGATTTAGAGCTAGTGTAGGCATGGAGACAGGAAAAAAAAAAGATAACTCTAAGCAGGGGTGTCAAACTGCCGGCGTGTAGGCCGGTTGCATCAAATTGGAGTCCGTGCCCACCCCACCTCTGGCAATGTGCAAAAAGTCACAATACCTCGCAATATGTCACATGATGTGGCGAGTTTGACACCTGTACTCTAAAGAATATAATTCTTCAGAAAGACAAAGATTTGTTTCAATAATAGATACGTTTTGGTTTTTATAGAACCTAGTTACTAAGATTTCTAAAGTAGAGATCTTGCCAAAACCTGTTTCTGATCATAATCTCATGAATTAGGTTTATAGAGGTAAAGCTACTACTTTTAAATGGAGATTAAATGAAACATTGTTATAAAAACAATGATGGATCATAAAAAGAAATTAAAATAATGTTTGAACATAATTTAAATATGGACATGAATTTAAGAATGGTGTGGAATTCAAGTAAAGTGTTTATGAGAGGAGACCATACAATATAACACCCAACTTTAAAAAAGGACCAAGAGAAATATAGACTATCTTGATGAGATTAAACAAGAACAATTGAATCTCCAAAGCAGATAAATATTTCTCATCAAATTAAAATTTTACAACAACAGCTGTTTATGTTAACAATAAAAGAAATGGATATAAAAATGAATATAAAAGCAAAAAAAAGTGTATTTGCAAATAAATCAGAGAAACATTTTGCATATAAATTAAGAAAAGAAAAATAAAACAATATGGAAATTTCACTGTATTAATAGATAATATGCCAAAAAAAATTCATCAGTATTATTCTATTTGGTATAAAAGACATAAGATTCCCCAGGACAAATTAGAATTGAACTATTTTATTAAATTTTGGAAGATATAAATTTTGGAGGGACTTTCATAAAAAGGATAAAATCAATTTAAGCTCCATAGACTGCATAAATAATTGTAAATGGAGATTTAACTAAACCATGTGAGATGTGAAAAAGAACAAGACGGGATTGTCCATTGTTTCCTCTTCTGTTTATTTTAGTTTTGGAAATATTGAATAGAGACATAAGATTAAAGGATTAAAGATGTAAACGTGAATTTTTTTTAAAAAAAACTAAGACCTTTTGCAAATAACCTGGTATTGGTTTTAGAAGATGAATTAAAATGGAATTGAAACATTAATGTGAAAAATCATGGAACTTTGTTTCTATATATAACAATTGCAGTAAGATTATTATATGCAGAAAGGTGGCAAGATTTAACTTTACTGACAAGTTGAGGAATGGATGGTGAAAATGATGGAACTTGCTGAGATTGCTAAATTGACAACTTTAATTAGAGATAAGGCATTATCTAAGGTCAATGCTGATTGGAAATCCCTTTTTAGGTTTTTGTGTGACATTATGAAAATGAATAAATTATGAAATTATGGCTTTATGATTAGAAAAAAATACAGATTATAGAAAAATGTAAGCAAAGTTGTAACCATAGAATAAGAGGTTAATTTAAATATATACTTATAATTGCTGTAAAAGAAAATGGGAAGTAACTTCTTTTTATTACTTTTTCCTGTTTGTTATTTTTTGCACTTTTGTCTTATTTCTTTTGTCTTCTCTATTTATTCTAAATATTAGTTCTTGTTATATATATATATATATATATATATATATATATATATATATATATATATATATATATATATATATATATATATATATATATATATATATATATATATATATATATATATATATATATATATATATATATATATATATATATATATATACTCTTCTCTCACATATGATCTGATTAAATAGCTAATTCACTGATGATATTCCCCAACATTTGAAGTTATCTCAAGTGAAAAACTCACAACAGGTCTGTCTCTTTTATAGGTGGAAAACTATCTGTGGATATACTGGCAGGCTGATCTTTGCTTTCAGTGCTTCTTGCTAGTCATACAGATGATAGCACCTCATTGGTAGGATCTCTTCCTTTCTTATCATCACCCCTTTCCAGATCAATGAAGTGGACCATTCCAGGTTTCTGGAGCAGATCATCTGTTTCCCTCTGGCTCTTGGAGTCTTCTACTTCAAGGTATTTTCCTTTGGGTTGCTGAGTTGTCTTAGTAAAAGGTTCCTTGAACTTGTGCTCATCATCAGGGCAATAGACATAGTGATAAAGGGCACCCGCCAGGACAGCTCCTATAATTGGTCCCAGCCAATATACCTGTACAGAATCAGAAGGAGACAAAATTTGAGTCAGAGAGATTAAGAATTGACTAATAAACAAAAGGGCAGATAGTAAAGTTCCTTTGGCAAATGACTTGCAATAATGTGATGGGTTACCCCTTCCCATACTTCCACAAGTAAATATAAAAGCCAGCAACTGTTATGGTTTAGCAGTATATACCTTTTCTATACATTCTGCATTGCACAAATACTCAGACCCAGCCAAACTAATCCAGATTTTTTAGATGTTCTTGCAGTGTTGTTATGTTATGCCTTTCCTCAAAGAAAATGTATTGGATGAAGAATGACTGAAAATTCTAAATTTTGATTTGGATCATAATCTGTTTTCTTTTTTATGAAAGCTATGATTCATGATGGAAAACAACAAATATAGGAAGGAGACCTGCAAAGGGGTGTGTGTGTGTCAAAAAAGTCAAGTTGACAACTGTAACTATGGAATTTAACCCTCCTTTTTAGTATGTCCCATGCATGGCAAATGTAAACAAGCAGTGAAGCTTCAATCTTGACTTTTTGACCCCTTCCCCACAGGCACAGTACCCCCAAAGTAATCTTGATTTAGCAATCTTAAAAAGAATAAAAGATATCTACAAAACAAAAAGAAAAAAACATTTTTTACACAAAAGCCACTTTATAATTTATTTATTTTTTATAAAATAACCAAGCAAAATAACAATTATAGATATTAAGTGGTCTGGAAAAAAAAGGAATACTAAAGTATAATAACTTACCCAATGATCTTTCCAGTTACCCATGATAACTGCAGGCCCAAATGACCGAGCAGGGTTCATGCTGGCCCCTGTGTAACTGATCTGCAGTAGGTATACACATGCAAGTATATAAATATTTGGAGAGGAAGAGTATTATTAACCATTATCAAACATGCAGTTAAAATTCTTATAGAATCATCCTTTTCCAGTGGCACAGAAATGATGGATGCCAATTCTAGGGCTCTTATGCATTTCCTTCCTTGTGTTGTGATTCAGCGTCAGCCTGTGATACCAGCAGCTGAGTCTGATGATTCTAAAGAGGAGGAGGAGGAGGAGGAGGAGGAGGAGGATGGGTTTGGAGAGCCTTTGGTGTCAAGAGGGAGGCTCTGATGCACTGCAGGACTCTCAGCCTGGGCCCTCCCATCATGTTCCTCATCAGACTCAGCCATGTGAGCATGAGGTATTGGACATAGATGATTCACAGCTGGATCTATTCAGGGATGCTAGGAGTAGGAGGCAATCCAGCAGAACAGAGAAAGGCAATGAGGCAACTCGGTGAGAGGAGAAGGCAATGAGAAGCCACGCCTTGGGACTGCTGATAAAAGGGGAAGGTGTGGGAGGTGCTGGTTGCTGAAGGCAACCGTTTGAAGACCTTCTGCTAGAGTCCTGGTCTGTTATCTCTGTTTAACTCTTGTTTGAACTTTTGGTTTAACTCTTGTTTGAACTTTTGATTTCTTTGTAAATAAATTTGGTTGGGTTTTTCCAGCCTGTTGACTATAAAAAGGGGTTGTCCCTGACATTCAAACAGGGCCGGTCGTAGGCTGGAACAGAACACCTTGGGGGCATATCTGTGGATGAAAAAGGTTACCAGTGATGGTTTTCACCTGCTTGGAAAGGAAACTTGCTGATGGCATTGCTGGGCTTTTTCCATTGGAACAGGTTTCACTTGCTTCCTACCATAAGGGTGAGGTTTCTACATAATTCACTTGACGTCTGAACTCATGTCTGATCATGCCCTTTGAGGCCTTCTCATTAGATTGGCAACACATTTTCTATTTTTTTCTGCATTTTATAAGTGTGGATTTTGATGATAGAGTATCTTTGACACTGTGTACGTTTTTGCAGGCGCTTAGAAAGAGGCAGTTAGATCATTTCCAAGAGCTATGCTTTCTCTTCAGCTTTAGAACAGGAGATCTGTTTTCCTTCCTTCCTTCCTTCCTTCCTTCCTTCCTTCCTTCCTTCCTTCCTTCCTTTTGATTCATTCAATTTCTATAGCTGCCCATTTCAGTTAATGACGCTTGGCAGTTTATAGTTAAAAAAATATACTGTACTTAAAAGACTAAAACATTTTAAAACCATAAAGAAACAATAACATATATGGATATTGAGACATTAAATGATAATAGATTCATACACTGCACTGTTAAAAATGACTGTGTTACTGTTATATGTATTAAACACCCTGATAAAATAGCATGTGGGCCACAGTTCATCATGCAAATACTATAAATATTAAAAATAAATTGAAGCATATGTGCGTGCATGTGCACACGGACACACAAAATATATCCTTATGTGGCATAGTATACTAGTTACTTGAGGGACTGCCTGTTCCCCATAGCATCTGCCCAACCTCTTCAATCTGGGAGGATTAGGGTGCTCCAGGATCCTTCAATTAAACAATGTCATCTGTTGAATTCTCAGAAGTGCAATGCCTTCTATGTGCAATGTTGCATTTGGAAAGAGTTTTTCCCCAAGACTTGGATTGCCCACATTCTGTTGTTGGAAAAAGTGTTGAAGACCTTGCCACATTCTGTTGTGTTGTATTGTGTTCTGTTCTGTTCTGTTGTGCTTGCCATCTTTGACCTTTGATTGATATTATTGTAATTACAGTGAGCTGCCAAGAGTCATTGGGAGTTGAATGACATATAGCAGGGGTGTCAAACTCAATTTCATTGAGGGTCACATCAGCATTGCGGTTGCCCTCAGGGGGCCGGGTGGGTGTGGCCAGGGTGGGCATGGCCTACTGGGTGGGCGTGGCTAGAGTGTGTATGGCCTACTGGGTGGGCATGGCCAGCTCTACATTGTTCGCATCAAGGGTGCCTATGGGGGCCTTGGCAGGAGTGGGACAGATCTGAGGGTCTCTGGCAGAAGGAGGGTCTCTGGGCCAGGGCCAAGGCAGTGGGGGGCCATTCCTTCACTGTTCCCAGGATGGCTTCGCAGGCCACATGAAACCACTTCGCGGGCCGGATCCAGCCCCCGGTCCTTGTGTTTGACATGTCTGACATATAGGATATATAAAATAATAAAATTTCCTTTATTTACTTTAGGCCACAGGTCGGCAACCTGCGGCTCCGGAGCCGCATGCGGCTCTTTGAGCCGTCTCTTGCGGCTCCCAGCCGCCCGGTGCGCGCGCACCTCTTCCAACGGGCAGTGGTGCGCGCGCACCTCTCCAAATGGAGAGTGGCACCGCCCGTTTGGAGAGGTGCACGCGCACCTCCCCGAATGGGCGGAGGTGCGCGCGCACCTCCCCAAACCTTTGGAGAGGTGCGCGCGTACCTCCGCGTGAATGGGCAGCGGTGCCGCTCTTTGAGGAAGCTGCCGCGGCCCGTCTGTGAAGCTGCCGAAAGCGGCAGCTTAGCAGACGGGCCGCGGCAGCTTCCTCAAAGAGCGGCGCCCCTGCCCATTCCGAGAGGTGCGCCGCACCTCTCCGAACGACCGGAGTTGCGCGCGCACCTCCCCAAACCTTTGGGGAGGTGCGCGCGTACCTCCGCGCGAAGGGGCAGCGGTGCCGCTCTTTGAGGAAGCTGCCACGGCCCGTCTGCAAAGCTGCCGAAAGCGGCAGCTTTGCAGACGGGCCGTCGCCGTCGGGCAACCGGGAACCGGTTCCATCTCATTTTTAAAAAAATGGCAGCCGCGTGCGTCCGCGCATGCGCAAAAAAACCTTTTTGCGCATGCGCGTGCATGGACACACGCACGCGGCTCCCTCTTTTTTTAATTTGTGATGGAACCGGTTCCCAGTGGCTCTTTTTCTTTTTTAGGTTGCCGACCCCTGCTTTAGGCGTTTATTGAACAATAAATTGGACCAGTATTATTTCTAGTCACATACAAACTAAGCTAATTAAAAGTACTAATATAAAATAAGATAAATTAAATATTTACACACTAGTGGATGTGTTTTGCCATTTTAGAATAGAACAGAATAGAGCACTTCCAGTGTTCGAGCATTCACAACTTCCGGAGGCAGGTTGTTTCATGGATTAATTGTTCTAACTGTCAGTAAATTTCTCCTTAGTTCTAGGTTGGCTCTCTCTTTGGTTAGTTTCCATCCATTGCTTCTGGTCCTGCCTTCAGGTGCTTTGGAGAATAGCTTGACTCCCTCTTCTTTGTGGCAACTCCTGAGATATTGGAACACTGCTATCTTGTCAACCCTCATCCTTCTCTTCATTAAACTAGACATACCCAATTCTAGCAACTGTTCTTTGTATGTTTTATCCTCCAGTCCCCTACATATTGCTTGTATATTTATACACACACACCCAAAGAGTGAAAGAGACATATATTATAAGAATGTTATAAATTTTAATATTAATTTGACTCAAATGATTCCATATAAACTTGGTTCCACATAAATATTTTAAATAAAATTAACTGAAAGTTACAGCCTCTGACCACGTATGGGCTTCAGAATAATAAGCTAATAAGCTACTTAAAACACTGCTACTCTATATAATTTACAAGTACCTAGCTGAAAAAGCAAATAAAAGAAGCTGGCAACTTACAGCAAAGAAATGTCCTATTGCAACCGATAGTCCAATTGCCAGTGCCACAGAACCGGTGACATCATTTCGTTTAGAATCACAGCTGGCAAAAATAGTAAAAACCAGCTGGAAGGTAATTATCAGCTCCACCAAGAGCCCATGTCCACTGGAAAGTTCTGCATGTATCTGGAAGAGGAAACACACAGAGAGCCAGGCAGCATAAATAAAGTGTGAAATTGTAATTACCAACCCGCTGATTAAAACAGTTTCAAAGTAAATAAGTGTTTTGGAAGAAAGAAAATAGAATAAGGCAAGGAAATAATACACTGTTAAAAGCCTTTTAAGTAACAGCTTCTTGGGTAATCTGGCCTTCCTTGACAGGTAGCTCTGAAAGGCTCCTGTTAATAGCTCATTACCCCTTGGATTGTTGGGATACTGAGTTGTGTATCTTGTGTCCTTACATGAAACAGCACTGCACTAAACCATAAGATGATTTGCATGCCTGATTGTAACGTAGGTACAGCTAATATGGCTTATAGATTATGATATATAGTTGACAGCAGTAAATTAAGCCAATGTGATTTATTCCCCCAAACCATGATGACCATAGGTTTGTGTGGTGTGTACACTCACCAACAGCCTTACGCTCAACATCAGCTGTGGCCCTTATTTATATGTGTATGTGTATAAAATACAAAACAGTCCCCTTCCATACTCTTGTTAAGACTCTTTTTCACACAAGTCTTAAGTATACAGTTATTTTTCTATTTTTCTTCAGCAGATCCATGATTTAGTTTTCTGTTATGAATCTGTTAATTAGCTCTTACCCAAATAATTTCAGTTTCAAATAGAAATTGACAGCATGTAAGTGCAGTTTCATGTCCTGCAGTGAGGCTAATTGATGGAAGAGAACAAAGCTAGAACCAAAAGCAAAGTCTGTTTTTAAAAAGTTATCTAAAATATACAGTTCTTTTGTTTTGATATATCTATGCTTTTCTCTTAAATTATTTCATGCCTGAACGTTATGATTATATAAATTCTTATTTTAGTTAGAAATATCTACTAAGGAACAATTCCTAACTACAGAATAAAAAGTTGCAAATAAGATACATCAAATCTATTAGAATAAAAACAGTTCCTTGCTTTAACTTGCATATGCCTCCCCCCACCAATAGTTTACTAGGACCTGATACATGCATATAAAACTGTTGCAAAAATATTTAGCAGTTAGTTTACAGTAAAGAATGGATTTATGGAGCACAGGGCACCCTGCCTATCAAAATTTCTTATTAACATTTTTCTTAAAGGCATTCTAAATCCGTTCAAAGCAATACATTCCATGTGAGCCTGCAGTTTTATCAAAAGGTCACTCATGAATTAAAAAATAATCACAGGAACCACTTGAGAAACCACTATTCAAATTTTAAAGCAGTCTCTCAAAATACTTTCATTAGGTTTAATATAATTTAAACAACCTCTATTCATTTTTGCCCTAGGCATCTACATCATCATCATCATCTATAACAATAAAAAGATGCTGAAGTGAATTTAAGCTATCCAGATCTTGTCCAAGGATACATTCTAAAACATGAATGTGTGTATGAGACTTAGAATGTTTGTTTGTATGCTAATGCGGAAGCCAGTATAAATGTAATCTGAATGAGAGTCCACACTTTACAAAAACAGTTGCTTTGTAAATTTATTAAAACAAGAATTACTTGTTTTAAGTCATTTTTCCTCCTGAATGTATTAACTGAGCATTGTTCCCCAATAAAGAGCTCAATTAAAACCTTTTTCTGGGTTCCTCAATCTAATATCTGTGGGTGTGGTTTGCTCCCAATACTGTGGCAAAGTATCTACTACACAGTGTCTTTGATATAGAAAGAAAATGTCCTGGTGAAGACATTGGACTAGGCCTGGGGAGGAGAACCCAGTTTCAAGTCCACCTTTAATTGTGCAAATTGTCTGCCTGACTTTGGATCAGTCACACTCTCTCAAGCATGGGGAGGCTCTTCAGCCATTTTTCAGGAAGAAAGGGCTTTTTCCCATTCAGCAAATGCTGAAATAGGTTTGCAAGGTTTGGGTTCTTATTGTGTTTCATTAGAAAGGGTAATTCTCCATTCTTTCAACCTACCTGGGTAACTCCCAGTCCCCCAATTACACTTGATGGAGTGACAAGATAGAGAATTCCTGCCCCTGCGATGGCACCCAGGCATTGGGCTACAATATAGAAGACTGACTTGGCAAGGCTGATCTTCCGAGTGCAAACCATTGCAACGGTCACTGCAGGGTTAATATGGCCGCCACTGATATGTCCAATGCACTGGACCATTGTCGCAATGCTGAGTCCAAAGCATAGAGAAATAAGGACCATGTCCACAGGCAGGGGTTTTTCACTTCCACCCCAGTTGATCGTAGAGCCAAGGCTAAGGAAGACAAAAATGAGCATGGCCAAAAATTCTGCTGATACTGACTTCCAGAAGGACTTGGTCCAGATGCCTTTAAATGCTGCCATGACAGCCTCACATTTACACCATCGGCCACACTTACTGAAAAGGAAAACAAAGCAGCATAAGAACCTTATCTTGTCATTTAAGAAATGCTTTAAATGAACATGCTATCATTTTCAAAGAATTAATGACAGGAACAGCTTGTAAGAATCTATCACAGATCTGTAATTAGCCAGTAACAGTCCCACATCTGCATGGAATGAACAATGGTGAGGGAGGAGTGATCCCATCTGGTCATCTCTATACTACATTGTCATCCTTTATTGATACTCTCCACCTCCAATTCCTGTTTAAAGTTATTGCAACAGAAGTAACAAGTGATGGGCTTTTGTAAATAATCTTAGAACCTAGAATAACCAAGCACAGAGATGAAAGTGAGGAATTAATCTTATTCTGTACCCAGTACCCATTCAGGAATAGTATGTGTGAGAAACGATGCCTTGCTAAATAACATTATCTAAAAATATATTGCATACACCACAATATGACTGAACATTCTTTGTATGGTTGGGGTGAGGAGGTCTGACTTGCAGAAGTACTCAGATACTGGGGGAAGAATTATCTGAATCAGGAAAATTAGGGATACGTGCCATGAAAAAATAAGACTCATTGCTATCCTACAACTCAAGAGCTCTGGTAAATTGTATCTAGAGCTATCCAAGGTGCTGCAAGTTCAGTCTGGATGCTTCAAGTCTTCCCTGTTGCTTAAAGTCTTATCTGCTTGAGTCAGCAGAAAATGAAGCCAGCATGAAATGTGCAGTGTCCATTGCCTCTGTTTCCAATTACTGACAAGCACCTGATTTTTCCCTAATATAATGGATGTCACAGCCTATTCGATTTTTTTAATATCTTGAGTCTGCCTTTGGATGATGTTAGAACAGGGGTGTCAAACTCAATTTCATTGAGGGCCGCATCAGCATTGCGGTTGCCCTCAAGGGGCCGGGTGGGTGTGGCCTGGGTGGGCGTGGCTAGAGTGTGTATGGCCTACTGGGTGGGCGTGGCCAGCTCTACAACGTTCGCATCAAGGGTGCCTATGGGGGCCTGGGCAGTAGTGGGACAGATCTGAGGGTCTCTGGCAGGAGGAGGGTCTCTGGACCAGGGCCAAGGCAGTGGGGGCTGTTCCCTCACTGTTTCCAGGATGGCTTCGTGGGCCACATGAAACCACTTCGCGGGCCAGATCCGGCCCCCGGGCCTTGTGTTTGACATGTCTGAGTTAGAACAATGGGAACAAATGATAAATAAAGTAATAAAATATTGCAGTTTGTCCTATTCATGGGCTGAGATGAGATAAAGCCAACACTCTGAGGATATAGCAGGAAAAAAATATATATTGCCATGGCTCATTCTATGGTTAAATGCAAGAATCTGAGTAAGATAAGCATTGTTCTATATGGCTGCCTGCTCATTAAGACATCTGGAGAATGCATGACTTCTTGTTCTTTTCTGACATGACTTCTTTTCTACCAGCCCTACATTTCTGCTTTGATGTTTCCTTAGTTTTCCATTCTGTTTCTTTGTCCACCCACTGCTTACTCCTACAAGCGTTGTTCCATCGACTGCTTCTATCTGAATTCTATTTTGCCTCTCATTCCTACCAAAGACCAGATGCGCTTACAATGCAAACAAGCTATCTGTCAATTATATCCGTTGGATATTCTTTTTACCATTTGTTGTCTTCTATCTGTGCACACATTTCTCAGAACTTTAAAACTAAACACCATTACTTTTATTGCAGTCTTCTCTAACTTCAAGCTATGTGCTGAATGTATTTCCATCATTCCACAATCATGTAGCCCAAGTTAGCAAAGACAGTATATATAGAAATAACAAATTGGGGAAGGTTATTCTACATAATGCTTCCATGGAATAGAATCAAGACTTTGCTCATATAAGGTAAAGGTTTACTCTGTCCAGTCATGTCCGAATATACAGTAGGGGGTGGTGCTCATCTCCGTTTTTTAGCTGAGGGAGTCAGTGTTGCCCAAAGACATTTCCATGGTCATTGGCCAGTATGACTATATGCTGAGGTGCATGGAATGCTGTTACTTTCCCATTGAAGTGGTACCTATTTATCTATTTATGTTTGCATGCTTTTGAACTGCTAGGTGAGCAGGAGCTGATTGTTGTTGTTGTTAGCTGCGAAGTTGTGTCCGACCCATCGCGACCCTATGGACAACATTCTTCCAGGCCTTCCTGTCCTCTACCATCTTCTGGAGTCCATTTAAGCTCACGCCTACTGCTTCAGTGACTCCATCCAGCCACCTCATTCTCTGTTGTCCCCTTCTTCTATTGCCCTCAATCTTTCCCAGCATTAGGCTCTTCTCCAGTGAGTCCTTCCTTCTCATTAGGTGGCCAAAGTATTTGAGTTTTAGCTTCAGGATCTGGCCTTCTAAAGAGCAGTCAGGGTTGATTTCCTCTAGGACTGACCGGTTTGATCACCTTGCAGTCCAAGGGACTCGCAGGAGTCTTCTCCAGCATCATAGTTCAAAGGCCTCAATTCTTTGGCACTCAGCCTTTTTTATGGCCCAACTTTCACTGCCATACGTTGCAACCGGGAAGACCATAGCCTTGACTATACACACTTTTGTTGACAGGGTGATGTCTCTGCTTTTTAGTGTGCTGTCTAGATTTACCATGGCTCTCCGCCTGAGGAGCAAGCATCTTTTAATTTCTTGGCTACAGTCCCCATCTGCAGAGATCTTGGAGCCCAGGAAAATAAAATCTGTCACTACCTCCATTTCTTCCCCATCTATTTGCCAGGAATTGAGAGGGCCGGATGCCATGATCTTGGTTTTCTTAATGTTAAGTTTCAACCCAAGTTTTGCACTCTCCTTCTTCACCCGCAACAAGAGGCTCTTTAGTTCTTCTTCACTTTCTGCCATTAGAGTGGTATCATCTGCATATCTTAGGTTGTTGATATTTCTTCTGGCAATCTTAATTCCAACTTTTGATTCATCTAGCCCTGCCTTTCTCATGATGTGCTCTGCATATAAGTTAAAATAGGCAGGGTGACAGTATACAGCCTTGCCGGACTCCTTTCCCAATTTGATATAAATTTGATAGCTGATATATATTTTAAATATCAGTATACTACAATTTAATGAAGCTTTCAAAAATTTACAGGGTATGTGATTCATACACTTTAAGAGCTTCCAATAACTATACTTTGAGTTTTAAAATGAAATGTTCTTGGTTTAGGACTAGATAATAATAATAATAATAAAATCTAGAAATGCTTCTATTTAAACAAGAGCATAAAACAAGCTCCATAAAGTGAAAGCAGGGTAGTTACAAACACCATACAAGGTTTCTAAATTTCTCTTTGTACAGCATTCCTGGACTAATAACATCATCCTGAAAGACAAAAGAAATTAGCAAGTGATAATTTATCTTGGTCTGGAAATGAAGTAAAGGGAAATTTTGTATGTATCTGCTCAATGTTGCCATATTTTGTAACAGTGAAGAATCAGTATTCCCAAATCATACCGGATGTTTGCGAATTCCAAAACTACTTTTGCAGAAACAAGCTTGAAATAAGCAAGAAACTTGTGAAACAACTCCTTTCTTGATCAGACTAAACTACAACCAACAAGTGATTTCAGTTGTCTATCTCTTGTCAGTATCCAAAGCTGCAGTCCCAATTAGTCCAAATATTGTGCAGATATATTCAATAGCCAACATACCAGCACATCCAAAGTGCTATTATGCCATCTTTTTAAGTGATGTAATAATAATTGTTTGTGACAATTACTAATTACCAAGTGTTTTGCCTTGGTTGATATTCCTCACCCCTTTATTTATCTTGTTGGTTGATTTAATGGCAGGGATTGCCAGAAAGGGTAGATTTAGAAAACCATTCAAAGGTGCAGAGAGCAAACAAAGTGACTTTGACAGAAGGTGACTTGGGTTAGAGTTTTAAATAATGTTAGGGAAAGCATGATCTGTTGCGCTGGGTTGTTAGCAATGTGAAGGTGTTTCACAAACTACAACCTGTATGAAATATGGCAGCCTGAAGCTTTAAGGGATCTAGGTCACCAGATCACATTACATAGGTCCATTAGTGTGAATACTTAAACAAGCTATTTGTTTCTGGCCTGACTGCAAGTGCCCCTTTCTAAATACCCTCTTCAAAGGGATAAATATTAGCCCATGGCTGATGATTTCTTCCTTAAAAAAAATCGAACCAAAGTACTCTGCAAACACAGTTAAGAAAAAACAACAACTGTGGATGTGGAAAATGTCAACTCCAAGATATTTTTCTTGCTGAAATTATTTTTGTGTGCGGTTTAAGAGGTCTTAAAGCCACCTCTGAAGATTAACATGCCTCAAAAAAGGTGGCTTTAAGCAAAACAACTCACTACCTTGTCCATTGCTTGATGCCAAAATAGCATGGTTTGAATCTGCACAGAAGGAACAACCATCCAGATTTTAGGGCTGCCTTCCCCCCAACTGTGCTCTTCAGAGCAGTTAGACTTCAGCTTCCTTGATCTCCTAGCCCACAGGTCTGCAACCCGCGGCTCTGGAGCCGCATGTGGCTCCTTCAGACGTCTCCTGCGGCTCCCAGTTCTCTGCCATGTGCAGTCCAAAAAAAATGTGGGACTAAAAAAGTTCAACCAATCAATTCAAATATGCAGGGTAGGTGCATATCTTGCCTTGGCTCCACTCTTCAGTCAAACCCTGTTCTGCGCATGTGTGCATGTACGCGCATGCGCACACATTTTTTGCGGCTCCCAGTTTTTCCTTTTGTGAGGGAACCGGTTCCAAGTGGCTCTTTCACTGTTTCAGGTTGCTGACCCCTGTCCTAGCCTGGCTAGACGGTCTGTCTCGCACAACAGGCATTTTCCTTAACTGCTTCACGAAGGCCTTCGGTTGAACCAGAGTCCCCTTGCTCCTCGCTGATCTGCTCTCTTGCATTCTGCCGGGCTTTGAAAGGGAATGAAGCCGACTTCTCTACCTAACAGGAACTTTGCACCAAGACATTTCCATCCCGCGCCGGGTGGGCTCCTAGACTCGCCTTTCCCCAAACAGAAGCACCCGAGCCGCGTTTCCCCTGACAAGTTCGGAGCGACCTACTTTCCAGTCTAGCCTTTTCAGTCGGGAGCAGGGGGAGGGGGGCGGGCAAGGGGAAGGCACCCCAGATTATGTTTGCAGGCACGGACATGAAAGCCTTTTATCTTGGCGCGAAATGCTCCGATTTTCGGCAGGTCAGAGAAAGCGTCTAGGAAGGCAGCGCCGGCAGCGTCAGTCTCGGAGGCAGAAGAGCGCTAGAAGCCCAGGGAGCGCGCGGGGGCATTCCCGGGGAGCGGAGCTGGGGAAGATTTATAGCGCGCCACGGGGTCCGCGTCCAGAGGCGCTGCGATCTGTTTACGAGGCAGCGCAAACTGCTGGCAAAGGAGTTTTTCTAGGATCCTTTCCAAATACATAGGTGAAAAGGACGGGAACTGCCCTTGACATTTAGCAATTGCAAATCTTCCAGGTATAACGTTTCATACCGTTAATACGCTCACCGAGCCTCCAAAAGTGCGCTCTCTCTCTCTCTCTCTCTCTCTCTCACACACACACACACACACACACACAAGATGCCAACGGTACAAGAAACGCAAGCAAATGTCTTTCTTAACCCCTCCCCCCTTTTAAAAGTAACTAAAGAACCGTTAGAATCAGATTAAACCACAACGCAAGGTGCATTCTGCAACGACACTTGGATGGGAAGCGGTAAAAGAACGGGGGGTTATCAGAAAGTCGTGTGTAATTTCCAACAATTTCCAACAGGTTAATAAAAGCACAGCGGCACATAATCCAACTGCTTGGGGACAGGGGTTCCGCACTCTGCTCGTGCTTTTTGGGGAGCTGATTGGGAGGGAAGCGGGTGGGGGAGGGGGAGAGGGAAGGGCTCCGAAGGGAAGGGTAAGGCTAAGGCCGTGTCCCGCAACGCTTCTGCCCTCTTATTGTCTGGGCCGGTTACCTCTACGAATTCTTCGCAGAGACCCTTCTCCCGCCTCGCCTTTACTCCCGTCAAGAACTTCTCGCTCCGGCCCCTCAGATTTCCGAGGAGGGACCCGCGTGGAGCCTTTCCTATCTCTCGCTAGACCAGGGGTCTTCAAACTTGGCCCTTTTATGACTTGTGGACTTCAACTCCCAGAATTCCTCAGCCAGCAAGTCATAAAAGGGCCAAGTTTGAAGACCCCTGCGCTAGACCCTGAGCAGCCCCTTCGCCGCGGCTTTGCTACGAGAGGTCGCTAGAACAAAGGTTGCCTCTCCTCCGTGGAAACCCCTCGCCCGAGGGAGACAGAAGGGATCCGGGGAAAGGGGCCAGGGGAGAATCGGGGCAAGGAAGGAAGGCAGCCCAGGCGCATCTTTCTCACCGATCCCCACCTCTCACCCTCAACCCCGGCCGGTTATTCGACTCACCCCGAAGCTCTGGGCGCCGCTTCGTCGCTCATGCCTTCTCGCCTGTGGCGCGCCTGGCTAGAGACCTAGCCGCGAGAGAGGGGGAGTGGCGGAGCCCGGGGGGGGGGGCTTGGGGGAATCGGGTTACTACTGCTCCTGTCTGGGCCGGTGGACTTTTCCAAGTGGAGGCTGTGCGCCGAACAGCTGGCCAGGCGTTGGGTTATATTTGAACTCTGAATAACTTTCCCATACCTGATCAACCCGAAAGGGGTGGAGCCGCGCCTCCCGCCGCCCGAGCGAGCCCCTGCGGCCCAGGAATGGAGAGGAACGGACCTCGCCGGCCCTTGACTCGCGATTTCAGGCGCTGGGCTGGAGCAGCCGGGAGAAAAGGCTTCCCGGGACTCGCCGGCCCTTCCCACGAGCGGTGCTCAAAGGGACGCTGGTGCCTGAGCCGGAGATCACCCCCCCTTCTCCCTCCTGGCTCGTGGCAAAGCAGAACGGCTTGACCCAGGAGTGGCGCGCTCGCCGCACGCAAACGAAGTACTTGGCCTCTTTTATCTGGACCTCCCTCGCCCCAAACTCTGCTTGGCTTAACCATGATGTAAGCACAGTTCCTTGGGAATCACGCAAGCCATAAGTTGAGTCTGGCCCTCCTGAGGACTCTGAGAACCCCAGCAGCAGGAGATTTATTTGGTCTGTCTGCACCTTACTTTCTTCTGCCTGCATCCTAGAACAACATACATTTTCCTCTATTATTTTCTTTTCATTCAGGTCAGTGGCCCCATACAAGGAACAGAACAGAACAGAATTCTTTTTTTAAAAAAATTTAATAATACACATTAAATTCCTAATTCCTAATCCCCATTTTTCCAGCCATTGATAAAATACATCCCATATTTGAAAATATTCTGTGTCTTCTTCTTCTTTAATATTCAGTGTTAGTCTATCCATTTTTGCACAGTCCAGTATTTTCTTGATTATCTCTTCTTCAGTTGGTGTTTTTTCATTTTTCCAACACTGAGCAAATACAATTCTTGCTACTGTTAATACATGCAACATTAAATATACATTTTCTTATCATGTTTTCCTGATAACATACCTAATAACAATAGTTCCATTTTAAAATCTACATGTTTTCTTAAAATCTTTTCTAGCCAGATATGTATTTTTGTCCAAATTTTTTTTTTGCTTGAGGGCATGTCCACCAAAGATGGTAGTAGGTGCCTGGTTTTTGATTGCACTTCCAATAGTTACTAGACATGTTTTTAAGCATTTTTGCTAATCTTGCAGGTGGTAGGGGCAAAATAGAATTCTTTATTGGCTAAGTGTGATTGGACACACAAGGAATTTGTCTCCTGTGCATAAGCTCTCAGTGCACATACAAACAACAAGTGATAAATCATGATTATAAGTATGAGGAGAAGGCAGGTACTCTACCTCCCTTATGGCAGACTTAACAAACTTTGAATTGTCTTGCTTCTCCTCTCAGCTTTCCTTGATCGTTGATAGGCCAAGATTCCCCAGCCAGGGAGACAATGTCCCTGTGACTCTGGATGTACAGAAACAACAGACTATGGGCTTCTTCAATGCTTAGAGACGCTTAGAGTCCTTCGGGAGAAGGGCGGTATACAAATATAATAAAATAAATAAAATAAATAAATAAACCTTGCTACAACATACTATATTGCCAGGTTCTGTGTTGTAACTCTTAACATATGTCAGAAAATGACCAGTGTCACAAGTCAGTTTTAATGAGCACTAGAGTATTATTCCCCTTCATGGATTACTGCCTTGTCGTGGCGAAGGGGCTTGCGTAATTCAATGAAGCTATGAGCTATGCCATGCAGGGCCACCCAAGACGAACAGGTCATAGCAGAGAGTTCTGACAAAACGTGATCGACTGGAGAAGGAAATGGCAACCCACTCCAGAAAAGAAGAAAACAATAGAATAGGGAGGACCAGAGAACTTTTCAAGAAAATTGGAGAGATGAAGGGAACGTTCAATGCAAAAATGGCATGATAAAGGACCAAAATGGCAGGGACCTAACAGAGGCAGAAGAGATTAAGAAGAGATGGCAAAATTACACAGAAGAACTATACAAAAATGAGCTTAACGTCCCTGATAATCACAATGAGGTGGTCACTGACCTCGAGCCAGACATCCTAGAATGTGAAGTGAAGTGGGCCTTAGAAAAGCTGAGCAACAACAAAGCTAGTGGAGGTGACAGTATTCCAGTTGAGCTATTCAAAATCTTAAAAGACAATGCAGTAAAAGTGCTACACTCAATTTGCCAGCAAATTTGGAAAACTCAACAGTGGCCACAGGATTGGAAAAGATCAGTTTACATTCCAATTCCAAAGAAAGGCAGTGCCAAAGAATGTTCAAACTATCGCACCATTGCACTCATTTCTCATGCTAGTAAAGTTATGCTTAAAATCCTACAAGCTAGACTCCAGCAGTATGTGGATCGAGAACTACCAGAAGTACAGGCAGGATTTCGAAGAGGCAGAGGAACTAGAGATCAAATAGCCAACATACACTGGATCATGGAGAAAGCTAGAGAGTTCCAGAAAAACATCTACTTCTGCTTCATTGACTATGCTAAAGCCTTTGATTGTGTGGATCATAACAAACTGTGGCAAGTTCTTAAAGAGATGGGAGTACCAGAACATCTTATTTGTCTCTTGAGAAACCTATATGCGGGCCAAGAAGCAACAGTGAGAACTGGACACGGAACCACTGATTGGTTCCAAATTGGGAAAGGAGTCCGGCAAGGCTGTATACTGTCGCCTTGCCTATTTAACTTATATGCAGAGCACATCATGAGAAAGGCAGGGCTAGATGAATCAAAAGTTGGAATTAAGATTGCTGGAAGAAATATCAACAACCTAAGATATGCAGATGATACCACTCTAATGGCAGAAAGTGAAGAGGAACTGAAGAGTCTCTTGTTGCGAGTGAAGAAGGAGAGTGCAAAAGTTGGGTTGAAACTAAACATTAAGAAAACCAAGATCATGGCATCCGGCCCTCTCAATTCCTGGCAAATAGATAGGGAAGAAATGGAGGTAGTGACAGATTTTATTTTCCTGGGCTCCAAGATCACTGCAGATGGGGACTGTAGTCAAGAAATTAAAAGACGCTTGCTCCTCGGGAGGAAAGCCATGGCAAATCTAGACAGCACACTAAAAAGCAGAGACATCACCCTGTCAACAAAAGTGCGTATAGTCAAGGCTATGGTCTTCCCAGTTGCAATGTATGGCAGTGAAAGTTGGACCATAAGAAAGGCTGAGCGCAAAAGAATTGAGGCCTTTGAACTCTGGTGCTGGAGAAGACTCCTGCGAGTCCCTTGGACTGCAAGGCGATCAAACCGGTCAGTCCTAGAGGAAATCAACCCTGACTGCTCTTTAGAAGGCCAGATCCTGAAGCTAAAACTCAAATACTTTGGCCACCTAATGAGGAGGAAGGACTCACTGGAGAAGAGCCTAATGCTGGGAAAGATTGAGGGCAATAGAAGAAGGGGACGACAGAGAATGAGGTGGCTGGATGGAGTCACTGAAGCAGTAGGCGTGAGCTTAAATGGACTCCAGAAGATGGCAGAGGACAGGAAAGCCTGGAGGAACATTGTCCATAGGGTCGCGATGGGTCGGACACGACTTCGCAACTAACAACAACAACAACATAGAGTATTATTATAGAGTATTTTAACGAGTGCTAGAGCATTATTATAGGTTTTTCTTGTATGGTTTGTATTAATTAGATTCAATTTACCATGTTTTATATCCATTTATTGTTATCTCTCCTTTTAGATCAGACATGTCAAACTCACGACGTCACGTGACGTCGCACAACATATCGGAGCTTTTTTGATACATTGGGGTGGGCGTGGTTTTAGTATGATGAAACCGGCCTGTGGGCTGGCAGTTTGACGCCCCTGTTTTAGATTGTTTAAATGTTTCTGTGTTTGTGTTTTTTTTAGCTTTATATGTGGTTTGATTTTTTCTATTTTTTATGGGTTTTTTTGTATTCCACCTTTCTTATGCTGGATCTTTGGCTCTAATAAAGGTTGATGTGATTTGATGTGATTTGATGTATGGGAACTGGGATAAACATGCCCCTAAACTGGAGCCATAGGCTGTTCTAAGCCCTATCATGTAGATTGTGTGTGAACCTACTCATGATGTTTTTTTCCTATAGCTGGTTTCATCTTTCATCTATAAACAGCAAATATGCAACTTTTGTACCTAACTTTTAATACAAATTAGGCATTAAAAATTGCAAAAAGCAAGTTGAAAAATAAAGCGTGGCTCGTCTCTGAAAGCACATTAAACCCATTAGACAGGTTCTCCTGTGGCTTTGTTGATCACCTGATGCTTATCCCATGCTGCTTATAGTAAGGTTTCCATGAACAACCTGTCTTAAGAATTGGAACACATACTGTGCATCAGACTTTCAAGATTCTTTGAAGGTTAACTAGAAAACGGAGCAGACAACATTGCCCTAAATTGGCCCCAATAGTACAAAACAGATCCTTATTTTTTAATAAAAACAAACATAACCTGCAAATATATCCCAGAACAAAGATGTATACTCTTCTGTTTCCCGTTCTGAAACATATCCAGCATAATCCCGGTTTTCTTTTTAATTTTGTCTTTCCAGATTGGATTACATAGTAGTGTACAAGTTTCAGACTTTGAACATTTCGATCCAATTTTGGCCAGTTCATTAAGTCCTAAGAAATGCTTCATCCCTTGAAACGTATATCAAGAACTCCCACAAGAAACAAGTCAAGGGTTTGCTCCATTGATGCTGGCTGCGATCCAGTTTACTAGGACTATTCTTCTCCAACAGATGCAGACTATATTGCCAGAGAAGATAGTCATGTGCTGGGAAAGTAGAAAAGGAAACATAATTGATTAGAGCATTTTAGAGTTTGTTTTGGCTTTTATAGAAAAATACAAAAGACAGCTTGTTTCCTTAACTTTCACTTAAATAATTAGATAATAATTTGCTGCAAGGAATAACAGTGGTAAATAAAACAGGAATTGTGCATTGGTGCATAAGTGCAAATTCAGCTGTGCATGTATATAGTGTTGGTTGAAAAATGTTCTGTTCCAGCCTATGACCGGCCCTGTTTGTGTGTCAGGGACAACCCCTTTTTCCTTTTTACAGTCAACAGGCTGGAAAAACCCAACCAAATTTATTTACAGTTGAAACAAAAAGCAGCAGAATATTTCCTTCAATAAATAAATCAAAATATCAAGCAAGAGTCAACAGACAAGAGTTAAACAGAAGTATCAAGAACAGACCAGGACTCTTTCAGAAAGTCTTCAAACGGTTGCCTTCAGAAACCAGCCCTGCCCACACCTTCCCCTTTTATTATCAGTCCCAAGGCGTGGCTTCTTACTGCCTCCTCCTCCTCTCACTGAGTTGCCTCATTAATTTTCTCTGCTCTGCTGGATTGCCTTCTGCTTCTAGCGGTTCTGAACAGATTCAGTTGTGATTCATCTAAGTCCAACACCTCGTGCTCACACAGCTGAGTCTCATGAGGAACATGACTGGAGGGGCCAGGCTGAGAGTCCTGCAGTGCATCAGAGCCTCCCTCTGACACCAAATGCTCTCCAAACCCCTCCTCCTCCTCCTCCTCCTCAGATTCATCAGACTCAGCTGCTGGGACCACAGGCTGACACTGAATCACAGCAAAAATCCTCCTGGAATTTTTGGATATTTCTGCAATGCATGGAATGACAATGTTGCATTTGTTGTTCCCTTCTTTGTCTGTTATGGAGGAGCTCCTCCTGGGTCTTTTTTTGAATTTGATTAATCAAAATTATTTTTTTAATTTTTTTTTAAAGTAACAGGCATTGGAAATTAGAGATCTCTTCAACATGTACTTAAAATCTTGTCTGACAGTTCTAGAGAGCAGCAAGCAATCCAGATGTTGCTTTCCATTTTACACATTTCTTTCTTTAAAAAAATTGACTACAGATTCTCATTCTGTAGTCAGACATCATTGTTGTTGTTACTGCTTAATTGCTAGAAGGACTTTGAGAGATTTTTGTATGTGGCTTGAGGTGATTGGAATTGTAGTACAATACAGTTGACAAACTCCAGGTTGGGAAAACGAAGATGATTTTGTAGTGAAAGTATGACAGAAAGAAAACCTATACAATTTTATAATAATGCTTTCACACACTCACATTGTAAGGAAGTCTGTTGCTAAGATCCCTGGGGATGCAAGAAAGTTGTCTGAAGAAAATCTGTACTAAGAGGATGAGAAACATTGGATTTCACATGCCAGTCATTCACTACGTGTAGTTCCTCTCCAGCTGAAGCTTCAGATTTGTTATTTCACTACTAGTGTTGAGTTTCTATTACCATTAAATCCAAAATTAAATTCTTTTCAGCTACACGCATAATTGAAGCAATTATCCATAAGCCTCCAGTTGTGAAACTTTTAAAACTGGAAGTGAAAATTCAAAGGAGTACTGTAGGCACGAAAGCAAATGTATATATATGTTTCTCTCTCTTCTCCCCTCTTCCTTCTTCTGTCTAAACACACACACACACACACACACACACACACAGAGAGAGAGAGAGAGAGAGAGAAAGAGAGAGAGAGAGAGACAGACAGACAGACAGACAGACAGACATCAGTTAGACACAGGCACTATTCTGTTTTGACAAAGAAATTACCAGGAACTTATAATTATACTGATTCAACTCTAAAATGTTATACAGTATAATATGAATGCTCCACAGAATATAAACTTTCCAGTTAGTTAGTTAGTTACCTAGTTAGTTACCTAGAGAGATTATTATTACTTCAATTGAGGTTAAACAAAAACTACTTATTTACTAATTCAGTTAGCTTGCCCAAAATCATCTGTACTATACAGGTTAGCACGAAGACCAAGCAAAGTAAAATTACCTTAGTTAGCTTGAGTGGGACAATTTGTCTCTGAAATCATATAAAAAAGAAAGAAAAAAAATCATCCTAAATTCAGCGCATGGGACCTAAAGTCCCTTTTCCTTCTTTGACTTTCCCTGTAACCACCACCACTGTTGCCCTCCAACTTCCATATAGTGGCTTCTAGTGACCAAATACTGGAAAATGTTAATAAAAGGCATGAAGCTCCTGGGTCTGTTGTAGAAGAAGTAATGGAGATTACAAGGGTCCTTTCAGAAGATTGAGAAAAGGGTTAGAAGAGAGTTCTATACTGGGAAACAAGGATGAAAGGCTCTTTACCCACTCAAATTGTGCAAACTTCCCCACAACTTCTATTGAGTTATAGATGATGACATTCATCTACTAACAAAGTGGATTTCACATATTATTTGGTGCTTGATTTGATTTTCACTTTTGTGCCATTTGGGAACCTAGCAAATTGTAGCCAATAGAATAGAATAGAATAGAATAGAATAGAATAGAATAGAATAGAATAGAATAGAATAGAATAGAATAGAATAGAATAGAATAGAATAGAATAGAATAGAATAGAATAGAATAGAATAGAATAGAATAGAACATTGGTGGCAAACCTATGGCATGAGTGCCAGAGGCAGCACTTGGAGCCCTCTCTGTGGGCATGCACACCACCACTGAAGCCCCTACTCCCCCCGCAGCCCCCTCCTCACCAGAATCCCCACCCAGAGGAGAGTCAACCCTGGGTGCAGCCCGCGCAGAGCAGTGTAGCCAAGCACATGGTAGAGGGTGTGGCCACCATGGCACTGCAGGGCCGCCTGGGTGATCTGTGGCAGGCCATGGATGGCCCTAAGGGTGGGCAGGGTAAGGGCGGAGCAGGGTGGGGGCGGGTGGGTGGAGTGGGGGCGGGGTGGTTTTTGGGCACTCAGTCTCTAAAAGTTTCGCCATCACTGGAATAGAATAGAATAGGACAGAGGTGGTGAACCTATGGCACGCATGCCAGAGGCGGCACTCAGAGCCCTCTCTGTTGGCACGCATGCCACCACTGCCAACAGCAGGTACATCAGGCCACCACTGCCACCCAGAGCAGGAGCCCCACCCAGCCCAACGGAGGCAAAGTGGCCGACTAGCTCGAGTAGAGGTGGTCACTAACCATTGTCGATTGGTGGACTGGAAGAAAAGGGAGGGGGAAGCATTTTATATGCGTGCATGCATGCATGGGGCCGTGAGTATGCACACGTTGCAAATGGGGTGGGGCTAGTGTCTGCGTGATACTAGCCCTGCCCCATTCGTGCATGGTGCAGCACCTTGTATCTGCACCTTGCAGTGCGGTGGCAGCCATTTTTGCGCCTTGCAGCATGGTGGCGAATTTTTGCACCCCTGATTTTTGCGTGCCAGAGGCAGCACTCAGAGGTGCCTCCCTGCCTCCCCTGAGGGTACCACAATGCTGATGCACCCCTGGCACTTTGCAATAAATAAGTGGGTTTTTGGTTGAGATTTGGGCACTCGGTCTCTAAAAGGTTCGCCATGACTGAAATAGGAGCTGGAAAGGACCTTGGAGGTCTTCTAGTCCAGCCCCCTGCTCAAGCAGGAGAACTATACCATTTCAGACAAGTGACTGTACAGTCTCTTTTTAAAAATCTCCAGTGATGGAGCACCCACGATTTCTGAAAGCAAGCTGTTCCACTGGTTAATTGTCCTTGCTGTTAGGAACTTTCTCCTTAATTCCAGGTTACTTCTCTCTTTGATCAATTTCCAACCATTGTTTCTTGTCTTGCCCTCTGGTGCTTTGGAGAATAGTTTGACCCCCTCTTGTTTGTGGCAGCCCCTCAAATACTGGAATACTGCTATCATGTCAAACCTATTTCTTCTTTTCTTTAGATTAGCCAAACCAAAGTTCTTCGTATGTTTTAGTCTCCAGGCCTTTGATCGTTTTAGGTGGTCTTCTCTGAACTTTTTCCAAACTCTCAACATCTTTTTTATAGTATGGTGACCAAAATTGGTTGCAACATTCCAGGTGTGGTGTTACTAGGGTTTTATAAAGTGGTACTAATACTTTATGTGATCTTGATTCTATACCTCTGTTTATACATTGTATTAGCTTTTTTGGCTGCTGCTGCACACTGCTGGCTCATAGTCAAGTGATCGTTCACTAGGACTCCAGGTCTCTCTCACAGTTGCTGTTTTTGAACCAGGTCTTGCCTAATCTGTACTTAAACCTTTGATTTTTTTTCCTGCCTAAATGTAAAACTTTGCTTTCTCCACATTAAAACTCATTTTGTTGGATAGGGCTGATTGTTCAAGTTTGTCAAGATCTTTTTGGATCCTGAGCTTGTCTTCTGGGGGGTTGGCTATTCCTGCCAGCTGAATGTCATCTGCAAATCTGATGAGTTCCCCTTCTATTCCCACATCTAAGTCATTAATGAAGATATTGAAGAGTACTGGGCCTAAGATGGAGCCTTACTTCTCTCCATGTGGATGTAGTACCATTGAGGACTACTCAATGACTACGGTTTGTCAGCCAGCTACAGATCCATCTGATAGTGTTGTTGTCTATCCCACTTTTTTCTAGCTTACTAAGCAGCAGGTTGTGGTCTACTTTGTCAAATGCCTTACTGAAGTCTAAGTATACTATGTCCACTGTGTTTCGCTGGTCTACTATTTAGTCACTTTATCAAAGAATGAAATAAGATTGGTTTGGCATGATCTGTTTTTGACAAACCCGTGCTAGCTACTAGTTATAACTTTGTTTGCTTCTAGTTGTTCACAGATCTGTTTTTTTATTATCTTTTCTAGGATCTTCCCAGGTATTGACATTAAACTGATTGGTCTGTAGTTTCCTGGGTATTTTTTTCCTTTCTTGAAGATGGGAATCACATCAGCCCTTTTCTAATCATCATATACTTCCCTGGTGCTCCAGGATTTTTGAAAGATATGGTACAATGGTTCTGAGATAACATCTGCCAGCTCCTTCAGAACTCTGGGATGTAATATAAATCTGGTGATTTATATTCGTCGTCAGATAGGCGTTCTTTTATCATTTTCTTGCTTATTTTAATTTTTGTTTCTAGTTTGCCTATTTTGTTTATTCAAGAAATTATAAATTAATAAACAAAGGCTTAGGGTAGCACATAAGCTCAACTTCTTGTCAAAGATGCAAAACACCTGAAGACTTCTGTCCTTTTCTTTACTAGCACTTCTGGTTATTGTTTTTTAAATGGAGAACATCTTGACTATTATCAGAAACAAGCCTAGGAATTAGTGAATGACCAAGGAGCCTCAAATATTTTTCACTGGCATTTAAGGTTTTTCTGACAATGTTTACTTAGCCTCATTTCTGTTAGGAAGTACTTAAAGAACTACTTAAAGAAGTAAATGAAACCACAATTCATTCCACTAATTTTAACCCTAATGCTCTCCAAATGTGTTGGACCTCCATTTAAAGCAAGTTGACTATGGAAGTTAAGAGTCAAAATAGCTGGAAAAGCTTGGCTTATCATGTCCATGTTTTATTTATTTATTTATTTATTTTTATTGAATTTATATACCGCCCTTTCCCGTAGGACTCAGGGCGGTTTACAGGGCATAAAAAACATCAATACAAAAATTAAGAACAATTAAAAAGATTAAACTAAATCCCTGAAAAATATAAAACATATAAAACCCTAGTTAAAACCCCAATTAAAACTCAGCCTGGGCCGGAAAGCTTGAAGAGCCAGGTCTTCAGGTCTTGGCGAAATGATCGAAGGTTGGGGGCAGTCCTAAGCTCCACGGGCAGCTGATTGCAAAGGGCCGGCGCACCCACAGAGAAGACCCTCCCCCTGGGTATTGTCCACTGGCAATCTTTTACCGGCGGCACCCTGAGAAGGCCCTCCCTGTGGGAGCGCACAGGACAAAGGGAACTTGATGCCGGCAGCAGGTGTTCCCTCAGATATCCTGGACCCAAGCCATTTAGGGCTTTATAGGTCATCACCAGCACCTTGAATCTCACCCGGAGGGCAACCGGAAGCCAATGCAGCTCACGGAGCAGAGGTGTTACATGGGAGTAATGGGAAACCCCCATCACAACTCGCGCGGCTGCATTTTGCACCAGCTGAAGCCTCCGAGTGGTCCTCGAGGGCAGCCCCATGTAGAGAGCGTTGCAGTAGTCTAAATGGGAGGTCATGAGCGCATGAGTGACTGTACGTAGGGCATCTCGGTCCAGGTAGGGTCGCAACTGGCGCACCAGGCGAACCTGGATACTTTTAATATTGAAGTGGTGGAAATATTCCTATTCTTTAATTTTATTTTTATTTTCCTACTATAGTAAGTAGTAGTGAATGAAACTTAAAACACTGACATTCTTATCAGAGGGATGAGATTTTTCATTGCCACTAACTAGGGCAAAATAATTTAGTTCTGTGAGATCCACTTATTTTTTCTTTCTAAGCCAATACATTTAGTTATCATCTAATAAATGCAAACAGAACATCCAAGAATGATCTGCTGATTCTGAGTGACAGGTGCTCAACTCCCCTCATTCAGCATACCAACACAACTCAGCCAGCAGAACAATTTTGGCAGAAAGAAAATGGGTAGTTTGGTGTGAATGTACTCTGGAAGATTTTGTTTTCTTTGGCAAAAAAAAAATCTGGAAGAAAAACAGAACTGAAAGTGAATTGGTAGCTGCTTTGCGTTAGGCTTCTGCACGTACATTCTCAGGTCTTAAAACTAGGGAAATGGGAAATGCATAGGAAATGTTTTACAAACATGTTTCTCTTCTTAAATTTGACTGACTTGGTAGTTCCTAAGTTATTCAGTATTAGTTTATGTTGAAATGCATTTTTAAGAAAGACTAAAATTTTTAATATTTAATATGGACTGTCCATCTTCTTCATAGATAAACAGATTTAAAGTAGATATCTAACTTTTAAAAGTCTGGTGTACTCACCAGTTTGCTATGTTTTGTATAAGTATAAGGTGTTCTTCTCAATTAATGAACTTAAAACTCATCCAAATTCAATCAAATTTTCTTTATTTGAGAATGACACAAAAGTGATACAAATGTTGTCTTTCTTCTATTGTGATACCAGTTGGAGATAATCATCATATTTAAAAATTGAAATGATTTAGACATTCTTCCTAAATTTTTTATTTGGTAAAATACATTTTATAAAATAGATCTATCCTTTGCACCAACTTGGTTATTCTTTAATAATAAGCCAGTGCAGAGAGGATACTTTATCTGAAACAATTTTGAGAACAGTAGAACGAGTATGAAACACTCCATGGAATCTCAGGCTATCTTCATCCCAAATCATTGTTATTCAGATCTGCATTCCCTTGAGTTGGAAATCTGGTCTGCTTAAAAAACTTGCTGCCAAGAACGTAGGGAGCAAAGAATAAACTTGAAAGAAGAGGAAATGAACAAAGAGGAATTACAAAAGGGGGAATTTAAATAGGGGAACATAAAAAGAAAGCCAGTCCCAGAACATGTTTTGTGAAATGCATTTATTGCCACGAGATCTGTGCCAACATTTATTTTTCTGAACTGACCTAAATAAAACTTACTTCTGCACAGAGCAGGAGCAGAAAGCAATTGAACTTTGCTGTAAATATTTCAGCGCTGTGATGTGGTAAGCCTCATATTTATTCATATTTCAAAGAAGAATGCTGAATTTTCTTCAAGCAGAGTGTCACTGGCTTATGGTCATAGTTGTTGATGAAGAGGAATGTTGAGTAAAAATTTCTCAAACCAGCTGTATTGAGTAAAAAATTCACACAGATTTAAAGAAATTTAAAGCTTCTTCTGAAGTTCTTATTGTGTTCACCTTTATCAGTATCCCAGTTGGCCATCATGTTCTAGCTAAGATAAGTCACTTGAAATCTTTCAGGAGTTGAAAATTGAAGCCAAGCGATATTAAACAGAACTTCTTCACATTTCTGAAAACTCTTGTAATGTCAGAAAACTAATACAGAATATTCTTATAGGAGTGTGAATCACCTTGGACAACCTGCAGCCTTTATGTCACATTAGATTGTAAGGTTATTTTCATCCTTTCATTGCAAAGGATCCATTTAGACTTCTTGCAAGAGATAGATGATCCCCATCCAGAAATCTCAAGGCAGAAGGAACAAGGAGAGAAAAATACTTCAAACAGAAAAAAAAATAAATTGCCTCTATTGTTTTTTCTTTAACACCTGAAGTCCAAACAAACTTCTTTCATGGAGAGAATATGAGCATCATCAGAAAAAGTGCTCCTTTAGGATAAAATTGACATGATTTTGGAAATAAGCATCCAAGTGAAGCAGCCATTATTATCTGAAGTGAATACCTTAAGCAACCTTTATTTTCTATACAACCTGTAAAATTATTAGGCATGAAGAGCATTTGCAATGATTACTTTCATCAATTTGCAAATTTATATAAAACAGTGAATAAAATTATGTAATATCTCATTCAGAGCTGTTCATTTTTCCACTAGTTTAGAAATCACCACTGAAATTTGATGATGGCTTCAAAATCAGAAAATGCACCAAGAAGGCAGAGGCTACAGTTGTACCTTTGGCTTCATTTTATACAGGTAAGGAACACTTTAGTCTAGCTGGATTGAGCAGACCAGTCAGTAATAGAACATGTCAAGCACAGTAGAATGAGAACTGAGTGACTCAAGGAACTGTGGTGAATTACTGCTGCAGAAACCCAGCTGCTGTTTGGAGAACAGTTCTGCCAGCTGTTGAGGATTGATGGCTCCAAAAACTAACCCTGGATCCCCAGAACATTAGGCAGGCTTGAGGAAGAGTATTGGAAACTGGTAAGAAAAAGAACAGTTCCACCATCCCTCCCCTCCTCCCTGCTGAGATGGAGAAGGCTGAAGAAGGGGTAAAAGGAAGCCTTTTGGAACCTTCACTCAGATATGGCTAGTGAACTAATTTTAAACTTTCCTGGGTCAAGCAAGATTGTTGACTTGTAACTTGTTCCCTGATTACAATCCTTGCAATGTTCCCTATGCATAGTGGCAATTGGAGATCACATGAAAGCTGTAGCAGGTTAGTTACACTTAATTGCAGCTGGACAACTCATGGATCAATCCAGTCATGTAGGAATTACAATAATTTTGAAGTTACCTCCTTAGTTGAATTAGGCTCGGTGGCTCAATTCAAACTGTTGATTATTACCTTCAATGTTCTTCATGGCCCAAGAGGTATCAAATCAAATTTTTCTGGTTGGTTATCTATTTTCAGAAGATTCATGTGGGATGGGCCAGGCGACATGCTAGCCCCGTTATGAGGTGTCTTTCCTTGGAGGTACAACCTCCTTCTAAAGGCATTTCAAAAGATAGCCAAAGCAGTATTATTCCAGTGGTCATTTGGCCCTTAGGTAAATTTAACTGAACATTATGGTGTGTTAAGACTTTTTTTAACTGATTTTTATTACCCATGCGTGATCTTTAATGTATTATCTTTTCTTTATTTTCTTACCCTTTTATCAGAGACTGTTTAGACTAGAGCAGGCTATACATGTTGCAAAATAAGTAGATCAATAGTTCTACAATGTACTGAAAGAACCCTCTGGCAGATTCTTCAAAACAAAGTATGTAAATCCTATACAGAGAAAGGTTTGGTTTTTAGGTCATAGACACTGCAGTGTGGCCTGAAATTTGTATTCAGCATTTCCCCTCCTCATTTATCTTGCAATCTGGCATGGAGCAGTCATCAATCTTATTTAGGTTGAGGCAACATCATTCTTGAATCCCATGTCCCCAGCATTGTAAATGATTGCTTGACTCCTGGACTGTCCACCCTAAGTCGAATCTGGATCAGTCCATCCTCAGGGAACTTCTTTCTCACCAGAGTATGTGCTCAAAGCAGATTCTGGTGAGAATGAAGTGAGGATGGGCTCCAGCACAAGTCCAAAAGCTTGGAAAACTAAACTTATGGTCCTGGTGACTGACCCACATTGGATCCTGCAACATTATCCTGGGAGATGTATATTTGCCTTCATTCATGAAATATAGGACAATTTATTATGAAACATTAATTTAAGAAGAGTTAAACATGCTTGAAATGCATACTAAACAAATTGAAGCAAAATTATTTGATCCTACAGCAATAAACACAAGGATGCTGAAGAACTGTGGAGACAACGAAATGGATATTAGTAAATAATATTGTAGAACAACATATTTGGAGTAACCAATGTCAAACAAGGGAAGTACAATAAAAAATGGAGAATTTATATATGAAACAAATGTTAAAGGTGTAATTAAAGATATATTTAATATTTAAAGGTGTGTTAACAAAGGTGCATTTAAAGGTGTAATTAAAGATGTATATAAAGACACGTTCAAATTGTTGTCAAAATTACTATGTAGTTATACAATAAAGAATTGTTTGTTGAAATAATATGTCTTATATTTGATATTACAGTACTGAAGTTAGGTATTTTATTATCTAGTACAGTGGCCCCAAACCTTTTGGGCACCAGGGACCAGTTCTGTGGAGGGTTTTTCCGTGGACCAGAGGGGGCGTGGTTTCACATGCTGGCTGCAGCCCCCGGATGGGACTTCGCTTGTTTGTGTGGCCCAGTTTCTGGCATGCCATGGCCCAGGGGTTGGGATTCCTGCTCTAGTAAACTATTTACTATTTATTTTTATTTTTAGTGTGTTTTTATCTGCAGTTCTGGCTCTTTTTTAAAAATCAAAATATTTATGGTTTTAGAAAAATCTGTGGTTGCAGTATATATTATTTCTAAGCACCATCTGTCCAGACAGAAATGAGCTTTTCAAGTAGATAAGCTAATATTGGACCATTGCATACATTTCTCTGAGAACACACATATTGACTTTTCTCTAATATTTCCTTATTTGATTGATAATAAAACACAAATCCAGCTTTTAACTGCTGTTCCCTGAAATGTAGAAAAATGCATTTCCAGCAATTGAATAAATACAATAAAACACAATTGTTTTAATGCCACTTGTGTTAATTATATTGCATTATATTCTAAAATTTTCTAATATTAAATTATTTTTCTCCCAAACATCACAGTGCAATCTGTTGCCTCCTAAATGCTAGGCACTTACATTTATGAAAATTTTAGCAAATCCAAGCATCTCCATTTAAGAAATTGTATTTTTTCTCATAAGTTATAGGTAAACCGGATTATGCCTTGATGATTATACATCAAATTGGAATGTCTCGTATGGTACAGTATAGTTAAACATTAAATAATCCAGGTAATAAAAGTTGTAAACTTGCAGCCTCTTTGTGGCAGGAATTTCTGCCAAGTATTTCATTACAACTTCTGAATTGGTTCTTTTGTCAGTGGAGTGTCTGTCTTTGAAATGAGGAAATAGGAGCTCATCTGGAGCATTTATTAGTTTCAAAAAATAATTGGCGTCTTTTTCCAGAGTTTCAAATTTGCCAATGAAATTATAATTGATATCGCAAGGATAACAAAGTTTGTTAATTTGCTCCCAATGCGTATCCATGCCTAATGGCCTATAGGGATCTAATAGATATTGTATAAACTCTTTAAATTGCACTCCTGAGCCAGTAATCAATGCCTCTTTATCTGCATTGGGTCTGTATTTCTTAATAATAGCCTTCCCAAATATAGGATGGTAATAATTGTTTGGATGTTCAAACTTATCCCGAAAAGCAGACACCAATCTTTCCATTGGATCACGGACAAATATAATTTTGGTATATGTTTTTAAACGCTTATGTATCTCTTTTATATTATAACTATCTAATTTCTTCAAATGATCTCCGTAGTGTACACTGTCATGAGAAATATTAGCAGCAGATTTTGCGAGACCACCAAGTATCATCAGAACCCTTTTCCAGTTGGAACAGCCTGCTTTAGGAACTTCACAATACAAGAGTTTGTATTTATCTTCTACGTATATTCTAGAGACCATGTGCACAAGAGGTGTCTGGGTTCTGTTTCCATTAACATATTTTTGGCAAATATCACGAAGAAAAAAATTCCGTCTGTCTTGTACCTCATCGGTGGTTTTCCAGTTATTGTTCCTATGAAATAATTTATTTTGATAATGCTTAGTGGATGAAAAATTCATTTCTTTGAGCTGTTTAAGAACCTTCTGTGGGTCTTCAGAAAAATTAGTGGTCAAAGAATCTTCTGTTCCCCCAAAAAGATACGGCTCCTGAGAATCTTCACTCTCAATCAAAGCTTTACTGTCTTTGTGAAAATACTTTCCTACAATCCAATTTTCATTTGGTTTTTCAGATTCCTCAGTAGAATAGCTTCCAAAATTCTGTTAAAACAGAAGAAAATGATAAAGAGTAAAGCCTTTATTTTCCAAAGAGGGACAAAAGTGACCAAGGTATGAAATATATACTGCTCAAAAAAATAAAGGGAACACTTAAACAACACAATGTACTGTATTTAATAGTAGGATGTCTTATCTTGTGTCCCCTTTATTTTTTTGAGCAGTATATTTTGCTTTGTATTGGTTTATTTCAAAGGACATTTCTAACAAACATGGGCAAGGAGGATGAGAGAACATTTTTTTTCCAATTTCAACACCTTCAGATACATTAATGATATTCTATATCAGACATGTCAAACTTCCGATGTCACATGGGTGCGGTTTCATTGTGACACGTCTGGCCTAAGGGCCGGCAGTTTGACACCCCTGTTCTATATTATCCATATTATCTAATGTTGAGGTTGTAAATGTTCTGGATATACCAGAAAGCAAAATAATTTTTTTTTGAATAAGTAACAAGTTGTATAGAAATATAAAAATAGGATTGTTGAAATATTTGCAGATAATTATCACTAGGAAAATATCTTTTGTTAGATTGGAATCTTTAAAACTGTATAGCATAAATTAATGATGATATTAATAGATGGCTGAAAATATGTACAAAACTATCTAAATAATTAAGAGAGCAAACTGTTTGTCATGGTTAAAAAGATAGATAAGATCCCCGATAGTAGAATGTCAAGGAGCTATTTATTTTATTTATTTATTTAAAACATTTATATAGCCGACCATCTTATATTGATCTCTGGGCTTTATAGATACTTACGGTTTAGCGATAAGAAAGGACAAAAAATTTTAAGAACACATTGTAAGGACAAAACTTGGTAAAAGGAGGGAACCTTATATGAAAATTATTCAGTCTAACAATTTCACCACTTGTCTCTCCTTTAAATGCTTTTCATGTCAGAGACAACCACAGTTAAGAAAAATACAATTATATAAGCAAATATGGTTCATTCAGGCTTCATGATCAAACCAAACATACACTAGGAACTTGGTGAACTCCTTCCTTCCTTCCTTCCTTCCTTCCTTCCTTCCTTCCTTCCTTCCTCACTTAATTCAGAGATTTAATTCCTTACTAACATTAAAATAATTTCATGTACTTTGTTATATATGGTTAATTTCTCATCAAAGATATACTGAGCATTAGCTTAATTAATTCTTAATAATTCCTTTATCTATTTCTTGTGGTACAGGTTGTCCTGAATAGTCGTAAAGCAGATCAGCATGTGACTGGACCTAGTTTTACAACCTTTTTGGTGGTTGTTGTTAAGCAAATGTCATGTCATAAACCAACCACCACAGTCATTAAGCAACCACCACAATTGTTAAGCAAGCACCCAAAATGTGGCCATGTGACTGTGGGGGGGGGGGAATGGATAGCTATTGGAAATTTGGAACTAGGTAGTTTACAACATAACTTCAAATGGTTGCTAAGTGACAGGTTGTAAATTAGAGACTACCTGTAATCAGTTTTGAAGAGTTTTCTATTGTTTGCATTTTTGTTTATAATATAGATTTTTTTTATTCTGAAGTCACATTTCACAGGGAACTTGTATAGTCATCTTAAAAGGATTTAATTTTTTAAAATAGTTTTTAAAACTTGATTTCTAACATTAAAAATACAGACCCCCCCAATGATGACCATTATATTTATTTGTAATAAATAAAACCAACAAAGCATAAACATTCAATAAAATCAAAACAAAAACTCCAGCATGCTAATAACTATAAGCAGCTTAAAATCTAGGATACATGAGAATATCTGAGCAGTTTGGTAAGATGAACAGCAACAGTTTAACTGAAGATTTGGATGCTTAGTTTATCTTAATCTGGTTCAATTTCTTAAATGTACTGCATTGGATCAGGGAAAGAAATACACAAGAGGCCATTTGTATTAGGATGGTTTTGTATCCTGATGTAAGAGACCACAGACAGATATAGCCTTCTCCAGATGTATTAGGAACCAGATGTGTCATTAGTTCCTAAGTCATCTACCATAGGTGTTCTATATTATTTATTAATTTCTTGCCTTTTTATCATTGTAAGTAACTCAAGGCAGTGAACCTCTTCCTCCTCCTATTTTCCCCACAACAATAACCTTGTGAGGTGCTTTGGGCTGAGAGTGACTGGGCCAAAGTTACCCAATTGGCTTTCATGCCTAAGGTGGGACTAGAACTTCCCAGTGTTTGGTCTGCATCATAACGATTGCCTTAAATTTGATTCAGGGACCAGCAAGAATGGTTCCTTCAGGAGAGGCTATTATCTTCATAATTGGTTATCCTCTCAATAACTAGTTGGTACATTTCACATTAAGCATAGTTTCCAGGATTAAAATTAGCCCTATTATGTACACATTACAAAATCCATTCATTGCATGGATTTGTATGGTTAACTTATTCCTGGCTATGTCTAGTAAAACAGCCAGAGCGTCCATTTCAATCTCCATCCAAGGCTGCGGATCTTGGAGTACTTCCAGTAAAAGAGTCACAGCATGAATCCATGGTTTTAACAATCCATTTTGGAGTAGTCCCCCAAACACAAAATTCTGCTGAACAGCTATTAAAGAATAAATAAACAGGTGCTTTTGCAACATAAAAATGATCATCTTACTGCTGGATTTCTGCTACCTGTTTGGTTGCCTAGAGGCCTTCATTCATGTATTTGTTTATAAGATAAACCATAAATATCTAGATGCAGAATCTTGTGTTATTTCTTCTCATGTAAAAATGCACAATGCATAGATTTTATTAACTGTGCAACTGAAATATATCTAAAAATGGTCAACATGCCTGATTAATCATCTGCTGTTGCATTTTTTCTTCAGTCCCTGAAAGAAAGAAAAAAGTTTTTATTTCAGAGAAAGTGGCCATATCAGTTTCAAAACAAGGTCAAGGGAAAAAAACCCACCAGCTTTTAGAAATGTTTGAATCATTCCTGTTGGCTTTTAGGCGCGTTAGAATAATGATTTGTCCCATTTACAGTAGGTGAACTATTTCTGGTTCAATCTCTTCATCTCTTGATTCTATAAGATAGCCATCATCAAAAATACCTCACAACAGGTCTAACAGAAATACACCATTATAATATTAAATAGTTTGCATTTTATAGTTCATATTTTACAACATAGCAAATTAATCTTTCACACATAAATACAGGGCCTAATTTTAATCATTTTATTTATTTTAGTAGTGGATGTTTCAAATACAGAAACTTTTTCAGTCTCACTATGCCTAAATATTGGGTTTCCTGGTCAATTTACTTCCAGGGTACATGATCCAAAATGAATTCTGGGAACATTTTTGTTACATAATTGTAGGAGAAGGACTGGCAGAGCCATAAAGAGTTAAACAAGGCATCAGTTTAGAAGTGTTATGTTGCCACAAGTGAATTATGTCTAACCTCCCCCCCCCTTGATTGCTGTTGACCCTTATCTAGATCTAACCAGGTGCTGTTAGTCTGAAATGATTCCTTTGCATAGACTTCAGCAAAAAGTCAGTTAATTGAACCTTCACATGTGGACCTGTTTTTTTTTGCATCTGGCAAAATCTGCCTTACTAAAGAGTTACCGTATTTTCCGGCGTATAAGACGACTGGGCGTATAAGACGACCCCCGACTTTTGAGAAGATTTTCAAGATTTTTCGTCTTATACGCCGGAAAATACTTACATGCCAGTTGCCAAGTGTCCGACACAAGCCCGATTGAGACCCGTCTGATGCAGATGGTGCAAAGCCCTGCCGGTTCCCGCCCGATGCCGGATGGCTCTGCCATTGCCACCTCGAGACGGAAGGGCGTGAGGCGCCTGCCACGGCTCCCCAAGCACTCCTTAGCAGCCGGGGAGCGCACGCATGCGCAGGACTGCCCTGCCGGCTCCCGCCCGATGCCAGCCTGCCCTGCTTCCTCCACAGTGAGAGGGGAGGGCGTGCCTTCCCGGGCTCACCGACTTGCAGCCATGCCAGAGCCGAAAGGGGCTTTTCCTTCCACCCACCCTTTGGAATAAATGCAAGAGCTGCATTTACACAATGCGCTCTTCCAGGCCAGACTCTGCAAACGGCACGCCAGAAGCCGCAACCACTGCGGGAACTCCGAGTCCCCACCTTTCGGCAGCCTGCACGGCCGAGCGCAATCTGCTTATGCTCAGATGCCACTTGGGCGAGGGGCTTTCTGCCGCTCCCTGGGTCTGGCAATTGCAAGGGGGAGGGGAAGGGGCTTAGAGGCTCTTGGGGGTGGGAAGGGAGAGTCACGTTGGAGGGGGGACTAGACTAAGGAGGCTTGAAGTTGCTTTGCAAGAACGGGGGTGCTCGATTGATTTATGTACTATTTTCTGGCGTATAAGACGACTGGGCGTATAAGACGACCCCCCCAACTTTTGAGAAGATTTTCATGGGTTAAAAAGTCATCTTATATGCCGGAAAATACGGTATTTATATTGCAATTGTGTAAGTGTAAAATCCAACACACAATTTAACTATTACAAAAAAAGAATGTAGCTTTTAACAAATAAACAATTAAAGAATGAATGTATGACCACTGGAACCAATCTACACTACCTAACTTACTAAATATGATAGGGTTTGCACCTCTACAAAAGCATCTTATACTTCCAAAATAAGGAAAATCCAGTAGATTCACTTAGAAAAAAATGAAGATCGTAAAAGGCTAGAATTGCTTCAATATCATCCTAATAGTTGTATAATTTAAAATGATATAAAAAATCAAAATTAAGAAAACAAAAGGGCATATGTCCTACTTTTTATGTTCACAATGTTATCTTCATTACTAAAAAGTTTTCATATTGTTTGTGGAAATTTTTACTCAAACTCATCAATCACAATTTCTGGATCAAATTCCCTTTGCAGCTTGATGGTGTCATAATTTGTGGAGCTCACAGGATGGGTGTGGAACTATATGAGGTAGTGTTAAATCATCAAATGAATATTCTTTTTGTTTCTGTTCAAACACTGAACGTTGAAGATTTGCCATCATCTTTGCAAAAATGCAACTTTCTCTGCATGATAACAAATGAATTAATTTGATTCACGTACGCTATAGAACAGAGTATTTAATAAAAATGTTGGGTTTCCTTTGTTTCATTCAAGGCATTGTACTCAGATCTTAAGCTGCTAACACCCCCTCATAAAGATTCTTTTAGGTTTTTAATATTTTTATTCTGAATATATTTAGGCTGATCAGGAGAGAGATCTTTATTTTGCTGTGTATTCATGGTTATAGAACAAAGGCAATCCATTCCCACCTTGTTAAATACATCGTGGAACAACTAGTTAGAATAAAAAGTGTCCATTTATCAGTGCTCACCAACTTTCTACAATTTCTAGAAGCATTTTGAATCAGCAAAAGCCAGTACAAATCAAGAAACAATTTTTAACTTGGATAACAGCATGGTATCCACTTAATACATTGATCCAGGCTCAAGTCATTAATAGCTGTTCTAATGTTAAAGCAGGGTCTTACTCTTTATTCTGCTACTAGTTAAAGGTAACCTTAAGGCACGGGTGTCAAAGTCACCATGTCACGTGACGTGTCGTGATGTATCGCAACTTTTTTTGCATTGCCGAAGCTGGGGTGGTCACAGCCTCTGCATGTTGCAACCAGCCGGCAGTTTGACACCCCTGCCTTAATATCTGTCATTGATACTCTGGAGAAAGGTCAGGTGAAGTGGCAATTGTTGGGAATAGAAGCAAGATAGGAATTGACAATGGGAATAGCAAATTTCGTATCAGTCTCTGATGACTTAGACATGGGTGAATAATACCATAACTCAGAAGTGGGGCAGATTGTGGAAAGGGGAATGTCAACTTCTTATTAAATGAATTGGTTCCTTTATCCGCTAGTGTTTACAGGGCTGTATCTACCTTTTCAATATATATAAAATTATATAGAATCAGCCTTAAATGTACATTCTCCATTCAGGCAGAAAACTAAATGGAGACAATCATCATCTACCATGCCACCCAGAAGATAAATGAGGAAGAAATCTTAGTCATCTTGAGCTTTTAAAAAATATAATAAAAATAAAATAAATATTTATGTTCAAAATCAAGTAAGTTGATGGGATGGGATAAAAAGTATTAACTGTTACAAGTAAGAAAGTAACTTGCCTAATGATCTCCTAAAATAATAATCTTCCTAAAAAATAAAACAAAATCAAGATTACTTATTGCTTTAGGCTATGACAGAGGATTGCCTCTTTATGGTAATTACTTTCTGCATAATAGTGTAGCATTTTGTTTTGCAGAAATGTTTTTTTTTCCTGCTTTGAGAAAGAAAATCAACATTATTCAGGCAGACTTTCAGTAGGCAATAGAGTTCACTGAGAACATCATTGTGAAAATTCACATCTTGAGGCTACTTTTTTTAACCAGATAAGGCACTCTCTTTTGGGGGGTAATAAAAGATTAAGGCAAACGTATTTTAAACAAGCTTTAATGATGTACAAGATGCGAGGAAAGACCAATGTTTTCAATCACTACTTTTTTCAACTCTATTTTGCTCAAAGGTTTGTGGACTTTGAATACTGATGCTTTCCTGCTTCCCACTACATTTGTTTTTAGGCTATTTTTATTCACTTTAAAGGAATTTTAATAACTTCATGTTGACAACATAGACAGCTGGGACTAAGAATTAAAGAAAAATTCACTTGCTGACTTAGGAAGGAAGTGACATCAATGAGTTTCAAAAGACAGCCAAGAGGGAAAATTGAGTTTGTATGTTTATGGGTCTCCCATTTTGTTGTTTTGACAGGATGCCTACAAATGTAAATTAGATGATCAACTTTATAATATTTACATCAAACCAACAAAGAAATGATGTAACTATACAATTAGGTTTTGATAAAAAGTCCACTGGCATAAGGCCTTGAAGGACAAAAACAATTTATTCCTTGGAAATTATTTCTGTAAGATCCATGACTGTGACAATACACTATCATTTCACAACAAGGCTGATCTAGAAACTGTATTTGTATTTGCAAGTTTGCTGATGTGAAGCTATTAGTGCTAATATCAATATACCTTCTTAACCTAAATAATTATCTACTTATGTCTTGTCATATTACTAAATCTGTTTCATAGTTATAGTGCTTTAATATTACCACTTTGTAATTTATTGTAAATCAATATAAACTTCAAACAAATCTTCCTCCTGTGGAAACTTTCTGTGAGGTTTGAATGAAGAGTATTACCTCCACTTCCATAACTTAGCTTAAATAGCATATTTTAATAAATGAAACAGAAAAATAATTCTTGAAATGAGCTCTTATATTACCTGTATTGACTTACCCATATAATCACCTGCCAAGGATGGATAAGTTTCTTAAAGGCATCACAAAAGAACTCTATTGTCTTTTCAACCAGTTCCTGACATTGGTTTTTATCTCTTCATTACAGTTAAATAGATTCCTGTGAAGGTACTCTTTCAATTTTGGCCAAAAAGTAGAAGTCACTTGGTGCCAAGTCTGAACTGCATGATAGATGAGGTAAGATTTCACAATTGCTTGATGGGTGGCTTATTAGGTATAAAGCCTAGCGCTGTCATGTTGCATTAAAAATTCCTTCTGGTTCTTTCAAACTTTGCTTAATTGTTTCAAAGTGTTGCAATACAGTGTTGTAAGTTGATAATAGTGCCAATTGCAAGGAAATCCATGCGAATAACATCCCCCAAAATTGTAAACATTAGTTTACATGCTAATATCTAATTTTGAAATCTTTCTCCATGGGTGAAATTTTGTCATGATATTGCATGAACCAATTGTTTAGTTCTGGGTAATAATAATCAGTCCATGTTGTGTCGGCTGTCACTATGTTAAGGATTCCTCATCTTCATTCTTGTCAAGATAATAATTGCAAGCAAATTTCAACTCTTGAAATTTCAAGTCTAATCTTTGCTGTCAACATGCAAGGAATTCATCTTGCACAAATCTTCTACTGTTGAAGAACATCAGTAACGTAATCCATATGTTCCTATGAGATTCCAAGCCGGACAGAAATTTCCATTTTAGTGATCTGCTGATTGTCCTTAATCAGCTCATGTAAAACTTGTTGGTTGCTGTCACAAGATATCCTTTTATTCTTGATCACACAAATCAGCTCTTCCTAATTCACCATATTTACATACAGTATGTTGCTCCAGTGACACACATTAAAGACATCAACTTACAACCACAATTGGGATAAGAATTTCTTTACTAAGTTAAATGAGCCATGCATGACTTTATGACCATATTGCCAGGATTGTTAAGCAAATGACTGCATTTGTTAAGTGAATCACATGGACATTAAGCAAATCCAGCTTCCCCATGGACTTTGCTTGTTGGGAAGGTTGTAAATGTATGCAGGAGCTAAGTGCCATAATTTTGATCACATGAGCATGGGGATGGTCAGGTTTAAGAACTGGTCATAAATCATTTTTTCCAACACTGTTGTAATTTTGAACAGTTGATAAATGAATGGTTGTACATTGAGGTCTACAAGTACTCACAATCTTTACCATAGACCAGAGGTCTCCAACCTGTGGGGTGTGGCCTACTACTGGTTTGTGGCTTATTGGCCACTGGACCACATGAGTGGCTGGCCAGTGAACACACGTGTGTACACACACTTCCCTCCATTCATGCTAGCATTGCCATGAGGGTTGCATGGGTGCTAGTACCATTGTCATGAGGTTCACGCGAGGGTCACACAGGCACTAACGTCACTGTGAGGGTCACATGGGTGCTAGTGTCACTGCAAAGGTAGCTGTGAGGTTTGCACAGCCGCTAGTGTCACCATGAGGGTTACAGGCACTAGTGTCACCACGAATATTGCACATGTGCTAAAGGCCCGCTTGCACCATGCACCTGCTCATGGCCCCGTTTGCAGCGCATGTGCGCGACCCTGTTCACATGTGCACATGTGAGTGTACAAGCTCCTGCCCCTCCCTTTCCTTCTGGGCTGCCAACCAAGAAAGACAACCTGCATTTGACAGAGAATTTCAGCTGGAAGGATTTTTTCAGCAATCCAAAAATGGTGCATTGTTTAAGCGGCACTGCTAAATATTCATTATAGGTAGCTATTTCATGAACAACAGCAACACAAACTTTTCTTTCAATTTCTGCCAACTAAAGTTTGCAAGAGTGAATGCAGCCAAATATCTTGCGCTGACCCATGTGTGCATGTTCAGTTTCTGACTAATGAAGTCATTACAAGTACTACAATCTAGAACAAAATAAGATGTTCTTATTAGACTGCCAAAGGGGCTTTCCCATGAATAGATATTTGGAGTACATATTCACTAATGCCTTTGTGAATAAAATAAGGAAAATTGAAATTAGATTTCAACCATAAGCCAACAATTACATTAATTCCTTTTTTTTAATTCAGCAGGGCAAAATCCTAAATTGAACAATTTTTACTGTGTACTCCCAAAAGTGATCAGTAATCACAAGTCAGAAGGACAGAATTTGAGAGCACTGAAAAGAGTATTTCATAATTTATAACGTAAGATGAAATTTGACATTTTGGGAATGATAAATCAGTTTTTCCATGTCAATAAAAAAGCAACTACTCTCACTAATTTAAAAGTTTCATTTTGTCTACCAAAAACTATCCATCAGAAAAAGGCACGGAGAAAATATTAGATAAATTCTCACACATGTGTCTTCCTGTTTCTTTTCACAGCAGTTGCTCTTCTCAGCTAAGAACACTATTGTTTCAACATGCCAAGTTACTCTCCCTTGGCTGATACAACTGGGAGAATCTCAAAGTAAGTATGATGAATTCCAGAGCCAAGTAATGCATCAAAAGCTCCTGCCTGATATCCTTCCTATTGCTCTCATTATAAAGGGAAAAGAGAGAAAGAGAGTGAAGACAACTTTCATACCCAAACAAGCCAATTGCAAGACTTTTACTGTAATTCATATAGTGGTGTAATGTGGGACATCAAATCATGCACTTGTTATATGCGTGGAGACATTCTCTTACACTGATCTATGAACAGTCATAGTCTTTAAAGTAACAGTCTATGGTGCTGGAAAATGGATAATGAAGCAAATATAGACCCAGATGTGAGTGTCATTATCTAAACTTCATTTCCTTTAATAGACATATATGGCAAGTAAATATCTTCATGCCTATCCTGTTCTGATTAATAAACAGTGTATAACTACCATGAGGCAAAGGATCACCTTTCTGGTTATTAGGCAGTAGTGCGATTTCCCCTTTTCTTCTGCTATGTACCCCCTTTATTAATAGTTTTTATCATTTCATAAAGTAACATAATTATTTGGAAGTTGGCATTTCAGTTTGGCATTATTATTAACATATTTGTGTAATTTTAATGGCATCTTTCTAGCCACATCTCAGAAAAGTCCTCCTTAAGATCTCTATACTTAATTTCAGCAGCAATGAAGTATGATACACAGCAAGCCAATGCAATTACAGAAAAAGACTTTTTATCTGTGTATTTAATATTACAGGAATGTAATTCCTTTTCCAGAATACTACTGTGCCAATAAAACAGTTGTAGGAGCATGAGTAGCAGGAAAAATCTGATAAAAGGGGCTTATCATCTGAATATCAAAATATTCTCTTAAACTTAAAAGATGGATAGTGTCTACATTTTAGGATAAAATATCTTAGTGAAAGAATCAGCAGTCAAAACAATACAATGCAGATTAACACTCGATAGAGTGGAAATGAAAAAATTGTAGTTCTTAAACATGGGCTAACTATATGTCTGTCTGTATCACTTTGATTACAGGCTTTGCGATCATCCTGCAAAGACTAATATCTAGATGGAATAAAATTTGACTAATTACTTGGATAAATCCTTAATTTGACAAACTTGTACAGGCTAGTGAGGAATTCAGCCATAATACGTAAAACCAATGGTTGAATCTTCTAAAAGGGAATAAACAAGGACTCAAAATGGAGTGGAGATTTTATTGAACAGATTGGTAAATTGCATTTGTAAGAGAAGTACAACTGAATGCAAATAGTTTCCCTGATTAAGGTGGCAAGCAGAGATTAAAATACTGAAAGAACAAGCTCAGTGAAAAAAGCTGTAAACACATTTTAATTTCTACCATGCCTCTGAGTTTTATTAATATACGGTACAATAAAAGAAGCATCATCCAAGGCATTTCATTTGTTTTGAAATACAAATACCTCGAAAATGGAAACAAGCCAATTCCAGGCATAACTTTTAAATTAATTCTTAATACATAAATCTGAATCACTGTGCCAACACTACACAAAGACTTTCAGCAAATCAACTGCTGCAAGGAGTTAATGTTACCAATGTTTTGCAAAACTGCATTCTGCATTTTGAAACACAGACTCAGCTGCATTCATAGCAAATACCTTGCTAAAGGTCATCCATGAGTGGAAACATCAGTTTTGCAAATGCAGGCGATCATGGTGGTATTCTTTTATATTTTGAAGTTCAGAGACATATACAGGAAGGTCACAAGTAAAGCAAGTTTGCTTTTCATATGAAAGTAGAGAAATTATAATTTGAATTGCCACCGGAAACAATTACTTCAAGAAAGCAATTAGTTTAGGATGCTCACATTTTTCTTCTCCAGTGTTGCTGATTAGCACAATGTTTCTCAACCTTGGCAACTTTAAGATGTACAAACTTCAATTCCCAGCATTCTCAGCCAGACTAAAAACACATCATATAGTTTGATGCAGTGCCTTTCAAAAACGAATAGAGGAATTTGTTCAGTTTGCATAATGTATTGAAAAAGCTCAAATGAAATAATATGTGCCATTTTTTTGCAGTAAATTGTCCAATCTTTTCTTTACAATCTCATTCTGCTACCATAAACCAGGGGCAAAGCACTCATTTTAAATGCAGTCTCATTCCACAGTGTTGTCAATCATAAACTGTCATGAAGTTGTGAAACTGAAAGATGGACTATAAATGCAACTTATTTGTAAAGCAAAATCATGTTGAAAAGCAAAAGACAAAAATCAAGTTACAAGGCAGGAATCAGTATTCAGAAAAACTATCTGACTTGGTAGGGATGTGTAGTGAGATCAGAGAAGCCATATGAATTGTTGCTTTTGCATGAGTCTATCTATAAACTAACTTCTTAAAACAGTGGACCCAACAATACAGGAATGTTTTATTTTTAAAAAGTTCACTTTTATTGCCTTTTAGTCTCAGGTATTTTTTGCAGCAAGCACATTTCTGAATCTGTATCTGATGAGCATATGCAGAGAGTCTGATAGCCTGAAGTTTCTACTAGATCTACCTGAGAGTTATTTTCACATTCAGGCTGTGTTGAAAAGAGTGAGGATTAGAACCTTTAGATATCCCAACAAATGGCCTGAGTCAATATGAAAACAACTTTACAATAGCATCTTTTGAATAAGTGTCTATGGAGATTCTCACTCATCCAGATGGTGACTTGTTTTTCCAAAGGTGCTCTCAGAGCTAAAGAAGATTCTGGGATGAGAAGTGAAATGTTTTCAAAGATAAAAAAGAAAGTCCAGTTGTCTTCTGAAAAAGCACCTTTGGGAAAATCTTTTGAATAAGCATTTTAACAGCATTAAAAAAAACTATTCAAATGGCAGAGAAAAGTCTGTATTATGCCCATGACCATCTGCAAATCCTTGGAAACAGCAACAACAACAACAAGGTTATCCTTTAATTCTTATAGGAATAGTCAAAGCAAAATGAAATTTTCTAATAGATTGTAGAAGTGCTTCACAATGTGGCAGGCTAGTTGCAATTTTTGTTTGAAAAGGACATATACCACATAGCGCATTAATCTAAACGGATTTAAATAATATTCTCCCTTTTCTATTGTCTTTAATATTGTTATTAAACTAGTTTCTTGCTTTGCTGGAATTAATATTTCCCATTATGCATGAGTCACTATAGACTCCTGGCCTCAAAGGAAAGGTGAAGAAACATTAAAATGTCTGAACATGCTTGTTTACAGTAGGCAAATTCTTATATACTTAGTAGCTGAGTTCCCTGAACCTTGGAAAATGAATGTTGAGATATTGATCAGGATTTTTGTAGACTTTTCACAATATAAGATTTGGAATTTAATTTGCTATTTTTAAGTGAATTGTTTGTTTTGTTACTGTTGTATGTTTAATGCTATAATACTTATGCTAGTGGAATTTTCTCCCTTGTGGTCGTGACTCAAATGTAACAAGAAGGCAACACCATTTGAATGAGACAAATCCTTTATTTGATGATTCTCTATCCAAAATGTTTCAGCCTAGGCCTGGATTTAAGCATGCAATTTTTGCAATCAAAAGCATGTGATAAACATGACTAAAGAGTTTGAAAAACGATTCTGAGACCAATGCGTTAAAAAAAAAGAGAATAAGATTGAAAAGCAATTTTAAGAAGGCCAATTTTAAGAAGCCTATTCACAAGACTCAAATTCTACGACTGACTTGAGGTTTGCAAACCATGGATTTTAAAAAAAAGGCAATTATGATGTTTAGTCTCATTTTTTAAAAAACTAAGATACTAACTTATCAAAATCAGCAGTTACTCTTCTTAGCTGAGTACGTCAGAATGAAACTATTTTTTCATATATCTCACGCTGAAAATTTTTTTGTTCATCAATTTCCATACATACCATTTCTCTATACCGGGAGAAATAAAAAACATTTTTTTTGCCCATGTGGCACTTATTCTTATGCACAGAAGATAAAAAGAAATGAGCAGTATTAATTATTCATCTCCAATATGATGACTTCAGTTACCTTGATAAACAGCCTTCTTTCTTTATTAAACTTTGTCATTCAGATGTTTACATCGGCTTGTTTTAAACACTGTTTCCCTTTGGATTTCAAAAATAACTAACTCCCAAGACTAAAAAAGAAACATCTTCACTAATTGTGACATGTTACTATGATTCTATGACACAGTATTGCCTGGGGGAGAAAACCAATTTTATAAATCTAAATGATCCTAAAATTATATGTTGCTGGATTTGCTATTCGGATTATGATTCTGAGTTTTTTGTACTGGTCATTGCATTACTTTTCTGCCATTTCAGGCGATTTATATTTCTTGAAAATATACTTTTTGGACTATTCAGGATATAAAATTCTGTGGAATATTTATTATCACTGCGATATTCTCTGAAAATGACGTGGATGAAATTCTTCGGATGTTGTATGAGTGAGTACCTCTCTGATGTTTATTGAAGTAACCTGATTTTTTCAGGCTTTTAAGGGGACTTTAAGGAAACTATTAGTTAAAGTTAATGGTTCTCCAGAGAGAATCCCCCCCAGGATTGCATAGAATGCTAAGAATATCACATTACTTTAAAGAAGAACAGAGACGTGCTATGCTGAAAAACTTCACAAAATATTTTCGATGCACAATCTTACCATTCAGGATTGTATTTTTTTTTATTGAAAAGTTTTAACATACAGTTTATCTTTAACAATCCCCCCTCCCCCTCCCCTCTCCCTCCCTCCCTACCCCTCCCCCCCTCCCCCCCCAACTTCCCAGAGCTAAATACAAGGTATAGAAAAGAAAAACAATCATAAACAAGCATATGCTAACAACCATAAACTCTAAAATCCATCACTCTCTAGCTTATACAGAATAATACAAATCTTAATAATATTAAATATATATAGAAAAGGAAATTGTATTTTAATCACGGTTAAAATAAAGAAATAAACTGTTATCAGATTTTTCTCCCCCAAGTCCTGCCATGGTATATCATTGTGATGGGAGGAGTATTCCTGAGAGGGAGGGATAAGAATGGTGGGAGGGTATATAATCCGGGCTGGGACACACAAGGCGTGAAGGTCATTCCAGCTGCCCAGCTAAAGCAAGCAGTCATTTATATTGGGCAGTGATGATATAGGAAGATGCTGGAGGCAGATAAGCATTTTAGTGACAATGGCAAAGACATCAATATGTACTATGTGGGAGAAGGCAATAGTAAACCACTTCTATATTTTTACTAATAAAACCACATGGATAGAAAATATAAAATGATTGATGACATAGTGCGAGATGATGGGCCCCTCAGGTCAGATGGCACTCATGCTACTGAGGAACAGCCGAAGGTCTTTCAGAGTACTAATTGTGTTTATGACATGGTCAGATTAAAGCCTTTGGGATGTCTATTGCTGATGTCATCATACAGGAAAATAAAATTAGAAGCTACAAAGATAGAATTACAGTAGGTTTTGTGAAAACCACGAATGTTGGAAGGTTCAATAGAACAAAAGGTGAAATGAAATGGCTTCAATTAGGATCAGTGAATTGAAATGGATTGGGATTGAACACTTTTAGTCAGAAGATTACACCATTTATTACTCAGGACACGAAAACAGAAAAGAAACAGTGCTGCTTTTATAGTTAGGAATCATAGAATCATAAACCTAGAGGGGATATTGGAGGACTTCTATGTCAATCACCTGCCCAAGGCAATAATTCTTATACCTTCCCTGATAAATGGTTGTCCAATCTTTTCTTGAAAAACTCGTGTTGGACCACCCATAACTCTGAAAAGTAAGTTGTTCCATTGAATAATTATTCTCACTGTCAGGAAATTCCTCCTTAGTTTCAGGTTGCATTTCCCTCTGATAGACTTCCATCCATTGCTTCTTGTCCTGCCCTCAAGTGCTACAGAAAATAAACTGACTCCCTCTTCCCCTTCAAATATTGGAAGACAATTGTGTCATCCCTAACCATAAACAGACCTAGTTTTTAGCTGTTCATCCTACCATTTAGCCTCCAGAATCCCTTCTCCGAAGACTCAGGGCGGCTTACAATCTAAGAAGCACAAATCAATGTGCTTAGCAATAGCCTTCATTCTATGTATATGCCTGCTTATTAGGGCTCCCCCCCCCGCGGCATTTTTTACAAAGTCAGCTTATTGCCCCCAACAATCTGGGTCCTCATTTTACCTACCTTGGAAGGATGGAAGGCTGAATCAACCTTGAGCCTGGTGGGACTCGAACCTGCACTAATTGCAGGCAGCTGGTGTTACTTAAGGAGGCATTAGCCCACTGCTCCACCAAGGCTCTTATTTAGTAGTTATATAGGAAAATCACAAAACTGAATTCGCTGAAGAAAGCAATTATGTTTGGAAGAGTTAGCAATAAAAGGAAACTAGGCCCCCAAAGAACACGGAGGCTGGACACCAACAAAGTTGACACCAGCCAGAGGATAGAACAACTCCAAGAAGTAGTGCAAGATTGGAAGATATGGAGAGAGCTGGCCTACAGAATCGCCAAGAGTCAGACATGACTGAATGGATAACATCATCATCAGTTATATAGGAATATTCAAAATATATGAATAATTTTAAATTAACTTTTGCAAGAACAGATTATACATTTGATTAATTAAGAAACATTGTTAGGGTAACATTTCCAGGGCAAATAGCAAACAAAATTAGATAAGAACAATTAACACAGACATTGCTTCAGCTGTGTCTCAGCATGGACTCAAATCTTACTAAATTAACATTTACACTAACTGCCTGATCCAACGCTACAATAAAAAGCATTCAAATCCCAATATGCTTTATTTACCTATTGTAACTGGCAGTAGCAGCCAATTGGCAAAGAACAATCAGCCACCGAGGAATCTTTCTTCTTCTCATAATTTAAGTAGTCGGCCCACAGGGCAGAATAAGAGGAAAATGAATTTTGGCCATTTGCCCTACAACATGTTAGTAGCAGTTGATGCAATCTAGTAATAAATGTAAGAACAGCTTTGCAGTTATGCCAATAATACTATAATACATGCAGAATTTCAGAAATATTATGGAGATTTAATTTGAAAATATTACGGTAGTGGATAAAAACAAGGACTTGGTAAGTACTTCACATTCAGTGCTGTGAAAGTGCCCACAATTCTATGTCAAATGTTTACAATTAAGAATTATACACATATATGCAATACAGGATATTTCTTCATATATTGCACCAAGGTAATATTGTCCAGACACTGAGTCAGCATAGCATAGCTGACTCAGGAATTCTGGGAGTTGAAGTCCATGAGTCATAAAAGAGCCGAGGTTGCCTACCCCTGCACTAGGCTATAAACCAGGAGTCTGTGAGTTCTAGTCTTGCCTTAGGCATGAAAGCTGGCTAGGGGACTTTAGGTCAGTCATTTTTTCTCAGCTCAACCCACCTCACAGGTGTATTGTGGTTAAAACAGAAGGAAGGAGTATTAGGTATTTCACTGTTCTGAGTTATTTATAAAAATGATAAAGGTGGGATACACCCACACACACCCACACAGTACATTTAGAAAGTATTCAGATCCCCTTCACTTTTGTCAATTTTGTTATGCTGCAGCCTTATTTTACAGTTGTTGGAATTCAATTTTTCCCTCATTAATCTAGTAGTCCATAATGACAAAGTGAAAACAGAGTTTTAGAAATGTCTCCTCTTCCATAACATTTAAATAGAGTCTATCTATTCAGGCATTCTTAATTAAGATTAATTAATTAACTTTTGGGTTCCTTGTTCCAATATATCCTTTTATGTCCAGTGTTAAAATATATTCCTTCATTCTGTTCAGTTTGGGTGTTTTTCTCTTTTAATTGTATCTTTAATTTGCTCTAGTCCAGGCATGTCAAACTCGTGACGTCACGTGACGTCGCGCGACGTATCGGAAGTTTTTCCCATTGCCGAAAATGGGATGGGCGCGGTTTCTCCGTGACGCTCCAGCCCACGGGCCGGCAGTTTGACACCCCTGCTCTAGTCCATGAGAGTGTCCAATTTTTAAAGTCTTACCTTATTATGTTTTTTAAAGTATTCAAAACAAAAGAATTTTCCCGTGGCATGGATTCTTCATAATTAATTGCAAAATTTTATTTCAAATTGGTTTTGACCATTTGTAACTTTCTAAAATCAAAGTTTTAAGCACCTTTTTGCTATTTATTTCAGGAAAAATCCTAAATTTAAAACTTCTTTCACTAAAGATTGAAGGAAACTCACGTTATCCTATAAAACTAGCTGAAAAAACAGTTAACAAGCAATTTCTTAACATGATTAGAAAAAGAAAAAGAAGTATGTGAACCTAATATCCTTAAAGGCAACCATGGTTGCAAGATGGCAATTCCCTTATCTACAAGAACTCTAAACTGCTGGAGGCTACTGTCTTGCAGTTTGTTCAGGAGGAGCAAATGTCTGGAGCACTTGTGGGCAATATCAAGTGCTCTGCTTGTCCAGAGAGAAATTACAAAGAGCTGGTCTACTTGCTAGCTTTTCCTTGCATTGCCATTATCTTCAATTTGCCATTTCTTCCCTGGAAATCCCAATGCTAACTTTTGATGCTGTCAAAATGGGGCCACTATTATAAGCGAGAGGTTGTGCATATTTATTATACAGGTAATCCTCGACGTATGACCATAATTGAGCCCAAAATTTCTGTTGTTAAGTGAGACATTTGTTAACTGAGTTTTGCCCCATTTTACAACTTTTCTTGCTACAGTTGTTAAGTAACCTGATTGTTAAGTGAACCTAGCTTCCCCGTTGACTTTGCTTGTGAGAAGATCGCAAAAGGGGATCACATGACCCTGGGACACAGCAATGGTCATACATATGAACCAGTTGCCAAGCATCTGAATTTTGATCTTGAGGATTCTGCAAAGGTCATAACTGTGAAAAACCATCATAAGTCACAATTTTCAGTGCCACTGTAACTTTGAACAGTCACTAAATGAACTGTTGTAAGTCAAGGCCTACCTGTATTTTTAAAATAGGTTGCTCAGTGAATAGAGCAGAGTTCTTCATGGAAACAAACAAGAGTATTTGAAGTGTTTAACTTGCACTATAATTAATATATCACACTGATCATGTGAAAGACAGTCACTGTGTACCTTAAGACTAAAATAGCAGAAAAGCATCATTTTTAGAAGCTTTGGTACATGAAAATAGAACTTATTCTGTGAAATAGATATGCTATTTTCTAGTGGCAAACATGATTTTGTGTGTTGAAGTGCCCTCTAGTGATAAAATAAGATCATATGATGATCAGTTAAACTAAAGAGAAAAAAGAAAAATCCAGCTGGTTCTCAATCTGTATTAATTAATGTACTTCTGCGCTAATAGTGGGACCATTCTTCTCTGGATTTTGAGACAGCAGATTAGTTTAGGAGCGCAAGAAAGACCATATGGCATAAACTTTTCTCCTTCACTATTTTGCTGCCATTTCCCATCAATTTGCTATGATAAGACTAGCCCTGTGAGCTGTGACATGTAGACCAGAACTCAGTGGAGGAAACCACTCACAATTACCTGATTTACAACTGTAAATATTGGGAGGCTCCCTGTTTGCTGATGATGACCAAATGTCACATATGCATAAACCTAATGAATAGCTTCTCTAATACTTAATCTTGCAATAATACAAAACAGATGTTAAAAGCTCAAAACTCTTCTTAAATAACACTAAAGAAAAGTTAAATTGACTACAAATGCTTAAGAGAGATTTGGCTATGTCTTCTCAAAATACACAAAGCGTTTGTAATTGCATATAATCAGGAAGAATGCAGCCAAAAAACAGATTGGCTTAGTTCAGAGATGTCAAACTGCCGGCCCACGGGCTGGATGCGTCATGGTGAAACCGCATCCACCCCATTGCCAGCAATGGGAAAAAAGTCACGATACGTCACATGACATTGTGAGTTTGGCACCCCTGCCCTAGTTGAATCATATATTATCTTTATTGCTGGTTATGAACAACCGTTGGTGATAATTATTCAGAGCTCTCTGGATTGTAATTGCTCTTTTTGATTTAAGTAATTTAATCATACTGTTGGTGCAAGTAAGACTGTTCTTACTTGTACTTGTTTAACTATAAAACATGAAAGTCCATTCAGGGATGATTCATTAAGAACACACTTTCTTCAATTCAGAGGTGAAACTGCAGAGAACTTTTCAAACAATTAAAATTCAAAGCTGATCATTTGATAAACTGAAATACCTTTCCTTAAGATAACTGGTGTGAGTTTTTTCCCCTCAAATTGTATAAAAAGTTGAGGAAATGTATCTTCTATGTTAGGCAGAAAACATAGCTTATAGTAATGTCTATTACTGTTTATTGTAATCCAATCTTACGAGTCTTCATACTGTATACTAAATTTTCTTTGCAGGAAAGTGGTTTATAAACAATTGATTTAAAGAAATGTAGGGGAAATTCTGTTTATCCAATACCATTATAGCACTTTGACATTCCCAGCCTAAACCCATTCTTAGGGCTAAAGGAGTGCTTTTGGTAAATAGGGGTGAAAATGGAGTTGAGACTGACAAGTTCTAGCATTAAAATGTTCTTCTCCTTATGGATGCCATATTAGGATCCAATACAATAAAAAACTTTCCACAGAAACATATTTAATATTATAGTTAATATTCCTTCGGTTTTCTCAAAATAAAAAAAAAATTGAATTGCCCCCTAATTTCCTAGACTGTCATAAACTATAATTTGATATTTAAATGGAATCAGGCAAACTACAATTTTCATCCAAATTTAAAATGAATTCATCTTCATACTGCATTTGACAAAATATGTGCTTACATTTTTAATTACTGATTTAAACAAAAAGAGAAATGTCTTGCACAAATGGTATTTTTTATAAAAATGTATTTTCTATTCATTGTGTTTTGTTGTACTGCAGTACAGAGTATCACGAGATTATCTTATGACTACACATTTTTTTACAAATATTTTATTTACAATATTTAGGTTTTTCACTTTTTGTTGCAACTGTATATTTTTATGTTTTGTGAGATGAAATTCTTTAAACGATAATAATTTTTGTCATGACTTTGATATGCCAGCAAGGGGAGTAGTTACACTTTGGGAAGCTATGTTTGAGGAAATTATAGAATGGTGTTTGGACTTATAAACAATAGAAATAGCAGATATTTTGATGTACCAATGTCTCTTCCCCCTGAACCTTTAATGATTGTTCTTAAATCTAAAAGGAAACATAATGGAAGTAAATAAACTGTATATTGTTAGATCAATGTTAAAATATCACAGGTTATTGAAAACAAAGACAGAAAACGAATGACATTTTACTATTTTCTTTAACTTTCAAAGTTACAACAGAAACCTCAGAAGGAAAAAGTTATAGATTCATAAATAACTTTGTGAAGTTATTGTCAAGGATCCATATTTCCTTCCTTCCTTCCTTCCTTCCTTCCTTCCTTCCTTCCTTCCTTCCTTCCTTCCTTCCTTCCTTCCTTCCTTCCTTCCTTCCTTCCTTCCAAAAATACTTAATAAATTTTGGCAGTATATAAAGAATATTCTAAAAATAGAAAGTCTAATATATTTCTCTCTCTAAATGATACATACATACATCATGATGGTAAGTTCACTACAGGTGAATTTGGCTTACATCCATTCTTTTAGCAACTGTTCAAAGTAACAGTGGTGCTGAAAAAAAAGCTACTTACTACTGGTCCTTATGACTGTTGCAGCATCCCCAGGGAGACATGGTCAAAATTTGGCCACTTGGCAACTGTTATATATTTACAACGATTGCAGCATTCTGGAGTCATGTCATCACCATTTGCCACCTTTCCAGCTGGCTTCTGACAACAAAGTCAATGGGGGAAATCTGGATTCACTTAACAAGTGTGTGATTTACTTAACATCTACAGTGATTCACTTAACAACCATGGGAGAAAAGGCCTTGGGTGGGGCTCAGGTAGAAGAAAAAATGAGAAAACAGCCATGACATCTGTTATCCTTAATACTTCTAACATCGTGTTCTTGAACTTCGTTAAATTATCATTCACATTGTTTACTATTCTGAATTGGGCAAAACTGCACAAGTTACTGATTTCAGATATGCTTAAGTTACAATTTGATACCTATCAGGGTTGCTCACTTTCCGCTTTGCTTTTTGATTTAATCTTATAATCCTTACTACTGACATTACTGGTATTACTTTAGTGAGTTTTGATTATAAATTATCTTCATATCCTAATATTTTGCCAGGTAGTCTACTTCGTGGCTTTTCAACCAGCAGTACGCATACCACTGGTGGTACATGATCACCTGCCTGGTGGTACACAGCATTGCCTTCCTCCCCCCCTGCCTCCCCCCGCTCCACTCCTTCCCAGCTCACTTGCTGCTGGAAAACATACTGCTTGGCGGTGGCCTGCAGGAACCCTACCAAGGGCACACAAAGAGCGCAGGTGCAGAGCGAGACCCTCCCCTCCCCTGTGCAGCATACAGATTGACCTCTTCTCGTGTGGGATCCGTGTCATCCTTCCCCCTATCTTCTTACTTCACAAGTAAGCGTGAGCCTGAAGGGGAGAGAGCCAACCACTCCCATGGCCGGTAGGTGTTTGAGACCACTCGCGTCGCGGCCCTGAGCGCCAACCTCACAAATGCCCCCTCCTTCTTTTCCCCTTCTCTCTCTCTCTGTTGTGTCCTCACTCTCTTCCATCTTATTTTTCTCTCCTTCCCCACGTGAGCTTGCGATACCCCTCACAGCCCTCACATTGCCTCCCGGGCCTCGAGACTTTCCCCCCTCTCCTCGGTGCCTGGCTTTACGGAGGGGAAAGCAAACCAGCCAGATGGTGCACACCCTCCCAGAGGACTTATCCTGCAGTAGCAGGTGGGAATCAAGGCCCATGTTTGTTTTGCTGATGCACGTCAGGCGAAGCCATCAGAACGTGGGTGTGGAGGGAAAAACGCGCCTGCCTGACTCCCTCCCCCCCAGTGTTTCACAGAAACCCGATCACACACTCCTGCACAGCTCACTTTCTTGTTTTCTGCTTGCTTTCTCAAAGCAAGTTAACTGGGCAGGAGTGCAGGATCAGCCTGTGCAACTACAGCTGAGCTGCGCTGATTAACCCAATTACACACTCCTGCACAACTCACTCGCTTGCAGAAAGTGAGCTACTGAGATTGCCAGGAGCCAGGGTCCAAAGGATTTGTGCGATGTGTCTGAGAAGGTGAAATACCGCCGTGTCTCCTGCCTGCTTTGCATGTGGCGAGCCTGGTGAGATGCAGGGCTGTAATTTGTCTGAAAGTTGGTGGAAGAGTTTGGCTGGGGGGGGGCCGGAGGAAGTGGGAGAGGACCGGGGCTCTGGCAGTTCTTGGGCTGGTGTTGCACTTTGTGGGTGAGGGCATGTGTGTTTGTGTACACAAACACACACACACACACACACACACACACACACACACAGAGTTTATCTTTCCTCCCTTCCACCTTGGTTCTGCGCTGGATCATACATTTTGGCTTTTCTGGACGGTCTTAGCAGCCTTTTGGTCGCTTTCTAAAAACCGGAGGGTGGTTGGGGGTAGAAGCAGCAGGAGGTGTGTGGAAAGAGAGGAGTAAGGAATTGGGACATAATGTTCCAGGAAGCCCCCTAACTCCGCTGCACTGCCCTCGTTTGGCGTGTGGCTGGAAAAATGTGGGGAAACTTTGTGAAATATTTTTTTGGACTAGGTTCCTTGTTTGAAACTACTGGCGGAATCTAGTCTAGGAAAGTTTCCTTGAGCTCGCACATGAAAAAAAGCATCCAGGAGAGCTGGAAGAGAATGGACAGGGAGGTGACGGTCTGGTGCTGGATTTCCCCCCCCCCCTTCCTTTGAGTGTCAGGCCCATGGGGCTTGACAGGTGCTGCCTGGGTAGCCCGCTGATCCTGGGGCTTCATATATCAAGAAGCAAGCAGCCGGGTGTGTTGCATGGCTGGCAGCTTTGCATGGTGCTGCCGGGGCGGTGGGCAGGCAAGAGGGACTTCTCCCTCGGGGGGGGGGAGAAAGACGCATTCTCCAACCAGCTCTGCCTTCCCCTTCTCTGGACTGGGCTGCAAATCTCGCCCACTGCTTCTGCGCTTCCTCCTTTCCCCTCCCTTGCAGAAAAAAGGAGAAGGCAAGTGGTGGGGCAGGGGGTTTCCCCATCCCGGATGCTCCTTTTGCAAGCAGGAAATCTTGTGGGTCTCCTCACAAGGAAGGAAACCTCAGATGCCGTACAACAAGCCAGGGAAAGTGTGTGTGCGTGTGAGGGGGGAAAATACCCGGCTGCAATTCCGGTGCAAGATTTCCTGCTTGCAAAAAGGGCGATCACTTCTGCCTCTCTTGCAAAGACAGCATCCAGGATGGGAAATACCTCGACTACCTGTTTTCTCCTTTTTTTCTACAAGGGGGGGAGGAGGAAGGAGGAGGCACAGAAGCAGCAGGTGAGATTGCAGCCTAGCCCAGAGAAGGCGATGGAAGATTCGGTTGGAGAATGTGTCTTTCTCCCACACCCCTGGAGAAGCCCCCCTTGCCTGCCCACTGCCCCAGCAGCAGGCACAAAGCTGCCAGCCACGCCTAGCCGTGGCAGGTCAAGCAGCAACCCCGGGCAAAGGAGGGGTGCACGCATGGCCACCTTCAAGCATGCACTCTCCTCTGCCTCTGCGCATGCACAGGCAGGGCCATGATGTCGCCAGTTCTCTTCACCCCCAGTCGCTCCATGTGGTGAGAATCCTCCATTGCCTGCCAAAACCAGGCCGGGGTCTGAGCATCGTAGCGCAGAACAATGGGAGGGAGAGAGGGAAGGAAGGAAGGGACAAAGAGGGAAGGAAGGAATGAAAGGAGGGAGGGAGAGAAGGAAAGGAGGGACAAAGAGGGAAGGGAGGGAGGGAAGGAAGGAAAGGAGGGACAAAGAGGGAAGGGAGAGAGGGAAGGAAGGAAAGGAGGGACAAAGAGGGAAGGGAGGGAGGGAGGGACAATGAGAGGGAGGGAGGGACAATGGAAAGGAGGAAGGGACAAAGAGGGAGGGAAGGAAGGAAGGAAAGAAGAAAGGAAGGAAGGGACAATGGGAGAGAGGGAGGGAAGGAAAGCAGCCACCCCAGTCCCACCCCCCTCCACCAAAGACCCACAGATTCCGCCCCGCACGGAACCCTGCAACCAGAGTGATGAGCTGGCCACACACACCCCTCTCAGCTATTGAGTTCGCTTGTCAAAAAGTTGCAAAAGGTGATCACATGACTCTGGGACACTGAACGTCATAAGTATGAAACAGTTGCCAAGCATCCTAATGTAAATCACATGACCCTGGGGATGCTGCAATAGTCATAAGTGAAAAATGGTCATAAGTCACTTTTTCAGTGCCGCTGTAACTTCAAACAGTCACTAAGCGAATTGTTGTAAGTTGGGGACTAACTGTACTTTATCATTTTTTTTCCTCTTTTTTTTGGTCAAGTTTTTGACACCTTGCTTGGCAACTGGTGGTACTCGGATATTGCCTTATCCTAAAAGTGGTACAATGGGTGAAAAGGTTGAAAAGCCCTGGTCTACTTCATTGCCAGTTTTTACATCGATGATTCAACATATTGATAAGGATTCAGGATATTAAATCTTTTTTGTAATTACTGTATTAAATAATTTTATTTCAAATATTTTCTATTTCAAATAGAAATTTGTTTCCAAAATTTGTGGCAGTAACAACATAATCAACACAAGCATATTTTAATGGCTGGATATGGACCAGGTTCTTTGTATTTGTCTAAGAAATCTGAATTGCTATTATATTTGAGGGAATTGATGTCTGAAACTAAGCCCACTTCATTTTGTATAAAAAAATAAAGAATATTATAAAAGTTGACAATAAGGACATTCATGGCTAATGGATTAAAGAATTAGAACACCTGATAATGGAACTTTAATGGTTGTAGGTCTTAAAAATGTTTTTTTTTCAATAGGGTTAAGATTAAAAGTGACCCATCAAGATTATATTTGGATCTACCAGACACTATAATTTATTTGAGAGGGTGAACTTTAGATTTTCTTTGTTAGCTATGTAAAAAAGTGAGCAGTCATTAACTCTTATGACTTCATCTTGTGAAATACTGCCAACATTTTAAAATATTTTAATGTACATAGGTAGATTTAATTCAGAATCCTTTTAATGTTAAGAATGTTAATGTATGTTAAATTATGCCCTGAAATTTTGGATCTTGACTATTTTTGAGAAGTTACATAAAGTAATATTATAGCAATTTTAATTCAAATTTAATGTCCCTATTAGTGATTAAATTAATGATTTAATATTTTATATCAGTGTTTTTAATTGCTGGATCATAAATTGCCTAGAGTTGCCTTGATGAAATGGGTAGCATATAAATTTAATAGAGAGACAGACAGATAAATAAATAAGCCAACCAACCAACTAGCATGGCAGATTGTTAAGAAAATTAGTTTGAGAAATTGGAAAAGTAGTAATGTTACTGATATTTAGAATTGTATTAAAGAAATGTGTAACTTGTCTGTTTTGAAAAGACAATTATATCTACTAATCCAATATTCAAGACAACCAGGAAAAGTGAATTCATCCTGCTACTGCTGGTGTTCTTACTACAACATAAAGAGAGGGATAGGGATGGGGAGAAAGAGGAAGTGAACATTAATTCCTTTAACAGATATTTTCAATTATTAAATAATCATCTGTATGGTGGGTCAATTTATTCATCTCCAATGGCTTCATTTTAATTATAAGAATAAAAGTTTCTTATTTTTTTAACATGTATATATTACATTATATTACATTTCCTACTCAGGCAAGAAACCATTTCAGACGAGTGGCTGTCCAGTCTCTTTTTAAAAACTTCCAGTGTTGGAGCATTCATAGCTTCTGGAGGCAGGTTGTTCCACTGATTAACTGTTCTAACTGTCAGGAAATTTCTCCTTAGTTCTAGGTTGCTTCTCTCTTTGGTTAGTTTCCATCTGTTGTTTCTTGTCCTGCCTTCAGGTGCTTTGGAGAATAGCTTGACTCCCTCTTGTTTGTGGCAGCCCCTGAGATTTTGGAACACTGCTATCATGTCACCCCTTGTCTTTCTCTTCATTAGATTAGACATACCCAATTCCAGCAAACGTTCCTTATATGTTTTAGCCTCCAGTCCCCTGATCATCTTTGTTACTCTTCTCTGTACTCTTTCTAGAGTAGGGGTGTCAAACGCACAAGTCACAAGTCACATGTATCACAACTTTTTTTCCATTGCCAGCAATGGGGTGGGCAAAGTTTCGGTATGACACATCTGGCCCATCGGCCGGCAGTTTGACACCCCTGTTCTAGAATCTCAATATCTTTTTTAGATCGTGGTGACCAAAACTGGATGCAGAATTCCAAATGTGGCCTTACCAAGGCATTGTAAAGTGGTATTAACACTTCATGTGTTAATTGAGCATATAATATATTCTCAATAAATACATGAATTTCAAAATGGGAAGTCTTACAGAAATGTATTTAATCTGGCGTTATTTTAATAGCAATCAATCCCGATTATCATAGCTTATAACAGCTCAAAAGACATTTTGAATTCATAGCTTTTACTCAAGCTATTTGCACTTACATAGCACTGAGGCTTCCAATTACGCAATTTATCAATGCTTTTTTTTACGTAAACAGTTCTGTTCTATCCTTCTAGCACTTACTACCGTATTTTCCAGCGTATAAGATGACTGGGCATATAAGACGACCTCCGACTTTTGAGAAGATTTTCAAGATTTTTCGTCTTATACGCCGGAAAATACTTACATGCCAGTTGCCAAGTGTCCGACACGAGCCCGATTCAGACACGTCTGATGCAGATGATGCAAAGCCCTGCTGGTTTCCACCTGACGACGGATGGCTCCGCCGGTGCTGCCTCGAGAGCGAAGGGCGTGAGGCGCCTGCCACGGCTCCCTGAGGACTCCTTAACAGCCGGGGAGCGCGCGTGTGCACAGGACTGCCCTGCCGGCTCCCGCCTGACGCCGGACGGCTTTGCCGGTGCCGCCTTGAGAGGGAAGGGCGTGAGGTGTCTGCCACGGCTCCCTGAGCACTCCTTAGCAGCCGGGGAGCACGCGCGTGTGCAGGACTGCCCTGCCGGCTCGCTGACTTGCAGCCAAGCCGGAGCTGAAAGGGGCTTTTCCTTCCACCCACCCTTTGGAATAGACGCAAGAGCTCCCAGGGTCTGGCATTTGCAAGGGGGAGGGGAAGGGGCTGAGAGGCTCTTGGGGGTGGGAAGGGAGAGTCACGTTGGAGGGGGGACTGGACTAAGGAGGCTTGAAGTTGCTTTGCAAGAACGGGGGCGCTCAATTGATTTATGTATTATTTTCTGGCATATAAGACGACTGGGCGTATAAGATGACCCCCCCAACTTTTGAGATGATTTTCATGGGTTAAAAAGTCGTCTTATACGTTGGAAAATACGGTATATGCACTATTTGTGTGATTTGCTAGACTTTCCAACCATGGTAGCCTAAAATGCAGCAAATACATTAAAGGTACAACAGGCATCAAAATACTTTAGAAAAGCAATACTGTAAAAAGAATGATTAGAAATAAGCTTAACCTTTAAGTACGTACACTCACACAAGTGCTGTTGCTATCATCTAAATGGCAGGAAAATCCTGTTTATGCAGAAATGTTGTCTCAAATGGCCACTTTCAGGCAGATGGCTCTGCATTTTGGTTCTAACTAGTAAGATAATTCTGTTGTCGTGCAAATAAATCTAAAATACTGTAAACATGTTGATATTCATATGTTATATTTACATTTTATACCATTATAAATGTGTTTTCTGAAACTAATCCCATGTTAATGTCTTTTCATATTTAAGTTTTGCAGGTTTCTTGCTATTATGTTTTCCTTCCCCTTTTAGACAGGTGTTAAACACAGTGTTTGCTTCCTCATTTATCACACTAATGAAGGGTCTAATTGTTCATTTAAAACTTGGACTTAAGGATGAACTTTACTGTATGGCACAAAATTATCTTTCCCCAATCCAGGCTATTCATTATCATTTGTCATTGTCATTTCAGCCCTTCACTGAATTTGTTATTTGGATGTTGCTCCTATTAAAATCAGCCTGAATGGATATTTCAGGTAATCTTTCATATGAAATAACTTTTTCACATCATGTTTAAAGCAATTTGGATCAAATGCCAACCATACAAGATAAAGTATGTCAATAGAAGAAGTGGAAGATATCTTATCTTTGGATAAACCTTGTTGACTGCAAGTAATTCCCCTGATAAGCTAAGAATTCTCCAGATATCCAAAGACTATGAGTTATTTATTTCCAACTTAGAGATCTTCCAGATCTTTGGGACTAAACGCACAAATGAAACTAAATCTAACCATGATTATTTATATAGCCTGCTATTTTTTGTAATAAAGTACCTGTAGCTCATCAAATGTTATCTGAGAAAAATGATTGTGAATTCTCTATTAGACAACAAAACATTTCTTCTTACATAACTAAGGATAGGAGATATTAAGATCTGAATATTTTAGCTAAATGTTTAACAGAAGTACCTGGCAATATTTCCAGATCAAAAGTGCCATAACAGTTCTACAATCTTTCAGTGAAGACTGATTTTGGTTATGTTCCCTTGTCTAACATGAGCTCATGTGCTGATCATGGTTTGCATCACCATGGAAAGGACTTGAAAATATGAATCGTTATTTTTCTGGATACTATGATCACATGCAACTCAGACTCTGAAGAAGATAGAGATATTTCATCTATCTTTGTTTCCAATAGAAAACATTTATATACTATTGGGCCATAACATACAACATATAAATTATTACTAGTAATCATTCCAATCTAATATGAGCTTTCCCTGTGCACTATTTATCCTTTGAACACAAATTCAAAGAATTACAGAAGGGGCTTTATTGAAATGCAATATTTCTTATGGATGGAAGAAAGTACATGAAAGATGCATTTAGGCTACCCCATAATATATTGAGTAGATGAATATTTTTACAAGAAGCCCAAACTAATTCAAGCTGTAGGATACCAACATTGTCAGCAGCAAAAAAATTCTCTTATCCTACCATTCTCCTTCCTCACATTCCTAACCTTATATCCACCCAGGAAAAGCAAAATGAAGGAACAAGAAATAAAAATGGATCCTCAGGATGGAAGTAAATAAACTTGTGGATGTGTCCTCCCTTCCAGTTTTAAAAATGAAAGGCTTGTTTACATAATAAGGCACATTGTGGGAAAGGACAGATAATGCAATAATCTCATTTGACTCCAGCATCGAAGCTCTGAGGAAAAGCAATAGTTTTTCTACCCACAAGCAGACAATATCTCTGGCATTATGATCAGCTTATAATATGGTTTCTCTGACATCTGACTGCAGAGCTTGCTGTTTGAAAAAATAAACTTGGCCTAAATTGGACCTCTGGTCTGCCTCAGCAGTCATTCTTAAATGAAATGAAAGTCATATTCTCACAACCTCCATGTTCTCATGATAATTTTATTAAACTACTTCTAATCTACTACGGTGCAGGGTTTGTTTTTTTTAAAAAAATACAAAGATCCCTGTCCCTAGTTTAACCATCTGTAAAAAGAAAGAGAGTTGAAGGGGAGATGAAAATGAAGTTTGTAAGATTAAAAGAAAATAAAATAATTATATATTGTTACACAAAGAAAAATGGTACAAACACATAATAGAAGTGATTTCAATATATGTGACAGAGAAATAAAATATGCCGCAAGAAGATAAGTAATGCAATAAGTAATAGAAATTACGAAGTTTAGTTTTGATTAATGGAGAAGTTAAGAATGGATCCAGATCATAACACACAAAAATAAGAAATTTTAAAAATACAAAATGTAGCAAAAACATAATACAAGAACCACCCTCTCCATTTCTATAAACATGAATTAGTTTCTTGCTTAAATTAGTATCAAAACTACTATCATATTTAATCAAAAGGAAGATCACGTCAGAAGAGCAAAGAGAAAAAGAGAGAAGGGGGGTGGGACTTGTAAAAATATAGAAGGGGAATGTCTCAGCAGACATTTAGACTAGCTATTCCATGTAATTAACTGCATGTAACAACAGCTCACTTTCACACAGAAAAAAAACCACATACCAATATGGCCACATTCATATCTCTGCTTCCAGCAGACAACAAAATGGAGGAAGCAAGAGCCAGGCTGAGATAGGAGGGACACAGAAACAGAAAAGAAAGTTTAGAAGTTAACAAATTAAGCTACATGACCAGATATGAGCTAGAGCTGCTATTATGGTCTACCTTGTGGAAATAAGTGGCAGTGAAATACAACTATTTTTCCATCCTTATTGCACCCACCAATAGTCACCCAGTGACTTCTAGCTATTCTCTGGAATTCTGCATTCAGTTGGGCGTATCTTTCTTTTTCTCCCTTGCCTTTCACTTCCCTCCTTTCCTCAGCTATTTGCAAAGCTTCCTCAGACAGCCATTTTGCTTTCTTGCATTTCTTTTTCTTTGGGATAGTTTTGGTTGCTACCTGTTGTACAATGTTGCGAACCTCTGTCCATAGTTCTTCAGGCACTCTGTCTATCAGATCTAATTCCTTAAATCTATTTGTCACCTCTACTGTATATTCAACAGGGATATGATTTAATTCATACCTGAGTGGCCTAGTGCTTTTCCCTACTTTCTTCAGTTTAAGTCTAAACTTTGCAATGACAAGCTCATGGTCTGAGCCACAGTCAGCTCCTGGTCTTGTTTTTACTGACTGTATAGAGCTTCTCCATCTTTGGCTGCAGAGCACATAGACAATCTGATTTCTGTGTTGACCATCTGGTTATGTCCATGTGTAGAGCTGTCTCTTGGGTTGTTGGAAAAGAGTGTTTGCTATGACCATCGTATTCTCTTGACAAAATTCTATCAGCCTGTGCCCTGCTTCATGTTGTACTCCAAGGCCAAACCTGCCTGTTATTCCAGTGATCTTTTGGCTTCCTACTTTAGCATTCCAAACCCCCATAATGATAAGGACATCATTTTTTGGTGTTAGTTCTATAAGGTGCTGGAGGGCTTCATAGAACTGGTCAATTTCATTATTGCAATATGCATTGGTATATTATTATCAGCCCAAATCAATCCAGTGAAGAATAAAGTCCTCTTCACTTAAGATTATAAGATTAAGATCTACTATCCTGTTACAGGGCTGGTTGGTACAGGGTTGGTTGGTAGATTGATGTTTTTTGACTTCCTTGTCTAGGACTGGGAGTGAATGACTGGTCCAACATCATGTAGCCACTTCCAAGTTCCAAGTAAGGAAGGACTGGGTTTTCCTGGTCCTAGACCAGCACCTTAACTAATTTTGCCCATATTTACTGTTATCAAATCAATTTCATCACTTTGGATTAAATGGCAGTGGCAATCCCTATGTCGATAAATATATTTTATATATTTTATATATAAATATATTTTATATATTTATAAATATATAAACATAAATGTATTCGTTCCATAAACTATTTTCTTTATAGTCACTTTAAGAACAACCTATAAGAAACAGGGAGTTTAATGGCATATTTTTCAAGCTGAAGTGAACAATTTTTTTGTGTGAAAGTATTATAATTGAAGAATACTTCCAGGAACTTTGGAAATCAACCAGTAAGTGTATTTCAAATTCTGGCTGACATAATATATTTTATGTGCTGAGTGCTTCAGTACCAGAGACAAATTCCTTGTGTGTCTTGGCCAAATAAAGTTCAATTCAATTTTATTCAATCTGCAACTGATGTCAAATGACAATCAAATATACAATGCTGCATATCTGAGCAAGGGTTAAAAATAATATTTGTGGAAGTCTAAAATAATAATAAAGATCCTTGGTATTGTTGGAGCATTCTGTATTTTGTTGTTGTATGTATGGTTATTAATTGACTTGTTTCAGAAAAAAAAGTCTTATTACACAATGTAGCATAGACTAGGTCTGTAACATACCCTTCAGAACCATAACGGTTTCAATTTAACATTATCTTATATGGTAAAAATCAACTAATCAACCAACTCAAACCTCTTCACTCAGGGTACTATAATTTGAATGTACAGATGTAAACATAATTCTGAGTAAGGTATAACAGAGAGAAAGAGCTTTTGACTGTACACATTTCTTGACTGCCGCTGTCTCACAACAAAAATATTTAGGAAGTTAATGATTTGACAATTTTTAAAAAATGAGTTAAAAATGAGTTAAATTTTTTTTTAAAAATGAGTTAAAAATTCCTTAATGATTTGCTGAAAATGGATTGTCTTTGAAGGGGTTGATCTGAAGTTTTGTCACTCCCAGCAAAAGTTAATTCTCCTAATGTGATATATTATTTTTATCAGCTAGAAATATGAACAGCCTCTTTCAGGGAAACTGCAATGTGCAACAAGCTTATGTTTACTGTTTTCCATTTAGCCAGCTGCAATTATATTCACTGCTCAGATAACTATATGAAGCCATCATAATATGAATATATTTTAATTAAATACATAGGTAAGATAGATGTATCATAGCACAACCCCCAAAAGCCACAAACCAGCAAGAACTGAAATGGCTGTTAATCATACAAGTTTAGATGTTGGAGCAAATATCACAGAATGTGGCATTTGTCTATTGCACTGTCCTTTCACTGCTCTGAGCAAAAGTCTCACTGGCTGAACAGTGCCCAGTTATTAAGATAAGTTTCCACTATTGAAACAGAATAACTTTACTGAGATTATATGAGTTTGTGAAGCTATTCCTACTTTTAGTATATAAACAGCATCATCTGCACCAGTGGTCCCAATCTTTCCAGCTTCATGGACCAGCAGTGGTAATAGTGGTGGCTTTGGAGAGTAGAGGGGATGGTTTCATATGTGTGCCCCCCGCTTGTGCAACTGGAACGTCATGCTTTTGTACTCTCACCCGCTCCTTGCGCTGACCTGTTCCCAAAGGACCACAGCCCAGCACTGGACCACAGACTGGGGGGATGGGAACCCCTGATCTACATTTTAAACTGTAAGTTATTTCTTTGACTGAAGAAAGGCTAGTAAGGATCAGAAGTAAGAAAGAAATATTGTAGTTCAGTATACTCTTAATAATTGGCAACAGTGTCACTGTTCAACGTGCAATGTTTTACTACTAGGAGGCATAGCCTAAGCATTCTTACAATTACAAACATATGAATTGGCAAAGTAAGTCACTTACTAAATGCTACTTTTATTGAGATTTTTTCCTAGTTTGCCCTTTAGCTTTCCATCCAACTTCCTTTTTAAAACCTTCTATTTTAGTTATGCAAAAGATATAGACATTGTCTTCTTTCTAATTATATAGTTAATGATCATGTAATCCCAAAACTATTAATTAATCAAGAGATTTCATTTCAAATGACTTATTCAATTGGGCTTCTTTGAAATTCAACTGTGTATGAATTTTTAGTTATAGATAATTAAACAGAGATACAATAATCATTTGGAATAATAAAAGGTCTACACTGGCTTTCATCCTCTTTCTACAATCATTTTGAGATAATGTACCAATAGCATCCACTGCATATTTGTGGTCAAAAGAGGGGCTTACGCTACAATACTCTGTTCATCACTTCAATCCACTCTGAATGCTGCTGAAAAGTAAATATTTCCTCTACTCTGAAAGGGAATTAAATTTCTGAACAGATTTTAGGATGTCATTTAGATTTTCTCAAAAGTCCATGTTATTTAATATGAGCTAATATATATATAATCACAGATGTACTTGCCGCAGTCTTATGTTGAATGGATGTACAATATGGATGTATATGTTTCTAAGGATCTCTACTATGACATTCAAGCCACCAAAACAGAAATGTAAGAAAAACGTTTTTTTAAAAAAGAAAGAAAGAACAAGAGTTATTAAGGTGAACAAAAAAGTATTACATTCTGGAGATTAAGACTAGATTCAGGTCTTCCATAACTGATAATTACAAATTGGGTCTATTATTATATATTGTCTCCTTTATTGGTCTATGAAGCCTTGTTATTTTTTCTGTATAAGTTGAATATGTTTCCAGTATATCCCAATAAAATTGGGAGGGGGGAATATTAATTTATGCAAATCATCAAGTAAGAATTGATGGATAGCATCAGTTCATTAATTAATGCTGTTGACCTGAGTCTCTTTTGGCAAATTGCCCTGTTTAACTCCCACTGAAGTTTATGTCTGCTTTCAATTCAAAGGCAAAAAGATACCACGCTGCACACAGGTGCACAAACCTGTCTTCAGCTTCTTAAACCAAATGAGTCTTCTCCTAGGATGTGTAGCAATTGTTAATCCCAGAATATATTGAATCTGCTTTATGGACACATAGATTGCAAGCGATACTTATGCTTAATAATCTTCCTTCAATTAATTTCTTAAACATCTCTTGATTGTTCCATTCCCATTTTTGATGCAATCACTTTAGATGCCTCCTATTTTTCTTGGAATAGTAATTGTATCTTCAATGATTCCTCCTCATTATTTTTTATGGATTCTTTTCTCTGTTGATACATATTTTAGTTCTAGAAAACAGTTTAGCATTTTTCTCTGAGCTTACTAAATTCAACTTTCTTGAAACTCAAGCATGTATTTCCAGATCTTTTTTTAAAAAACAATACAGCCTCCCTCAATGTCAAAGCTAGATGCCTTTTTTCGCCCTGTGGAAGAAATTTCCAGATATTTATAACTTAAATAAGAAAGTTCTTAATATCAGTATTATTTATTTTACCTGTATGTTGATCTTCAATGCAGGTTTGCAGATATGTCAATACAATTAGACCTGCTACTCCAAACACCAGTACAGTTACATAGGTTAGTTTCAGATTCATGGCCCTACTTTTTCAGCAACTTCAGAAGAGGGCATAGCTCACTTTTCAGAGATTCTGCATATTTTTTTCTTCCTCTTGTTTTCCTAGAAAAATATGATCTGGAAAGATACAATAAAACAATTGATTTTCTATTATTTTCCATTTCTCTTATAACTTTTATGCACAGATAATTATATTTTAATCATCTTCTGTAATCAACATTAGAATTTAAAACAACTTTATGATCCCTGTCTCAAGATTCACAAAGTAGGCAGCTGTTCTCATATTCCTAGCAGTGTTAGGAAGCTAGACTTAAGGAACTTAAGGTCAAAAGAAATTGAATCAAAATCATACTAATGGGTGATTGCTTAGATTTATGAACCACAGAAGTATATTAATCTACAATGCTCCAACAGTTTATATTGCTTGCTCATGCATGCTTGGATAACATACAAAACAAAGGCAGATTTTTTTTTAAAAAAATATATGAATTATTTATCATTTTTAATGTACCAAACAACAGCTTTGCATCCAACAACTTGCCATTTTTCAGAAATACATATTTCAAAGGAAAGGAAATCTGTTCCAGTTCAATCATGTTTAATTTGTAGTACCACAAATGTGTTATTTTCATATACTTCCAATACCAAGATACAGCCTGCAGGTAAGATAAAATGTTCACTAGACTGACGTAGAGCTATCATTTGAATCAGCAGGAAGAATATTCAGAAGGGCATAAATATAATGGAAAAATGAGCAAAAAACTTTAATCAAAACTCTTCCATAAGTCAATAATTATTCAACTCTCTAGTTCTTCTTTTCTCAAAACAAAATGATGAATAAATCTACTAACAGAGGAAGCTAATACAAGTTATTCATTCTGAATTATACTTTTATATGCCAAACGTAAACCTAAAAGCAACTCTTATAAAAAACTATACAATGCACAGTATATGTTAATCTATTTGCCAATTTCACACACACCAGTTAAGACAAACCTTCTTAACAGCCAGCTTCTTACCAGTGGGTTTAAGTAAAACATGCTCAAGCCGAAAGCTTTCTGAAGAATTACCTTACTTGCAAACTCAGAGCATCAGAAGGAAATCATTAATTTTAATTCCTTTCTTCTGCCACTCAAACACAGCAGGATGTTATAGCTGACAAAAAGCAACGCAAAAATGGTCTGTAGGCTGCAAAAAAAAGTAAGACTACAATCTGCTTTCAAACTCAGCACATTATAATACAGTTGACTATACTACAGAGGAAATATTAAACTTCATAGTCCCTTCAGGAAGCAGAGTATAATAGTAACATTATTTAAAGAACTTTCTGGTAGATTAAGACAAAAATTAAAAAAATAAAGTAAATATTTGAAAACAATCATTTCAAAGTATTTTATATTTTGTTTGACATCCTGACAGAGAAATCTCTATTGAGACAGGCCTATGAACAGGGGTTTCAAACTGCCGGCCTGTGGGCCGGATGTGTCGTGCTGAAACCGCGCCTACCCCGTTGCTGGCAATGGAAAAAAAGTCACATTATGTCGCAACACAGCACATGACATTGCGAGTTTGACACCCCTGAGTTATAAGATTATTTCTTGAGTATCATTTCATTAAGACTACATGAGACCAATACAATCTACAAAAATAACAGCTTTACATAATTTTACTTTTGCACTTTATTAAGCAACGTTATTATCAGGCCTGTCAACTTAATACAGTTTCCAGTTGTTCATTCACACCTTCCCAGCACCTTGAGATAATGCGGCTAAAATTTCATAACAATGAAATTTTTCCCCCCAGTTTTATTTTAAAATTAAGGATGGGAGTGGACCCTTCTGGGTATCAAACCAGTCTCATTCTCAGCATTAAAAATCTCAATTCCCAAACTTTTATCCAAAAGAGCCAGTTTGATCTAGCAGTTAAGACACCAAGCTAGAAAGCAGGAGACAATGAATTCTAGTCCTGCCTTAGCCATGAAAGTTGGCTGGGTGACTGGGCCAGTCACTCTCTCTCAGTGCAACCCATTTGAACAGGGTTGTTTTTGTGGGAAAAATAGGATGTGGAAGGAATATTAGGTATGTTTGCCACCTTGACAAATTTATAAAAATATAAGTAAGAAAAAAATAAGGCCTTCCTTAAGGGCATTTTAAGGTATTTTGGGAAGTCTGGAAGGGTGGGGATCAGAAGGGTTTGCCCCTTCTGAATCTAATTTCCACTATTAAATATTAATTTTTAAAAGATAGAAAAAAATTATCTTCTGCATTTTTCAGTGGCATGACAGTAATAGACAAATTCCTGAGGCCCTCCAGAAGCCAGATTAAAGAGTTTCAGCTGCTGACATATTACTTGCCGCCTGCTTCTGATGTAAAGAATAAGTATAATTTAAATAAAATAAAATAAATCAAATTAGAAATTGATCAATAAATTAAGCAGTAGTAAAAATACACAGAAAAGACTGCATGATAATTAAATGGTGCACATGAAATCTATTAGACATAAGAAATGGCACCTTATTTTGTACAGAAATTCCTCATGTTTCATTTTAAGAATCTTGTCTGAAAATTCTGTGACAATTACCTAATATCTAAAGAGCTTGGTAAAGATGAACTTTATTTTCTCTTTCTAAGACAGTTTTTCTCAACTTCTAGTCCCAAGTATGCATAGAATTCATACCATCCTTAACCATAGTATTTAAAATGATGGACATTATCCTTGACATAAGAGGCCCTAAAGCTTAGAAATACTAGGATCCTTGAGTAGATTTGTGAAGCTAAAGCAACATCAATGATGATCTTTGCCCTGACAATCTTTTGGATTTTGAAGGAAATTATTGTCAGCTAAATTTCACCCTTTAATTTAATGGTTTCTGAACTTTAATTTGTATTTTCTTACATAATAGACAAGATCTAAAAGAGTATGCAGTTAGTCCTGAATGGCCCTTTGGACTTTTTTAAAAGCAATTTTCTTGATTTTCTCTTTACTGCATGGCAAACTTCTTTGAAAATTAAGAAACGTGTCACTAAAATATATTTCTACATCTAAGCCATTGTTTCACAAGATATGGAATATTGTTAAATGGTCCTCATGCAGAGCAGCTTTCTCTACCAACTTCAATAGTAAAAAAATAGTTTGGCAGAGATCAATAAAGCCTCCAAATGGTACTTTTTTTAAAAAAAAAATCATGTTGAATTACAGTATAGTTAGCAACAAATGTATAGAAAATAAACCATCTGTTTTATGATTTGCTTTTTTATATGTAGGATTTTTTGGCATTTCAAAGTAAGGTTTTTATAAAACATGGTGATCATTTTACCACTTTATTAATTTTTCATTTTTAGAGCAAATTTATGGCTTGCCCGTCTCTGTTGCTACTTTGCAACTTTGCTAAGTTTTGGTGCTGTTCTCCAGTTCTCTTGCCAAAATGCGCCACCAGAAGAACAATACAAAGAGTATTGTTCTCAGGACATGATACTCTTGATAGAACATTTGTTGGCAAGAGACAGTCAAGTCTTAAGCATGGCGGAAATGGCAAAGATTTCAGCGTATTTGAAAGACCAATCGCAACAGAGATATATTGTGGAGTGGAGAAGATGGATTGATTATATCCAGAATAAATATGGGACTAAAAAGTTTCACCTAGCATTTGAATAAGTATTGATGTGATATTTATATTGCTTGTAGTTAGTTTATAAGAGTTAAAGTGCGATAGATTTAATAGTTTATTGTTGTTTGCATAAGGTAGACTATGATTGTTTGTATTTTTATACCCTGTATTGAGCTCTGGGAAGTCGGGGAGGGGGGAGGGGGAAGGGAGGGAGGTTTTGGGGAGGGTTGGGGAGAGGGGAGGGGGTGGGGAGGGGTTTTGCTTTGTTAAAAAATGTATTGTAAAACTTTTCAATTAAAAAAAGTCTTAAGCATTTTCAGATCAACAAGCAAAAGTGTTCGCTGAAGTAATTCAGATTTTACTACACACAGCTATTGTAAAGTACTATGTCATTTTGACATAGTGATGAATTTAGGGCAATTTCCATTTTAAAAGTTTGTCAGTAATCCTAATTAAAATATCTGATATTTGAAATTCTATTGTGTTAAATTTTAATTAAAAGTTGTACACTTCGGGCTCAAACTATCTGCACATTAGATGCAGTTTTGCATCTGTTATTCTATATAAGATTTCAGTAAGTGTCATCTTCATTAATCTGAGCAGTTAATGCAATGATTTCTGATCTACAGCCTGCGCTGATAAGCCTCATTAAATCCATGACTATGACACCAAGATAGATCATTGCTTTCTGTGTCAAACATAGCAGGGGTTGACTCTTCTATTAGAACACTCTGTATGAATTCTTTTATGAATTCTTATGAATCCTGCTTAGAAATAGACTAAATTATATCACGTTCTGTGCCACAAATCCTCAGATGTCTATTGTCTCCAGTTCAATCAGTCAGGGATTTACCCTATGCATGAATGCAAAGTAGACAGAGCTGGAATTTTCTAATTTTAATCTTTAGAGAATCATTAGTTTTTTTTATTAATTATTAAACCTATTTTAGGTATAAATTACAATTTCCATATGTTTTGTACTTCAAAGGGACAGGAAGCTGAAATTCAGCAGTATAGTTGGGGTGGTTCCTGAGGCTGAAGACATGGATTTTGTATGTTGCATGAAACCCTTCTATAGAAAACACTGATTTTTTCTTCTGAATAAATGGATCAATAACCAATCACCTCATCTCAAGATAGTTTACCATTGACAAAATTCATTTAAAAATTCAGCATGCAAACAAAGCCCTATAGTTAAGGTATTATTATTTCTATTAAGCATATAAGCATTGAGCCCAAAATTTCTGTTGCTAAGTGGGACAGTTAAGTGAGTTTTACTCCACTTTAAGAACTTTCTTGCCACAGCTGTTCAGTGAATCACTGCAATTGTTAAATAAGTAACATGGTTATGTGAATCTGGCTTCCCCATTGACTTTACTTCTCAAAAGGTTGCCAAAGGTGATCACATGACCCTGGGAAACTGTAACCATCATAAATATGTTGCCAAGTTGCCAAATGCCTGAATTTTGATCACGTGACCATAGAAATGCTGCATGTGAAAATGGCCATTATTCACTTTTTTCAGTGCTGTTGTAACTTCAAACAGTCACTAAACAAACTGTCATAAGTTGAGAAGGCACCTGTATTAAGCATACACAAAATTAAGAACAGCTTGCCCAAAGCATGGTAATCTTTGGAATTTGTTCTCTTTATTTTCCTACATCATCTCATTAGAGAAGACTGGCTATTTAGACGATATGTATGAGTTGAAATACTGAATGCAGGAAGAAAGGCTTTCCTGTAACACTTTAATATACAGAAGAAAAGTACTGTATTATTAACAATGTTAATATTGACATACTTTGATTTAGCCTATAACCTTTGGCACAATATAAAACCAATAGAGCAGAAAGTAGTACTAAGACAAAAATCTAAAAGCCACCAGCTAAGACAATAATTTTCATTTAATTGTGGCAATTATAGGCAAACTTAGTTTAGCTAAAACAAATGGTTTTACAAAACATAGAAGGACCAATTTTATGCATGCTTCTGCAAAAATACCTCATTTGTGATCAGTGGAGCTTACTTCTAAGCAATTATGCACACGATTGCAGTACAAAGATTAGGTATCACGTTTCTTTTTATTCTGTGAAATGCATTGGTATGGTAGCAACAAAAGTGATCATTTTTGCATACTCTAAGAGGACAGCAAAAACCATGCTTTGAAGCAGAGAACTAAAATGAAGCTTAAGTATGGTATTTTATTTATTTTTAAATAGCTGTACTATTTTAATGTTCAATCTATGTATGTTATTTTAGCTTACAAATTCCATATCTTACAATCAGAAGACTGAATGTAGGTCAATAATATCAGAATAGAAAAAATATATTTGGAAGCAGAATATTTAGTAAAGGGTCAGACAAGGGCCAATAACATAATGTAGTGTAAATCTATGTCAATATAAGTGCCATATCAAATGAAATTTTAATTCTTGGATATAGATTAGGGCATCTTTACCAATGTGCTTGTAGAATAGACCACCAAAGGCTGTAGTTTTGTGTCAAAATAAACATTATGATTCATAGCATTTAAAATCAAAATCATATCTTCAATATTGTATCAATATCGTACAGTATTATATCAACACAGGTAGCCCTTGACTTACAACAGTTTATTTAGTGACTGTTCAAAGTTACAACGGCACTGAAAAAATTGACTTATCATTTTTATAGCTTTATCAAATTCTACTACTGGATTTGCAGCCATATGGGCCTCAGAGAGATGCTGTTCCATGGGGCAAACACAGCAACTGAGAATGAATGGATTCTATGTCCCACATGATGTCATTGCTTGATAGCTGGAGCCAGAGCACACCAATTCTTCAAGACCTTATTTATTAGGTAAAAACAACAGGAGAAATATGATCCATAGTAACCAGGCCATAATCTAAACTTTTCTCGTGACAACCAACATCTTGAATTACAGCTGGTAACCAGCGTAGCTCAAATGTCTTGGATGCTGCTCTAGCTTATATTTGCCATTTTTTTTCTTGAGCAGCTGAGTGGTCTTCCAAGCAAAACACGGGGTTCTAATACTTTGGGATGCAATGTAGGCAAAGAAAGCTTCTGAATACAGATGCTGCAGAAGGATTTTGGTAGTACTTGAATGTACTGCTGAACATCCAAAAATCCTAAATTGCAAAGGTTTTCCCCCATACTAATATATCAGAGCTGAACAGACTGGATTCAGGATACATTTTTAAATTTTTAGCTAGGTTAAAATCCCAGAACTATAGTTCCAAATACTTTAAGACAATATTGGAGAGGTCTCAGGTAATCCCTGATTTTCATGTCTTTGACTTAGGGCCAATTTTACTATTATGGAAAAATAACTTCTTATGTTTTCCCATTCCCATTCCCATTTTTATTTACTCAAACTGCTGCTGGCTGGAAAATGTGCAAAGAAACACGGGGAAAAGAACACATCTGTAAAATTGTCATAATGAAAAGATTAAGGACCCCAGCCTGCTATCTGCTCCTTTTATTATTTTTTAAACAGATATCCAGAATAGTCTCTCTTACATTTTAGATGTATTCTGCCAATAGCAAAAATAAAAAAAATATTGGCTAAAATACATAATTATTCAGAAGCAACTCTTAGAAATAAAATACCAAATTATTAATTACTGACAACTTTTGAAAACAATGTCATTAACTGATTTTTAAAATAACTTATTTAATAATTTTGAATTATTTACGTTCCTATGAACTGCCTGAACCTGTTACACCCAGAAACAGCATTATTTATTTTTGGTGCCTTTGTCGGTCTTGACTTCTGGCATCTGCTTAGACAAGTCCCTGCAGTGTTCTTGGCAAGATTTTGTAAGTGGTTTGCCATTACCTGCTTTCTAGGTGAAAGTGACTAGTTCAAGGTCACCTAGCTAGTTTCAGACCTAAGGTGGGACTCCACCTAGGTCTCTAGCCCAGAGACTTAGCCAATACACCAAACTGGCTCTCTTAAAATTGTGAGAAAATTGAAAACCATTTTAGACAAATCTAATAAGAAGGAATTTGATAACAAACAGCACAGTCCCAAAAAAAATGACAGGCTTTTCATATATTTTTTCCTTATTCAAATATTATTGTTTTACCAAAACAAACAAATACTGAAATACTTAGAACAAGTTTTGTTACCATTTTATTTCTCTTTGTTCTTCTAATTTAATTTTTCATAACAAACAATTCTTTTCCTCTTTTCAATTTGTTAGACAATGGTGCTGGGCCGGAGGAATCAGTTAAGAAAATATAAGGTAGATTTGATAATACCAGGGGACAAAGGCAGTGGTGGGATTCAAATATGGGAACAATTGGTTCTCTGTGTGGATGCCGCTTCCAGAAGTCTGTTCTGGGCCTGGGCAACAAAAAATTAGCTACCAGTTCTGCCGAAGTGGTGCAAACTGGCTGAATCCCACCACTGGACAAAGGGCTTGTTTCTTGTCCCCCCCTCTTTTTTAGATTAAAACCAACAATACACGAATGACTTTCTCCCTCCCAGTCTGCTTCAGAAGGTAGCCATCTCGCTGGAAGAATGTTTAGGATAACCCCACATGTTCAGTCCCATTGAGTTTCCCATTGCTGAACAAATGGAATTAGGGAGCAAAAATTCTAGTTTGCAGCCAGAACTGAATACCCCCGTTTCCCTTCTCCACTATTAACATATGTAATATTTAAACAATGCTGTTTACATTTCTTTTTATGAGTGAACACCAACTGCTTTCCACTTTGTACTAGAAAGCTACTTCCTTTAGCTTACAACATGCTCATAATAGGCTTTTGTAAATGTTTCCAACTGCAACAGATGTGAGTAAAATTTAAGATACCTATAATTGTTCTCTTTGTCATATGAATTTTTGGATTTAAGCTACAAAAGAAAGCTTTAGTTTAATTTACACTCTCTGAGTATAAACTCTTTTCCAAAAGTTTTCTTATGGCATGTTCAAACAAAACATGAGAGGAAGTGGAACTTGATCAATTTCTAGTTCCATATCCAATGTTCTTGTCTGCTCTATGCACATCTCCCTTGAAGGAGTCTTCATATATCCAGCTGAACTCATACAAATTAAATTTTTGTTCTTAAAACCCGGGAGTAGTGCAAGTAGGGATTAAAGCACTGACTGTCAAGCAATAACATTTGATTATTATGACCTTGAATGAGAGAAAAAGAAACATTTCACATTACTAATTTAGAATCCTGTGATAAATTAAGACAGGATTTAAGACAGTAATGGCTGGATAATACTATAATTCACCAGAGTAGTAGTCTTCATTGTCTGAAAGATACTTTGCTAGACTTTCTATGAAGAAGCAGTCATGATGGTGAAGTGATTAGAATGCAGTATTGCAGGCTAACTCTGCCCACAGCCAGGAATTTGATCCTGACTGGCTCAAGGTTTGACTCAGATTGTTGAGGGAAATGAGGACCCAGATTGTTGGAGGCAATATGCTGACATGTGTACACTGTTCAGAGAGCACAATAAAGCACTGCGGAGCAGTTTATAAGTCCAAATGCTATTGCTATTAGACCCACTGATCAGATTTACATTGTATCTCTCTTGGTTTATAATCCAAAATGGGCGATCTGTAGTCCTAGAATACCACACTGCCCTTAGGTCTTAGGATAATTTCAAAATACCTATGCAAGAAATAAGTCCAGGTCTCTGTAATGCATGTCTCCTTAATGCAATCAAGAGTGTATGGCAGAGAAAGTAAATGACAAGGAACAGAAGGGACACTGCTAAGAGAGAAAGGCCACTTTGTCGTATTTATTAAAATAAATACAATAATAAATGCCTACAAGGATTCTCAGTCATCCAGGTCAAGGTTGTCCCAAAGTTGTATATTTTTCCCCAAACATTGAAAACATTTCACTTCTCCTCCAAGAAGCTTCTTCTGTTCTAATTGACTGGTTGGAAAGGAAGGATTTATAATCTTTTCAGTCAGCCAGTCATTAACACTTTGAGAGTCATTGAAACCACCTGGGTTTTAATCTATGTCCTTAGAGTATCTGAATCAGAGTGCAGATGAATGTGGAACTTGTGTTGGGACTGCTAAAAGGACTGCATTGTAAGCAGAAGATAAGCAGTTTCAAGGATTGCATTGTAAACAGGAGATAAGTGGTGTCCAGGGGTGGGCGTGGGAGATACCACACCACCTATCTCCTGTTAACAATGCAGTCCTTTCAGCAGTCCCAACACAGTTCCACACTAGTTTGCAGTCTTGATTCAGGTACTCTGAGACACAGATAAATCCCCAGGTGGTTTCAACAACTCTTAAAGTGTTAATGACTGGCTGACTGAAAAGAGTTGGGGGAAGAATGTTATTTTAATAATCAATAATAATCACAGGAGAGTCTTTATTCTAAATTAATTTTATTTCTCTCACTGTCTCAGCTATCTCTTTAACTTTTAACACAAATCCATGATCCAGTGAGACTGGAAACTGTGGGAAATACCTTGTAACAATAGATTGCTAAATTGCACTTCTGCTAAGCTATCAATTAACAATAGCAGAACCAAGTACCAAATCTAAGTACTTGGGCAAGAGCAGTTAACCAGACAAAGAACCTGTTTAGTCACACTGCCTCACACCCAAAAATAGGTTGCCCAAGCACCATCTACATAACAAAAGGTAAGTCAACTGACATGAGGAAGAAAATTAAGATTGACCTTTTGGCAGTATCACACTACAACCAGCACTACACACCATTTACCCCCCAGGCTCACAAACTTTCTCTACCCCCATTTTTTCTGCAGTTACCCTCAGGAGCAAACCTCTTTGCTTTGGGGGAATAAATGGATTGTCTCCTTTCCACCAGCCTTGAGTTTTATTTGCTTGCAATATCCCAGCTTAGAAAAGGGACCTGGAAATTGTTTGAACAGGGTACAAATCCTTCCTTCCCCATCAGCCAGTTAGAAATGTTTTTATGACTATCTAGTTTTAATCCTATTTTGGTCTGAAGCTGTTTCAGTCTATTGCACAAAAAGTTTTCTGGAAAATGGACAAAGTGATAATTCCACAAAGAATATTTCATTTAGCTCAAATATCTAGAAGTGTGGGCCCTCCAGTTTTTCTGTCAATGCCTCCAGGTCACTGGTGGTATGAGGGGAAAGTCCTACTTTAGGGGAAGCTGTTTTAAACTTTGCTTAACTTCTCTTTCTTAAATTTAAAGAAATCTTCCATTTAGGAATTTCTGGCAATAGTACCATCATTGCATTCTGTTAGAGTAAAATAATGAGTGTTAAGCACATACTTATAATAGGAAAAGAAACTATATTAGATAGCACCCACTATAAATGCATTAAAAGTCACCGTGAGATCAAAAATGCCAGGTTTTAACCAAGGGTTGGGTTGTTTTTTGTTTTGCTTTAAAGCAGTAAAAAAGAGGTTTACTTGGCTACGAAAACTTTTTTTACAATTAGGAAGAAACTACAACTTCTTAATGGATGCAGGCAAGGACCTGGGGGTTCTTGGGGTGAGGAGGTGGAGGTGTCTGAGGAAAAGATAACGCTATGAAAGGGAAAATAAAATAATAAAGAATACTATTGAATTGGCTACAGAAGGAAAGCTTGTGGGAAGCTTTTGCTGCCGCAGAGTAGAGAAACTGATACAATTTCAAGGCACCTGAGGGAAAGTTTGGTCAATAACAACGAACCCAGCATTTCTTAATATTTAAACTTTCACGGTGAAATAGAGAATTTATCTAGCAGGTTTCCAGCATTTAAAACTCTTCGCAGACGTTGCTTGAGCAACTTGGGTAACCCTATAAAGTCGTTCAAAGTTATTATTACGATACTGTGCAATGACAGAGCGGGGGAGGGGGGGAAAGTGGGGACGAGAGGTGCAATGTGCAGCCGGAACTCCCCGCCGAGGATCATCACCGCTCTCGGATTAGTCCCTTTTTTGGCAGAAAAAGCGCAAGAAGAGATCGAGCTGCAGGTCCAACAGCACTCGCGGCGCAAAACCGAGGGAGGGAAGGTAGCCACCTCACATTCAGAAAGTTAGAATTAGCGCGGGAAAAAAGTGAGAGCCAGTTTGGTCTAGTGGTTAAGACACCAAAAAAACAACAACCACGAGTTCTAGTGTTTGCCTCAAGGCACGAAGCCAGCTTGGGCCAGACACCCTCGCTCTGCCTTAGGAAGCTCGGGCAATCGCAACCTAGTTCTGAAATCTTGCCAAGAAAACTGCAAGGACTTGTCCTGGCAGTCTCCCGGAGTCAAAAAGCTGACTGAAAAACACACACAAACCATAGAAGAAGAAGAAGAAGAAGAAGAAGAAGAAGAAGAAGAAGAAGAAGAAGAAGAAGAAGAAGAAGAAGAAGAAGAAGAAGAAGAAGAAGAAGAAGAAGAAGAAGAAGAAGAAGAAGAAGAAGAAGAAGAAGAAGAAGAAGAAGAAGAAGAAGAAGAAGGAGGAGGAGGAGGAGGAGGAGGAGGAGGAGGAGGAGGAAGAAGAAAAAGTAGTAGTAGTAGTAGTAGTGTAGGTAAGCGAAGAAGAAGAAGAAGAAGAAGAAGAAGAAGAAGAAGAAGAAGAAGAAGAAGAAGAAGAAGAAGAAGAAGAAGAAGAAGAAGAAGAAGAAGAAGAAGAAGAAGTAGTGTAGGTAAGCGTAGAAGAGGAACCGGCATTGCCATGCCAAGCAGAGCGAAAGCGAAAGGGTCTGTCGCTCCCACGTCGAACCACCCCAGGTCCTTCGAGAAACCTTCAGCCCCCAGATTGCCGGGTTCTTGACAAAACGACGTTGGCCAAGCTCAAAGCAGCCACCAGCTTTACCTCATCCTAGGAGCAGTTCGGCAGGAACTTGGACCGGCGACCAAGGACCGGGTTCTCACACGCCCGCCCTAGTGGGCGCCCTGTGAAGGAAACGCAGGGAGAGCGCGGCGGAGGCTCCCTCCCAGCCACCTCCCCCCCTCCGAGCAGGAGGAGGTTTATGTTGCGGAGCGCTCGCCTCCCGCGGCGAAATGTGACGGGCTGGAACTCCCCAGGTTGCCAGCCTGCCTGTTTCGGCGCGCGGCTGCCGGAGCCCCGCCTCACGAACTTCTTGACTTACCCGCTAGCGAGGCAGCCCCGGCCTTTTCCTTTTCCCCGAGGTGGCGATGGGAAAGCTGTGCGAGCTGCTTTTCGGGAGTCTCCGGCCCGCTTGCCAGGAGCGCTGGGTTCTCCGCGCAGGAAAGTTCGCCGAATCGCACCTGGTCTTCTTCCCAGGCCTGACACCTTCCCCCCCCCCACCTTTTAAAAAAAGACTGGCAGAAATAGCCTGCAATACTAGGGTTTCGAAGTTTGCAGCCTGGAGACAAAACAATAAAGTTGTGTAGGGCACAATTTGCTTTCCCTGCCTGATCAGTTTAAAGGATCTAGGAGTAATACAAGACCAGCTTTGGGTGCCTCCGCTACATTCAGGCCTAGAGATTAACATTGCAGATGGATTCGTGTTGAATGAGCTGGAGGAGTCTGTTTTAGGAAAGACTATAGTCCTTTGCATTGACAAAAGGAGGAGGAATAGGGCAGTAAAATGTCTGCTAACCCACAGTTATATTAGCTGTTGAGTAGATCTACTATTCTAACCCCCCCCCCAAAAAAAAAATCCCTTCCACTGCTTGCCCAGGGATCTGGATTAATATGTGGGTGGACCTGTAGCCTCACAGTCCTGAAGCACTTATAAGATGCGCACAGCCAGGTTACTTTTGTACCTTTGCTCCATTACCTGTTTGCTGGGGGCCCTGTGCAGCTGCAGGACCACTGGCCCTGTTTTCTGCCCATGTATTCAGATATGGTGCTAGACATAAGATGGACCTCTAGTAGTATGAGAAGCAAGAATCTGGAGTCAGGTTGAGAGTCTGGTCTGGTTGCAGAAGAAGTGAGAACATGGAAAGCAGGAGATTTAAGGGTGGCTTTTTTTACTTTGTTGTTGATGTAGTTAGAAATCTGCCAATTAGAAATCTGCCAGTTAGTGCACAATGATTACAGTTAGTTTTTCAAACATGTTTGCATAATCAGAATGGCTAAACTCAAACAGAGAAGGAAACCATCAGGTGATATGTTTGATTTATACTATGTTGCATGAATCCATATACACAACACTGAGATATGGTTTATACAGTAGATTCAGTTCAGTTCAATTCAAATCAACCATGGCATAGTACAAAATGAGAATCAAAAAATTAACTGCCAACATCAGATTAGATTTCTTCCTCTCTATCTTGCTTAACATCCATATTGATGGAGGACTGAAGCAAACCTAAAGCCTTGTTCACAATCTGCTGAATTTTAATTATAATAAAGATACTGGGTTTTTTTGTTTTGGAATTATTCATCATTCAGTAAAGCTTGATGTTTCTTTCTATGCATAAAGCCAAAGATAGAAAATTTAAATGTAATTATTATTTTTTTTTAAGATAGAGTAATTCTTAAAAAAGGAAAAAAGAAATGGACATCCACAGCAACATTAAATCCTGCTAAAGTATTTGATATGGTTGCCTCAAACTTTATATTGATATCTTGCTTCTGTATCAGTTAGCTAGAAGGATACATAAGTGATTGATACTGCAGCTTCTCCCCAGTTTCCTATTTCAAGTGTGACCTTTTTGTGCAAGTCTGTCTAGGATTACAAAGCTTTACAGCAGTTTCCCCATACATGTTTACTCTTATTTTGAAGTGAACATGATTGTACAATTATTATCATAAAATTATAATGTACGTTATAATTTATAATGTATATTATAATGTATATCTTCTGACTTTTGTAAATGTTTTTACTTGCTACTTGCCAAGTACAGCCTGTTTCAGCTAACTCCTTGTTTACTTTACTTTCATGACTAAGGTCAATCAGCTATCAAACATATAATAGAACAGTAACAATAGTTATTTTCCAGTCATATGAGATCAATTAATCTAGTAGGCATTTGACTAGAGTTCCCAAACTGGATGGGCGGGGGGGGGGGAAGTCTTCTGAGAGACAGGAAATGGTATGAGGATATTTTTTTAGAAAAAATAGTGCAAAAACTATATTAATTTTCAAATGAAGGTCTACTGTACAGGTGAGATTAGAGAGTATGGCAGGAAGATCAAGGCTGGCCAAGTTTTGGGAAAATCAGTGGCAAATTGCTGGAAGATGCCTTTTAGATATACCCAAAATTCTATTTGGGTAGAGAAGCATGAGTATTTCTTTAAAAAATATCAAAAATTTAGATCTGATTGAAAGCAACTCTTTTTCAGAGTTTCAGATGAGAAATTGAAAATTTCTGGACACAGAACAGGTACGCTTCCAGTCAGCTGCCTGCTCTTCCGCATACACTGTCTGCTGGCCCAATTTATCAACAGTTTCATACAGAAGAATAAAAGAGAAACTGTTCATTGAAAAATGCAAGTGGATTTACATCTTATTTTGTTGTTTGTTATTAATTTTGATTCACAATTTTGAGTAGAGTTTCTTTTTACTTCTATGAAATATATTCAGAAAAATAACATTGAGGTAGAAAAACGTTAAACTCTGTCGTGGAGGCCACTTTGCTTGGAAAATAATACGAAGTGTGTTATTTGGCACTAAAAGACTATATATATGACATCGCTGAACTGGAAACACTAGGAACTGAAAACTGCAGACACAGGTGGTACTCTTAAAAGCCAAAACACAGGAAATTCTAGAACAGAGGTATTAAATGAGGCTGGAGACTTACATGATCCCACCAAACCTTGGGGATAGCCTCAGATATCTCCAATTGTCACCAAACTGTAACTTTTAACAGGACAGAAAATAATATTATCTGTATCTCATTTTTTTAAAAAATATGAATTGAATTTAAATTGCATGTAATTAATAAGCAATTCTATAGAAAGTATAGACAGAATTGCAAATTTATAGAATTTTATGATGTGTGATGCATATATCACCACCATGCTGTCAGAGGAAGCAGCGGTTAAGTTATGCAGAGTTCAAAATGTAGAAATATAAGTAATATTAAAAGAAATTAAAGATATGAGATAAAAAAAGGAAAGGAAACAGAAATGTACTAGTATAGATAGCAAATTTCAGTGTGACACTTTTCAATGTTCTCCATATGTTGCTTCGTTGAATGCTTTTTCTCTCTCAGTATGCCTCAAATCACTCCATATACAATCATGTGAAAAAGTACACTAAGTACTCTCCATGTAATTCCCCCCCTCTTTTAACACACATGGACATACCAATATTTTACCTCTATTCAAATACTATATAAATCAGACATGTCAAACACAAGGCCCGGGGGCCGGATCTGGCCCATGAAGTGGTTTCATGTGGCCCATGAAGCCATCCTGGAAAAAGTGAGGGAACGGCCCCCACTGCCTTGGCCCTGGCCCAGAGACCCTCCTTCTGCCAGAGACCCTCAGATTTGTCCCACTCCTGCCCAGGCCCCCATAGGCACCCTTGATGCGAACGATGTAGAGCTGGCCACGCCCACCCAGTAGGCCATACGCACTCTAGCCACGCCCACCCGGCCCCCTGAGGGCAACCGCAATGCTGATGCGGCCCTCAATGAAATTGAGTTTGACACCCCTGATATAAATGAAAAAGTGATGTAACTGAACAAAAATAAACCTATGAAAAATTACTTTGCAATCAGTTAATCAAGAAAAAATAACAGACATGTCATTTTAGAAAACTTAAGTATTCCCTTGCCTGTAATACTGGGATTGTCTCCTTTCACTGAAATAACCTTAAGTAGATATTTCTTATAATTAGCTACCCGTTTCTGGTGTCTGGGAGAAATTTTCACATTTTTTTTTCATTTGTGCAATGTTTGAGGAGTTTCTTGCACGGTTCATTTTATATCATCCCATGAGATTTCCATGGGATTTGGATCCAGGCTTTGATTTGGTCCTGCCTGCCTGCCTGCAAAATGTAAATGGTGAATATAATGTAATGCAGACATGTCAAACACAAGGCCCGGGGGCCAGATCCGGCCCGCGAAGTGGTTTCATGCGGCCCGCGAAGCCATCCTGGAAACAGTGAGGGAACGGCCCCCACTGCCTTGGCCCTGGCCCAGAGACCGTCCTCCTGCCAGAGACCCTCAGATCTGTCCCACTCCTGCCCAGGCCCCCATAGGCACCCTTGATGTGAACGATGTAGAGCTGGCCACGCCCACCCAGTAGGCCATACGCACTCTAGCCACACCCACCCAGTAGGCCACGCCTACCCAGTAGGCCACACCCACCCTGGCCATACCCACCCAGCCCCCTGAGGGCAACCGCAATGCTGATGCGGCCCTCAGTGAAATTGAGTTTGACACCCCTGATGTAATGTAATGTAATACAATATTAGAATAGAATAGAATGTTGTATCTTATGATTTATAATTATTGTATTTTATGATTATGATCATGATTTATCACTTGTCGCTTGTATGTATCCTGAGAGCTTATGCACTAGAGACAAATTCCTTGTGTACCCAATCACACTTGTCCAATAAAGAATTCTTTTCTTTTCTGTTCTGTTTTATAGATCACTTTTATCTATCAATATTGTTGGCATGAAGATCAAATTTCTGAAGTATGTTGAAAAAGTCAAAACATTAAATGGAATGTACTTACTTTTCCAATGATTGTATATTCTTTTGAAAATAGTGACTAGATTAGAAATCCTAATTTGCAGAGAATAGCATGGGCATACCTTGGTTCAGTTTTGATACATTGTACTAAAATTGACTGGTACTGACTTTACTATTAGCAGAAAATGCCGCATGTGCCATAGGTATGACTAAAGCTAGTAGTAAAGTCTATAACTTCTGTATCTTAACTCATTAAGCAAAACTTTATGGGATTTTATTAGAATAAAGTTAAGAGCCACAAGAATGGAATTGCCTTGTTTCTGTAGAAATAAGTGTGAAATAAGCCTAGTGAAATACGATGAAAGCTTAGGTGCTTGTCAACATCATTAGCTTTACCTCTCCATTAACCCAAGGATTTATGAATGCTGCTGAATCTGAAACTTTCATCCCTACAGTATGATATGAAAAGGCTTCTACTTACTGCCCTGGACACTTAAATAATTTTCATTCAGCATTTATATTCTGTTAAAGCTTTACCAAAATTGGTTTGCATATTGCAAACCAATGCTTCATGCTTCCATGGGTTGTTTCTATTTAGCTTGTTTCCAATTGTTCTACACTTCATAAGTAGTAAATGAATAGGAATTACTTTTCCCAGTAGCAGTGAAAGAATGAACATTGAAATAAAATGTACATTTTATGCTATTTATAGAAAATTCTCATTTGAGTTTCCTTTTATATTCCTCAGAATATTTAAGTTGTGATCACAGAAGAAAAATATATGTGCCTTTTGGGTTTAATTCTTTAATAATATATGTCTCATCTGGTGAAAACTGAGTGTTCCAAACAGATCAAGAGCTTTTTGCATTCTAGGCATCATATTTCTAGAAAGATATTGATAGGTTAGAACAGGTTCAGAGGAAGGTGACAAAAATAATACAGGGGTTTGATGACAAGCCCTATGGGGACAAGCTGAAGGAATCTGGGAAGTTTGGTCTCAGGAAAAAAAGAGTGAAGAGAAAAATGATAATAGGGTTCAGATACCCTACAAGATTTCCTTAAGTAATATGGTTTGGAATTATATTCTATTGCTATATAAACTAAGATGAGAAATGATGAGTAGAAATTGCAACTTCTTTGATTTTATTTAAATGCAGGGATAAACTTTCTGATGCTAAAACCTGTACAACACTTGTTTATTTATTTATTTTAATTTTATTTATTTTAATTCCATTTATATCCCGCCCTTCTCTGAAGACTCAGGGCGGCTTACAATCTTAGCAGTAGCCTTCATTCTATGTATATGCCTGCTTATTAGGGCTTTCACACACACACCCAAGCGGCATTATTACAAAGTCAGCTTATTGCCCCCAACAATCTGGGTCCTCATTTTACCTACCTCGGAAGGATGGAAGGCTGAGTCAACCTTGAGCCTGGTGGGACTCGAACCTGCAATAATTGCAGGCAGCTGGTGTTACTTAAGGAGGCATTAGCCCACTGCTCCACCAAGGCTCTGGAAGTTTTGAAGAAGAATCCGAACAGCCACTTTCTGAGCATGGTTTCATTGGTTTGCTTGCACATTACCGAGTGTTGGAGTAGATATGCTCCATGTTCCCTTCCAAGTGCATCTTCATCCCAACTAAAGAAGGAAAGAGAATCTGCTTATATTTTTAAAAAAAGATGAAGAATATTTTCCACATAAAATGCATGTTGCTTACATTTTCTTGCTATTTGGTAGTATAATGTAGGTATCTGGCTACCTAATGGGCACAAACTTAGTCCTAAAGCTAAGCATTTTCTGCAGCTAGAAAAATCAGATTTTTTCCTCTTAATCCAGCTATTACCAATCTGCATTATGAGATATAGCATTCTTATGAAATATTTGCCTGGAGGCTGACCTGTTTTTTATTGAATCATATGAAATGTAGTTGTGCCAGTTTAAAGAAGAACAATGCTTTCACCATTGCTTTTGGAATACAGCACCATGGATGCAGGAAGGCTGTGATGCAATCACATAGCAAACAACAAAGTACTAATTGATTTATTATGGGGTGAATGTCCAGGGCCCATAATCCTGAAAAAAAGTTATGGCATTTAGATTTGCTGGTTTTTAAGGTTTCACAGAGCAATCCTGCCTTAGCAGTATGGAGGAGCATGTATGGTATGTTTTAATCTTATTTTGATATATATATTGACCACATTCTCTTATTAATATTATCTGAACTCATTTATGCCAATACTAGCTGTCCACTGACAAATAGGAACTATGTTCTTGCAAAAGTATCTTGCGCATATATTTGCATCTTACAATAAGAAAACTTACTGGTTTAAATAAAATAGAATGCACCAAATCTAAGGGTTTATAACTAACTATCATCCCAATATATAAATGACTGTTGTTTTTCTGGGCATTAGTTTAAAGCCAGAACAAGACAACAGATTTGCTTTGACAGAGTTCTCTCAGCAAAAGCAATATGATTCTCTTCATCAAAGTGTGCAATCTGTCTTGATTAATACTGAACGCTAGAAAAAGATAGCAGTTTAAAAAATCAGAGAAAGAAAGCAGTGTGTGATTTCTTAAGAAGAAATGTCATTTACTCCACTAATCAATCAAACCTGGAGTTCTCGCTGGAAACAACACTCAGCTTTCTGACCTGTATTGACCCATTTGACACCACACTTTCCTTGTTCTCTACTGTATCAATTGCTCCCTGCTTTTAATTCAATTGCTCTGTTGGACGTGTTCCTATGAATTCTTCCAACTATGGTTTTCAAAAGATGTTGCTTCAGACCATAGTCAAGAATTCTCTGATGAACCCCCTTGCCTTTGTCTGCTTTACCAGCCTCAGCCTAGCTGCAGTCTCTGTTTATATACTGAACTGATCACAACTAAGCTCTTAAATCAATTAGAACCAGGGTGTTAATTTGCTCCTGCCTACTCACAGCTCAATATTGTTTAGGTTGGCATGGACCTTAATTAACAACTACAGTTTGTTTGTAGAGTTTGAAAAACTGCTTGAAAGAGAATTGAAAATTACAGAACAGATCTGCTGTCAGCCAAATATAGACCTATTTTTCTACTAGCCTCCAGGGAAGCTAAGATGATTTTAAAAATGGAGCAAACGTATCCTTCCTTTAGCTGCAGACAGGTTTTGTGGAGGCTTAGAAATGGAAACAGTATGTGACGGTATCTCTAATCCTAAGAAAAACTTTGTCACTATGAAGTGCTACAACATAGATTTTCAACAATATTATGTAAAATATATACACAGATCTTTTAATCTGACTTTCTGGATGCAGAATGCACCTTTCCTATTCTTCAATGTACATTTTATTGCTGTACAGCTCATGTAAACACATTTTAACCCAGATACGTATCACACTTTTTTTAATAACTATTCTGTAAAATGCATCCAGAGTTAAAATAAATCCATACATTTGTGACAGATAATTCTAAACCCCTTGACTCTGTAGATTGCAACCAATTATGGATGGCCCTCATAAACACCCTATATCCTTATTGAAGAATTTACATAGTGGTTAGGGAACATAAATTAAAATGATGTAAATAGCTAAACGGTTTGATGTTGGGAAAGTCTACATACTATCTCTTTTTTAATGTATTTTAATAATGTATTATGAGCAATGCTGGATGAGAAGAAATAAAAAATTGAATTAAAATTTCTGGGAAAAACATAAAGAACTGCAAATATGTTGCCAAGACTAACGGTATATTTCAAAGGAAACCTTAAGGAATCATTTACTGTAGATGGAAGGATGGAAGGAAGGAAGGGTGCTGCTCAATGTATATAAAAATGATTATGTCACAAGAAGACAAGGTGGCTAGATACTATGACTGATGGCATGAGCTCAGACATACAGTTCCTGACAGACAATCCCAGACAATCAGATGATGCCCACAAAAGAATACCTCAAAAACAAGTTGCTCGGTAATATTATTTCACAGTGAAATAAGAGTTTAATCTCTTAAAGAGCTTCTCCAATAGACATTGAGTGGAAATGGTGTTGGGCACCTGGCCTTGTGAGCACTGATCTAAAAGAAATTTAAACAACAATAAGTGATGATACCTGATTTATTCTACCTCTAAGCATGAGGTCACATTCATATATGAGCAGTTTTGATAACATTATTCCAGTAGTCCATACTACACACTGAAAGCTGAGCTAACGGAATGGGGCAGTGCAAATTGAATCAGTCCTGATTTATTTAGATGTTAAATTCCCCTTACTCCGCCTCCATTATTGTTATTTTTTAGCAAAAGAAGCCCAATGTACTCCAAGCTAATGCTTGCTTTTGGATAAGTAAAATTAACAAAATAAATAACTTTGACTTCAGAATCAGTGGGACATATTGATTAAATGCTAGTTCAGATGCTAGTTCAAGCTATGAAGCCCCCCTAAGTGACCCTGGACTCGTTATATAGGCCATCAATCTAATTTTCCTAACAGGATTGTTGTGAAAGTAAACTTGGGAGGTTGGAAGTGTGTGTGTGTTTTCATTCATTCTTGATATAAAGTTTCATTAGACTTACCTGTGTTAAAAATATAGTGGATTCTTGTGGCATTGCTCTTTTTGAGGTTGTTCCCATAAAAATAATCAATATATGAAAAAAGTATAGCATATTGTAGTTTTCAGCTTATATTCAGTCTTAGAGTAGGAAAAAAACTAGTCTTAATTTAATCATCTCTCTTATCAGATAGTAGGCTATGTGCCCTGTTTTTAATTATTCAAAGGTTTTCCAGAGCAGAACAGTAATGGGGGGGGGGGAAACATCCTCTGAAAACATGAAATCAGTCACAAGCTAATCTCTCTGTATTCTCATTGTTTGGAATTCACAAATCCTTTGGAAGTTAAGCAAAATATAAACAGATTAAGTGGAGAATGCACACTATGGTAGAGATAAAGTTAAATTAGTATTATACCAATCTTCCTGCAAGCAGTGTAAAAGTCAGCTATTTATATCCTTTCAGCAAATCTGTGAAAGAATAGTTTGAGAGATACAGTGAGAATATCTCAAGCTTCAAAACTAAGTGAGCACTTAAACCTTAATATTACACAAAATTAAAATTGAAAGTTGTTTCTTCTATCTTTTAAGATATTTTGGTATATTTTTGGTTACCTTCTTTTCTCATTCCTGTTCTTAACATGTAAGTAGCTTGTTTCATCTTCCAATTGTATTGTACAACTTCTTAAAGTGTTTTCATCCTTGAATTATATTGCCCAGTATCTGTAGAACAATTTTTTTAAATATAAAAAGTAGTAAGGAAGCATTTGGTAAGTCAGATGCTTGGCAGTTGGGTACCAGTTGCTTTATTTACATATACACCGAGAAAATTCCAGTGTTAACCTGAGAATCTTGCAGTATACAACAATCTTGCAGCTGTACAAATGATTCCATACTGTCTGGATTTGCTTCTTGAAACTTCAAAACAACCATTTGAATGTTGAGTACAGTTTCTGCAATCTGATCTTGGAAAGGGTACAACCCTTCTGTGGCTTTATGAACTAGATGAGAGACTTCCATAGAAAGCAATAAAAAAGTTAAAGTGGTACTCACATCCATGAAATTGAGGCCAACTCTTTTAAATGCAAATCACAAGGATTTTAATTTTACTGTCAACATTTAGTTTTTTCTCCTCCTCCCTTGCAGATGCCTTGGGACTAGATCATGAATGACATGCATGGCTTAATATTTTCTAGTGTATTATTGGAAAGGTGATCCACAAACATCTTGCCTCAGTTCCCATAAACTATTACCATGATTTAGTGAGGCCTACAATCAGTTGCTTTTTTATATATACATAAACTGCTGGATAAAACTAGAGGCAAAAGAAAAAAAATGGGGTGGGTCTGGACACATGCACAGCAGGGGGAAAAAAGAGGGTTGGGGAAAAAATGACCAGTTCTGATGGATCTACTAATGACTTTTTGAAGAAGTGATGGACCATCTCCCGTCTCAAGGATGCATTTATAATCACATTGATTCACTTACACATCACCTTTTAGGAGACCTTAAACAACCAAGAGGGGCATGGATCTAAAATGCAAGTGGCTGAACTTACTCCATCAAGGATCCTGTTCATTTTCTCAGGACTAACAAGATCAGGGTTCAACTCTTCCATGATAATTGGCTCTACTTCCTAGCTAGACTTGTCTCAATCAGCTCTATAGGGCTTTCATAGATGACATCCTATTTGGAATGGATCTGATTAATTTTTCCTGAGAACAATTATCATAGTGGCCTTATAGGACTTTCTTGCTAGGCTGTTATCAAAAATCTGGCTACCTTAAATTACATTGTTGTCCAGCAATATTCAGAATCGATGGGTGGAGAAATACTCAAGGGTTGATGGGAATATCCAAGGGATCACTGTTGTTGTTAATAATATTATTCATTGTACAGTTAGGTAAAGTAGTATTTATTACATTATTTCCTTTTTACAGTTATATGTAATTATAAGCCACCCAGAGTTACCTTATGATAAAATGGGCGGCCAATACAATTTATAAATAAATACATAATAAATAAATAATAAATGTTTGGAATTGATGGACAACCTGAAACTTCATGAAGGAATTGATGAGCTGAAAAGCTCTGCTTTAAAAGGAGAGGAAAATAGGGCTTCCGGATGGCAAGGCGACGCCGGAGGCAGCCATTTCTTGGCTGTCAGCCTCGCAGCTCCGTAGAGCCACTGAAAACAGCGTTGATCAGCTGTTCGGTGGCTCGGAAGCCCCCACCTCGGGAGAAGAGGAGGGGGTGAGCGTCCAGGTAGGGGTAGAGCTCTCCGGGGCTGCCAGAACTTAGAGTTTTGGCGGCGGAAGGATTGAGCCCTCCCGAAGCCTGGGCATGCTCCGGACTGCGAGGCGCCTCTGCTCCAGGTTTTTTGGAGCAGAACAGGGTGTTTGCAACCATCCCTGCTAGCAAGGAAGAGCTTTTGAGAACGAGGACGCAGGCAGAGCGATGCAGGAGATTTTGGTGAAGATGATGTTTTGATCTTTAACTCAATGGACTTTGCTGAATCTGCATGTGAAAGTGCGTAGTTAACAATAGAGGGTGAAAATGGCGGCTATATCTTCTAAAGTTCCTGCCCTGAGGCAGCAGTCTTCGGTGAAAACTTCATTGTCCTCTGCATCTGAATTTGTATCAGCTTTTACAGCAAAAGATTTGCAGAATCTGTTGCAAGAGACTATGGAAAAGCAAATGCAGCAATTTGTTGAGATAATGGAGAAAAAGTTGGAGGAGAAGTTTACAGAGAAATTAAAAGAAATGAGAGCAGACATCACATCTGCAATAGAAAGCATGGTTAAAAGTATTGAGATTTTGGATGACAGAGTGGAAGATCTTGCTCAAAATGATATTAGATTGGAAGCTAAAATGACAGAAACTGAAAATGTAATAGAGAAAATGAATTATGATTTGATTTCGACACAGTATTCTCAGATGGAGTTTGCTTTAAGAATCAGAGGCCTAATAGAAAATCCTAAGGAAAATTTGGAGAAAATGGTTTCTGAGGCTTTGGAAGGGGTGTTGAAGCGACCAGCAGATGAAATAATGCAAGATATAGATAAAATCTTCCGTGTTAATTTGTGGATCGCAAGACAAAGGAAATTACCCAGATATGTGGTGGTTTATTTTACAAAGAGAATGATTAGAAATGAAGTTATCCAGGCCTCCTACAATATTGATTTTGTAATTGCTGAGCAAAAAGTTCTGATTTTAAAAGAGATCCCTGCAAAGATTTTAAGGAAAAGGAAGGAATTTGCTTTTTTGACACAAGAATTGAGACGACGTGATATTAAGTTTAGATGGCAAATACCAGTGGGCATGGTGGTGACCTATGAAGGTACGAGGTACTGTTTTACCACGGAGATTCAGGCACGTGATTTCTACAGTAATGTTTTAAAAGCAGTCCCCATGCCATCTTTGGAATCTACAAAGAAAAAAGGTGAGAGAGAGTCTCAACGTTCTAGAGAGAACCCGCAAGTTGCTGAAGGGTTAACGCAGGCAGATGTGAAAGATACAGGAGGGGGTCAAATTTCATTATCACTGGAGAAGGCCAGAAATTGGAAGCGGCGTGTTACTTCTGGACGAATGAATCAAGCCTGAAGATTTAGTCACATAACTGTAAGAGACAATAATGTAATAAGGATTATGGGAATTGGAATTGCTAGAAGGACTAAATATTTGGGGATATATTTTTTACCCTTATAAAATAATTATGTAATATTTCGTGTTGCTTTAGTTCTAAGATGATTATGAAAAGTTAATTGGGAAGATTTGTAGTAGTGTTTATTGATATTCTGTAGGTTATGATTTGTTATTTGGATGAAAAATTTTAAGCTTTTAGTTGGATAGAAGAATAGTTTTATAAAATTGATATAAATTGTTTTCTTTGTGATTGAAGTTAATTTGTAATATTTTTATGGGTAATATTGGAATAGGTAATAGAATATAAGAATACAAGAATGATGTGATTATATAAAAATTTCTTAAGTTTGGAAAGTAATCTATGGTATTTTAAGTTGTATAACACATTAGGATAATGTGAATTTAAAGCTTAGTTGGAATGAGGAATAGTTTTAGACAACTGATATAAATTGGTTTATTTGAGATTGTTTTTATTGGGTATCAGATTGGAAGGTATTATTTTGTATTTGAATAATCCTTGACATGATATATATATGTATGTTTGGAATTTACCTATATGAGTTAAAGTTTGATAGTTTGAATAGTTTAGGATTGTTTGCGTAAGTTAGATCATGATTGCTTGTATTTTTATACCCTGTGTTTTGGTATTAGATTGGAAAGTATTATTCTGTATTTGTATAATTATTGATATGATATACCGGTATATATATATGTTTGGAGTTTTCTTATATGAGTTAAAGTTTGGTAGTTTAAATAGTTTAGGATTGTTTGCGTAAGTTAGATTATGATTGTTTGTATTTTTATACCCTGTATTTTGCTCTGGGAAGCGGGGGGGGGAGGGGAAAGGGAGGGAGGGGTTGGGGAGGGCTGGGGAGGGGGAAGATGGTGGGGGGGAAGGGGTTGGGAGGTTTTTTTTTTCTTTTTTTTGGTTTGTTAAACATAAAATGTATTGTAAAACTTTTTAATAAAAAAGGAGAGGAAAATATAAAAATAATTGCCAATCATGATTTGTTCTTGAATAATGGATTGTTGTACTAGCCCAGAAAAAAAAGAGTCAAATTTAAAATGAGGATGTTATGTACAAATCCATGTTTGGTGATATGTCACTCTTCTTGATTTTGTCTGTAATTAAAAAGAAACAAAGTCCATACAGTATCTAGGAAAAAGAAACAGTGTCAGGAAAAGAAACAATGAACTTTTGCTGTAATAACTTGGCTTTTCACACTGCCAGGAAACTCAGTTTTTTTTTTCTTTTCAAGGGTAAAATTATACTGCAAGATAGAAAAGGCTTTGCTGTTACTTGAAAAAAAATATTGACTCTTAGACCTTTGATACAGTTTTTTTTCATTTTTAATTGGTTTATAGTATAAAATTATAGTATAGTATAAAATACAAAAATACAAAAGCAAATAATAGGAAAAATAGGGGAGGGAAAAGGGAAAAGTATAGAGAAGAAGTGAAAAAGAAAGACTGACTTCTGACTTCCTTTGGTGCAGCAGAATAAGAAGAAACATTGAACCTCGACTTTTTACTTTTACGTACTAGTATAAACTAGCAATTTCTATAATAACAGATGTATCTACTCAGTAAAACCCAAAATCAGTGTTTCATTTTTCCCCCACCTCAAGCACAAAGTCAAGAAGCACTTTCTAAGTAGAAACAAAAGTACTTATGATTTTTTTTTTATCCAAGCAATCAATTTACCCATCTCTGCTAACTCTATCAGCTTTTGCAACCATTCGTCCATTGTGGGGATTAAAGCATCCTTCCATTTTTGTGCATAAAATAATCTTGCTGCCATCAACATATATAACATCAAAGTTCCAAATATTTTTTTCCAAATTTTCCATTAAACCGAAGAGAAAAGTTTCTGGTTTTATCTTTATATTCATGTTGAGAATCTTCTGTATTAGAATACAAATCCTACTCCAATATTTCTTTGCTTTATCACATGGTCCACCATAAATGATAAAACATCCCTTCTTTACATTTGCATTTCCAACATTCATTTGAAATACCTTTATACATTCTGAATAACTTATCTGGTGTTAAATATCAATGATACATCCTCTTATAAAAATTTTCCTTTAAATTATAATTTAATGTTAATTTCAAACCTTTCATTCCCATATTCTTCCATTGTTCAAGCTTTACATTGTATCCAAAATTCCTTGCCCACTGAATCATACAATGCTTTACATATTCACTTTCCAAATTCAAATTCAATAATGTTTTGTAGACCTTAGCAATAATAATAATAATAAATAAATAAACCTTTATTGTCAAAGTACAACATGTGTACATTGAGATTAGCTGAGCCTCCCCCTGTGCTCTCTCCCCCCAACACACAGTGACAACAAACCCTCCATCCCACCACACTATGTGAACCAACTACACCACACACCGGCCTCCCAAGTCAATTCTGCATAAGATTATGTCCCATTTAAAAGCCTAACAGCCCACGGATAAAAGCTATTTTTCAGCCTGTTGGTACGGCTGGCTATATTCCTATATCTCCTACCGGATGGTAGGAGAGTAAAGAGATACCGTCCAGGGTGTGAGTCATCCCTGAGAATCTTCCTCACTCTTCCAAGGCAGCGAGCCCTGGCGATGTCATCCAGTGGTGTCAGGGGACAGCCCACAATGTCTTGTGCTGTGCTCACTACCCTCTGTAATACTTTCCTATCCGCGGCTGTCAGACCAGCATACCAAACCACAATACCATACAAGAGGATGCTCTCTATGGTAGTTTTCATCACTACCACAGAATAGGATTTCCAATTCATTTTTAACAGTCAAACCCATAGCTCTTTTTGTCTAATTTAAATCTTTCTTTCAGTTATAAAATGTAAACCGGTGGCAGACATATCCTTCTGACTGTAGCTTCTTCCTTAGTCTTGAGGATAGGATCATCATAATCAAAAGTTATTATTTTATCATAAGCCCATCACTCTGGCTTTGCCATTATTTCTTTTCTAAAAGAAGCTTCCTGGGGGGACACCCAAAGAGATATCCTCATAGAGCACCTTGTTTTATATTTATTCCAAACTCTTAGAATGGCACATTTAATAAAGTGATTGTTAAAATCAACATTTACTTTAACCTTATCATACCATAAATAACCGTGTCATCCAAATCTTAATTCATGACCTTTTAAATCAAGTAGCCTCTTATTCTGGAGATTCACCCACTCTTTTAGCCAGACCAAACAACAAGCATCAAAATATAGTTTCAAATCTGGTAAACCCAACCCCCCTCTCTCCTTAACATCTTGCAGTAGTTTATATCTAATTGTTTGTTTTTTCTTTTGCCATATAAACTTCAAAATATCCCTCTGCCATTTAAAGGGAGTATCAGTTGCAAGTATTGGTAACATCTGAAACAAAAAAATAGCATGCTGTCACAAAGAAGAGGGAGTCAAGCTATTCTCCAAAGCACCTGAAAGCAGGACAAGAAGCAATGGATGGAAACTAGTCAAGGAGAGAAGCAACCTAGAACTAAGGAGAAACTTCCTGACAGTTAGAACAATTAACCAGTGGAACAACCTGCCTCCAGAAGTGGTGAATGCTCCAACACTGGAAGTTTTTAAAAAGAGACTGGACAGCCATTTACCTGAAATGGTATAGAGTTTCCTGCCTGAGCAGGGGGGGTGGACTAGATGACCTCCAAGGTCCCTTCCAACTTCTTCTTCTTCTTCTTCTTCTTCTTCTTCTTCTTCTTCTTCTTCTTCTTCTTCTTCTTCTTCTTCTTCTTCTTCTTCTTCTTCTTCTTCTTATTGTTATTGTTATTGTTATTGTTATTATTATTATTATTATTATTATTATTATTATTATTATTATTATTATTATTATTATTATTATTATCTTTAGTAAGACATTCATCTTAATTACAGAAATTCTATCCAATAGTGATTAATGTACTGTATACCATCTAAATAAGTCCTTGTTAATATCATTCCAGAGAGGCACATAATTATTTTGAAACAGTTTTGTGTTAGAGTTTGTCAATATAACCCCCAAATATTTCATCTTTTTCTCAACCCTAAAACCAGACTTTTTAGGCAATATAACACCATCCTGTGAGGTCATATTCTTAATCAACATTATTTTCTGTTTATTTATTTTAAAATCTGCTAAAAACTCCTAATTTCCTCATCAGATATTTTATATTGTTTTCTGGATCTTGCAAGAATATCACTAAATAATCAGCAAATGCACTCAATTTATAATCTTCCCTTTTGATACTTATACCTGTTATTTTCTCATCTTGCCAGATATCTCTGTTTAAAACTTCCATCACCAAAATAAACAACAAAGGAGACAAGGGACATACTTGTCTCGTACCCTTTTGAATTTCACATGAATTAGTTAAATCACCATTAATGACAATTTTTGCTTGCTGTGACATATAAACAGCTTTGACCGCTTTGATAGTTTTCTTTTAAAGAACAAACATTATTTACATACCATATATGTCTAACAGAAAAAGATATTAAACATCATTGCTTATATACTGGAAATAGCAAAGACTTTCACTGTACATAGTTCAGCCTTTTGACTTGATAATTGCATTAGTAGGAATATCAGTATGCAATTTTCAGGTATTTGGTTATGAACAAACATCTCTTTCATAGTTGTTTTTCTTTCCTTATATTTGCGCAACCATTTTTTCTTTGAATTAATAGGTTATCCCTAAAGAAGAACACTTTAAAATACCATCTGGACTTATAAAAAAAAGCTTAGGTTTTTTTATATGAAGGTAATTTTAACAAATCTCCTCTTCTTGTTCTTTTGATCAATCTAGTCTGCGAAACAATTCCTTATAAACAATTCCTTATAATTCTCTGTTCATAGCAGCTCACTTCAAGAAAACGATAAGCATTGTTTTCTTAAGCTTTTCTAATCTTTCATCAGAAAGAATGTTCATTCATCCTAGCTCAACTCTTTCAGTATAATGAACAGGGATAAGGACCCCAATGTCTTTCTTGCGTCCGGCAGCCTATCGTGCTTTGAACAGAAGATATCCTTCCTCCTTCATAACTTTTGAGAAACCAGATTCCCTTTTATTTCAAAACCTTCTTGAAATTATCTAATAAATTATGAACATCTTACTATGGAAAGAAAATTGCAAGGCAAAATTAGGAGAGGAACTCTTTCTTCTCAAAGAGTTTTTCTATGAAAGATGAAAGAGAAACAACCCACCTCCCCTTCGGTTATTGCTCTTCTTTGGAAGCCAACAGAGAGATTCCGGAAGGTGCAAGTTCTTCTTCTTTGTTTTCAATAAAATATCCCAACAAGCTAGAAGTATTTTGAATATCTTAACTTTCTCCATCTCCCAGCCAGTGGCTAAGGAGCCCTATGAAATGGAAAGGTATGAGTGCTGCTTGGGCTACCAGATGCTCGTATATTTAGAGACCTTTGCTTTTGATAGAAGAAAGAGTAAAGAAAGGATAACTGAGCCTAGGAAAGAAGATGGCCTGAGATAGTGAGGAATAAGTGAAGCACTGGAGGTTCAGCACTGGAGAGGCTGCAGGGAGCTTGATTGAAGGAAAAACAACTCCGTGACAGTAAAAGAATGGATAGAAAATTAACCAGTGGAACAGCTTGCCTTCAGAAATCGTGGGCGTTCCATCACTGGAGATTTTTAAGAAGAGACTGGACAGTCACTTGTCTGAGATGGTATAGGTTCTCCTGCTTGAGTGGGGGGCTGGACTAGAGGACCTCCTCGGTCCCTTCTAGATCTATTCTATTCTGTTCTGTTCTGTTCTGTTCTGTTCTAAACTCAACAGCATAGCAGAGCTGAAGTTTGTCACTGAGAGACTCATCCAGTAGATGCAGCCATAAAAGGAAATTGCACAGAGAGAAATCACATTGACAACGAAATGCTGCCATGAGAAAAGGCTGAAAGGAAAGGCTGAAAGTGAAAACTAATGGACCAGCTGTAGTGAATTCAGCAGCATTAAATGAGACAGGCATCCATTTTGCAGAGATTGTGTAACTGGTTGTTTCACAGGCAGCTTATTGTGTTCCCAAACTCAAAACTGGTATTGGGGAAAAAAGAGTGAAACCCAGCGCACAAATGACATCTTCTGGACCACTCTGTGGTTATAAAGGGGAGAATAGAAATAAGTTTGGGGATTAGGAAATAAGAATAAGAGGCACAGAAGTAGAATAGAATTAAAATAAAGATATTATTTTTTGTCAAAATAAAATGTTACTTATGTAAGTTCAGCAATAAAGATATGCTCATATAAATCAAATACACTCTGGCTTGACTTCTGCTTATGTTGGCACCATCTAAAAACAAACTGGTCATGCTCCTCTAATTCAGTTTTGCATCACTTGCTATCATATTTCCCTGTATTTGTTGGTTTGTTTCCAGATCTGATGTTTCATAGGTCAGTCCTTCGAGGTAGGCCACATCAGGAAACAGGATCCACAATTCTTATTGGACTATATTTTATTGAGACAGGCCAGTCTTTCTCAACTTTAACTTTAAGATGTGTGGATTTCAACTCCCATAATTCAACAGCCAATATGCAGCATAGGGTGTAAGTAACATAATATTCAAAATGTTTTTTTTTAAACTTGCCTCTTTCTTATACCTCACTGAATGATGGTGGAACCAGTCTGAGCTTCTTTCTAACACATTGCTTAATCGTACTTTTGTTTTTGTTACCAATTCTGCATAGTTTTTGCAATGCTACTGTCATGGCTGTCTACAGCAATGATATCCTCAACTTCAGCGTCAACTTCAGCGTCAACTTCCCTCCGCCCTGTGCGTTCCCACAGAGAGGGCCTCCTCAGGGTGCCTCCGGTCAGAGAATGCCAACTGGTGGCCCCCAGGGGGAGGGCCTTCCCTGTGGGCGCTCCGGCTCTATGGAACCAACTGCTGGTTGAGCTCCGGATGGCACCGGACCTTCGCTCCTTCCGGCGTGGTCTGAAGACCCATTTATTTGAACAAGCTGGTCTGGCCTGATGGGGGACGTTAGGGTTTTTTAATGGGTTTCTTATATTGTTATTGTTTTTTATCTGGGCACTTGTTTAATTCTCTTTTAATTTTTGTATTTGCTATTTATATATGCCCTGTTCACCGCCCTGAGTCCTTCGGGAGAAGGGCGGTATACAAATTTAATAAAATAAATAAATAAAATAAATAAAATCAACATGATAACTCCAGCATTATAGCAAGGGTTTACTTTTAACACCTCTCCTGGTGATTCCTGGTGTATCCGTATTACAAGCTGCCTTTTTATATTCCCATTATGGCAACCTTAGGGGATATGAAAATAGCTACTTCCCAGCTACGTGGTGCTCTTTTGATTCTGCTCTTTACAGCCTTCTCATGCTTAGATGTGGTCTTGTTCCTTTTTTCACTGGAGCGGCACTATAAAAGGGATAACTGATTGCAAGAAAAACTTTTTAAGGCATTCACCATTATTTGTTTTCCTAAATTAGATACCTTGGGAAAGTGAGCTGTATTTTGGCATTTATAATTGTACCGATGATATAATTAATGGGAAAAAGTTAATACTAGTAATAAATTAGCTACTCCATGAATATTAAATTGTATTAAATTAGTGTGTTCAATTCAAATCCCACACATGGTAGAAACTGGCTTATCGTGGTGCCTTCTTCTACTTTGCTGATACCACTAGGGATGGAGACTTACATTTAGAAAACATTGATTTTACTTTCTTAAACAAATATGGATCCTGGGCTAATGGCTAATGAGTGAAAGGCACTCAAAAACCTATCCTTTCTCAGGACAAAGTAGGCAAATGGCAATACAAATAGAAGCTTACATATTCCTGTATGAATTGCAAGAACATCAAGTTGGTTCTTCACTCACTCATAATTGATGTTCTGTAGAGATTGTTAGAGATGAACTATTGGCAAGACTGGAATAATCCTGCCAACATACCCACACCCTTCATCTAATTTACTGCTGAAATTTGACTGCTGTTTGGTGATAGTTGAGGAAGAGCCTACGGAGGTTAGAAATGATATGGAAAGGATGAAGCTCAGCACATATCCTTGTTTCCCTTATGCACTACACAAAAAACAAAATAAGGTATTAAATTAAGTTTTGTTATTTACATCCCTGCTACTGGCCTAACCCAAATGTAAAGACAATGTAGGTCTCTTAAAATGCTACACTATATATTTAAATTCAGAAGTAAACCTCACTGAATTCTATGTACCGGTATGTTGAGTACTGAAGCCATAAAAGATATTCATAGATTTGTACATTTAAAGGATAGTATGCTTATTTCAATTGATTTGCAATGATTAGCCACTTAGGAAATAAGAGGATTTCTCTGAGAACCTGCTAAATGCATAAAGTAAATTGATTTTTGTGAAAGTGCAAAACAACTTCCCTAACCATATGCAAAGTACTAATGTTAAGTAATAGTGGGTAATAAAATCTTCTGCAGTCCAAGTATATTACTTAACAACATTCATTTAAGAATGCTTCTGGATAATTTGAATTTTCTGCACAATGAAATCTGAAGTGGCCTGAATGTAAAGTAAGTTATTTTCAAAGGATGTCAATACTTTTGAACTGAAGTATTTAATTATTACCACATATGTTACTAGTAATGATTTGTAAACAAATTGTCTAGCATTTTCATTTGTTTTCTTGATAGCATATATTTGTGTAACAGAAACATTAAATACTGTCCCTCAAATCTGTAGAATTTATGGAAATAATAAATTCAGAGGCAGACAGGCTAGACTAGAATAACACTGCACTATGGTGTCTTTCTTCAATATATAGCATCCACTGATATCCATCAGATGTCCAATGTTTTGCCACATTGTTTTCCTTATAAATATATGTGACTAAGTCAGGATGATTGTGCAACAAAATCTTCAGCTGTGAGCAGCCTTGATCAAAATTATTTTAGATTTTGTCCAGATGTTCTGCCTTGTTACACTGCATCGTTGTGATTCATTCTGTTGTTTTTGGAAATGTAACATAGGATACGCATGGTTAGTTTCGGTAAAGTATTTCATTATGAGCAAACCTCATTTATAACCAGAACAGGGGTAAATGATGATATAGTGCATATGCACTACCATACACACTCGATCTTGCCACTTAGACCAACTTCTACTGGGTTGCAAAAATTTGGATGACCATAGAACGCAGCAAAGAGATAGGCAAATTCTAATTCATATTTTTTTCAGCTCAGATCTGTGATCCAGCAATCACTATGCATCTGTTTTTCCCTCTTCCATTTCCCCTAACATCAATGAGCAAATTTCACTTCTTTTCCAAATCTCGTTGCCTATGTGGGCAAAAAAATAAATAAAAGATTTAAACATATAGGTAGTCCTCAACTTACAACAGTTCACTTACTGACTGTCTGAAGTTACAACAGCACTGAAAAAAGTGACTTTTGACCATTTTACACTTATAATCTGGCAGCATCTCCATATGATCAAAATTCAGACTTTTGGCAATTAACTCATATTTATAATGGTTGCAGTGTCTTGGAATCATGAGATTACCTTTTGCAATCTTATGACAAACAAAGTCAATGTGGAAGCCAGATTCACTTAACAACTGTGACAAGAATGGTAGTGAAAAGGGGAAAAACTCACTTAACAACTGTTTCACTTAGCAACAGAAATGTTGGACTCAATTGTGGTCGTAATTTGAGGACTACCTGTATTTAATATCTACTAGATAAAGATAAAAGGGACGTGGTGGCTCAGTGGGTTAGGACGCTGAGCTTGTTGATCAGAAGGTCAGCAGTTTGGCGGGTCAAATCCTGAGTGCCGCGTAACAGAGTGAGCACCTGTTACTTGTCCCAGCTTCTGCCAACCTAGCAGTTCAAAGGCACGTAAAAATGCAAGTAGAAAAATAGGGACCACTACGGTGGGAAGGTGTTCCGTGCGCCTTTGGCGTCTAGTCATGCCGGCCACATGACCATGGAGACATCCTCGGACAAGCGCTGGCTCTTCGGCTTTGAAACGGAGATGAGCACCGACCCCTAGAGTTGGAAATGACTAGCATACATGTGCAGGGGAACCTTTACCTTTACCTTTACCTAGATAAAGATATTGTCCAAGTGCTGTTTCAGATTACCAAAATCTGAAAACTGTGTACACATTGAAGATATTAAAAGATACATTTGGAAGCCATTTAAATCCCATTAGTGACTGTGGATCCAACCAATTATTCACGACCAGTTGATATTACAGTTATATTTTTCTTTGGGGAATTTATAAATAACAAAAGATTCCTTTTATTGTCCCTATCAACAAGTAACAGATTTTTTCAAGATCTTACATTGACCAGATACTAGTGATTTCACCCAGAATGAAAAAGAGTTATAAACAGGCAATTTTTTTCTGGAAATAACCCAGGGACACCTTCTTAAGAGCAAATAAAATGTCGTTCTATAATATAATGATTTTTGTAATAGAAAATAATTTTCTGTGCTTTTCAGTTAACTTCAGAATAATTTGTCAAAATAAAACCAAGTGGTTTAAATATGGTAGTAGATTTTTGAAGGATGCTTTGCCTTGATGAAGTTTCAAGTAAAGGGATCCTTTGAAGTGCCTTCATGAAGCACCATGGCATGATACTTGCAACTGGCAGTAAGTCAGTTTGGTTTTGGGCTGACAAATAGAACATGAACAGTCACCAACAAATGCTGCATTTGGGTGGAAGCAGGGCTTTTTTTCTCATTGAACGCTCAGAACGGAGTTCCGGCACCTTTTTTGGATGGAACCTTGTAGGGTAGGCAAGGCGGGTTGTATAATATGTGCGAGTTCCGGCACCTTTTTCTTTTGCAAAAAAAGCACTGGGTGGAAGTATGCGTTATGCTCTCTCCCAGAAAAGGGGGTCCTTTTCTGGCAATGGGAATTGCAGTGTATGGTTGTTGATTTGTCTGGGAACAAAAGTTCTCCTAGTTTTCATACTAGAATCTAAATCAAGAAAGCATGTGTATGTACATCTCTTTCTCTCTCTCTATATATATATATAAAATCTTTCTCACTTCTGTGGATGATATGTATCTTCTTCAGTCTTGGGTTGGGAGGCTTGGGGATTTGAGAGTTCGGCACAGTATCTTAGTTGTTTCTGACACTGCAATCTTCTGAACTGAGTGCTCTGATGTCGTTCCTGGGTTCTTTTGGAACCACTGTCAGTTTTGGAGTGTGTACCTAGAGAAGCAGTGGAAAAGACAGGGGAATCTTAGCAGCACAGAGCTTTCCAAGGGAGGAGGCAATACATTCCAGAGGGAAGTGCAAATTAAGAGACTGCACAGTCCCAAACTGGATAAGGCGGAGGGGAGTGGGGAGTAGGGGAAGAGGTTCAGGGTAGCCACCCATTATAATCTTTCAGGATATAACTATTAGACTATGTTTAGTTATAACTTTAGTTTTGCAACATTCTGTCCATTAGGCAGGACTTTTTTTTGTCATAGATTGCACCAGAATGGTGTTCTAGCACATTTTTCGACGGATTTTCCAGAGTTGCATTTTTTCCCTATTGTTGCCCTTCCTATCCTCATTTGCTTTTGAAAATGCCCCGCTGGCAGTACAGTATGAGCGGGGTCCCCTCCAGTGCTGTCTGCCTCCTCTAGGAGGAGACATGAGGTGCCAGAACACCACATCCATAGCGTGGCTTGATTGGCTGGGTCAAACCATGTGGTGTAGAAGCCGATGGTGATGGTGGGAGACACATAAGAAAATATACTTGGCAAATACAGCCTTTTAAAAATTAATAAATATGGTAACTTGAGATCATCCTAGCACATTAACATATACATACATCTGCTGGACGTCTTTTAACTCCATTTTTGCCAGTCTTTGGTTTTTCCAGAATGCTGTAATTTGGACTGGTTTTGATGGTGGTTATTAGACAACCTGCTTCTATTTCTCTGGCCATTCATCACCATGTTCTAGGATTCTCCCAACTACTTCATTCCCACAGACAATTTGCCCCCAGTGCATTTAGTTCTTCTTCCAAAGGCTGCAGTTAACTGTAGTTCAGTTTCCTCCTAGAGAAATCTCATCCTGGCCTGACTCTCTGAAATGCCACAGGAACGCAGAAATGTCAGCTGTCATAGCTGCTAAATCCCAAGTGGGTGTTCGGGAGTCTCAGCTGTGAGTGGCCCAGGACCGCTACCCTCCAGTCCTTTTCTGATGAACTGCAGGCTCCCAGACTCCACTCTTCTGGGAAGAGCCCATCTGAAGGTCCATACCCTCAAGGGCCAGCGCTGAAGTGAAAGCCCCCAAGGCCTAACCCTGAGGGAGTTTAGCCAAAGTCTCTCCGGCTCCTTGGATATGCCAGTGCAGAAAATGCCCCAAAGCAGCTGCGGGCATATGGAAGCGCACAGGGATGTGCTGAGTTGGGGTCGCTAATTGGCGGTGGTCTCTAACAATACTGCCAGGCTCCCACTGCCTTCTCCAGTTTGACAGACCCCCTGGCCCTGAGAGGGAGGCCCGGTTCCTTCCCTCAGAGGTCTGCCAAGCATTGCCTGGCTTCCCCCTCCCCCTGCTGCCCTCTCATCTTGGCCGGTTCTCCCCTCAGCCCCATTCTCTATCACATTGTCCTTCTCCCCAGGCAGAGGGAATAGACCCCTCCTAGGCCGAGCCCCATGGGACATAAAGGTTCTCCCCACATTTTCTCTGGAAGGACCCCTTTTCTCTTCAGCTACAAGAAGCACCCCCACACCTCCCTGTCCCCAGACCAGGCCCGGGCAGGCCCAACCGAGCAGGCCTCACTTCTGCCTCCCACCCCCTTCCCAGAATAAACATAGAGGCCATCTTTCACAAGAGAGTAAGTGAGCCTTTTGCCTTCTCTTACAGAAGGTGGGGTGTGAGTTAAAAAGAGGTGAAGCAAGAGGAAAGAAAGGCGGCTGGTGTGGAAGCTTTCCCAACAATGAAACTTTGCTGTTTCGGTTTCTTGGTTAGTTCAAAGACTGGAATGTCTACAAAAATCTCTTTTTAGTCTTTTATACTTCATATTCAAACTGCAGAGGGGAAGAATAAGAATAAAGCTAATATCTTGTGATTTGGCGGTATTATTATTATTAATATATATTAATTATGTATTGGTCAGATGTAACGGTAGACCTACAGTATGAGGTTTAATCAGATCTATTTATTAAATTGGGTTTAACTTAAAGGTAAATTAAAAGTAATCTGTTCACTGACAAAATTTCAACTTTAATTTGTTTCAAGTCAATATCCATATTAAACTCCAAATGTACATTTTTCCACCTTGTTTGACAACGTCTTAAAAATAATTCAATCTTTTACAAGCAACCAAATTTTGTTTATTGGGCCAATTTCATTCTACATAGAAAGCTGACATTTCCACTCATTAAACTAAATGGGTATGCCAGTGGTAAATATCCCAAAAGATTAATAAAATGTCTTCTTGTAATTTAAAGCCACACAGTGCTTGGTAACATTAATAGTACTAACTTACCTTGAACAAAACCCTAGTCTTTTAGATACACTAAAAATTGAAGGTTTTTTTCCCCAACTACAACGATAAACCTTGTAGGGTTGGCAAGGTGGGTTGTATGATGTGTGTGAGTTACAGCATTTTTTTAAACAAAAAAGCACTATCATTAGGTAAAAGCAAATAAAAGATCAGACTCAATTGGATTCCACTGGGTTGTCTTTGGGCTTGAGCCTGATAGAATCCCAACCCTGAGTCCTCCTACCACCACTAGGATCATTTTCCCCTTTACTTTCTACATCCTCTCCAGTTCCTCCTTTGGGCCATAGTATTGTTCTAGCTTCTCATACACTAGCTGAAATGTAGTCCCTCAAATCCTAAAAATAAGTATTTTGTAAGAATACTGAATAAAGTTAACTTTAGACATAAACCATAGTGTGCAAAGAAGCAATGAAACTTTAACAGATTCTTGCAGAAAGAAATAAGAAAAGAAATAAATCATTCTGCAGATGTCACTGAGATTATCCAGCTTTATGGAAGGGGATTTATGAGCAAATAATACTAGAGACAAAAATAGGATTTGCATTTGTACAACTTTTGCATCTTTAAATCAGGCAGAAATTCAGTAGAACATTATTTTATTTTATTACTATATTTATGCAAAGACATCTTGTTCTCTGGGTAGCCTATAAGACGGAAAGATAAAATATCATTTAAAGTAAAATATCGCAAAACAATTGGAGGATTAAATTTTCCAGCATAAATATTTCCAGGAGAAGGAGAGAGTGAGAGCAACTGTCTTACAAACATGCAACACAAAACTACAAACAGTGGCTCAAAGAGTTTTGTAAGCCCTGAGAAAATGATGAAACTCTGGTGTCCAAATTGTTAAGAGAAGGAATCAGACAAACCTTTATGGAAAGAGATTCAGTTTGGTGTAGTAGTTAAGGCATCAGGCTAGAAACAGAGAGCTATAAATGGATGAAGTCACACAAACACACGCACACACGTGCGCACGTGCGCACACACATGCATGGCTACTAAGAAGCCAGAAGTCAGTGTAAAGGATGTTTATCCTTTGAGCAGTGGGCTCATTTGGATTCTATTGCTAGCAGAGTGAGTTCTATAATGCAGTTGTTAATGATTCAATTACTAGCTTTTAGTGGTATTCTACCTGGTAACTTAGACAGGCATAGCAGGCTTGGTAAAAGGGCAAGGATCCAAAGAAACAAACATACATACAGAAAGAGTGTGGTCACAAACAAAAAAATAAATAGAAAGTGCCATCCCCCCCTCTTTATTTCTGGAATAAGGGTGTCCCCTAGTGGCTATGATAGCCCACAGTGCATTTCACTGTAACTTTCATATAGCAATACCAGTTATACTTAACAGGAAAAAAACGTATTCTTTTACTATTGTAATAACAATTTCAAGCTGCTGTAGATATCAAATGGCACTCAGATGAATCACGATATAGAAGAAAAAAAAGATAGCCCACGAGAAATCAGTTTGGGATCTCTTCTAATTCCCTGCATACCATTAAAATAATTCTGAGCAAGTCTTAAAAATTGCTGAAGGATCAGTTTGACGAATATCCTGTACAGGGCTAAAGGCTTCTACCATATAACCTTCTCTGTGCACAGTTGGTATGAAAAAAAAAGATGCAATTACCAATGTTAACTTCTGAAAATAAAGATTGTTTGCTTTTTGTTAAAAGAAAAAGTGGGACTTTTAATGAAAAACAGCAATGTTTAAGAAATCTTACTTGAACCTTTCTTGGAAAGGAAATTTCTTTGTAGACATCTAATGTGGAATGTTGTAAATCTTTTTTATCTTTGCAGTAGCGAGCTAGGAGTTTTAAAAAAAGATGCACTACTGCTATAATATAGATATGACATTTATAAATCAGAGCATTTCTGCAGAAAAATCACAAAAATGAGACACAAAATCAACACATAAGAAAGCAAGGCTTTTTGCAATTTCCTGACCACAGTGAAGACAGACACAAAAAAGTAAAAAAAAAATGAATGTAACCTCAGTTACAAAGTTGTATGTTTGACAAAAGACAACAAGAAAACCAAAATATGAGAGAAATAACAGTGAGATCTGAAAAACCGTGACAGAAAATAAAAAAGATGAAAGGACTGATATGAAGCAGAGAAAGAGAATGCAAAAAGTGCCAAACATTGAAAAAATCAGAATGGAATAATGAAATCTATGGAAACAAGGGAACCAGTTGTAATCAGAATCATGGAAACAGTATAATCTCAGATTTTATTTGGCTACAAGGTAAAACATTTGGGAGGAGAGAAAAGAAATGTTTCTCAGTCGAGAAAGACTGAAGTCCAACATTTTTAGACATGATGAATGTCAGTTTGTTTAGCTGAAAGATGTCTTAATTCAGCACAATCAATCTTCAGTTTTCATATCTGAGATCTGTTGATATTTGCCCACTCAAATTAATATTACAGGAAAAAAGAAATGTCCTTCAATTCATCAAGGACCATCTACCTATAGAAAAAGACCTCTCCCGAGGCTTCCAGTTTGTGCATGCGGCACATTCGGACGTGCAGGAAGAGCTTTCTCCTGCCGTCCGATCCTTCTTCATTGGAGAACTCTGAAAAGAGTCGAAAGTCACCCTGGAGGGGCAACCACCGCAAGGAGGCCCTCCCTGTGATCGTGAAAGGGTGGCAGCCCTCCACTTGAATCCGGAGCAGCTCCTTTGGCCAATCATTAAGCTGTTCCCTGCCAAAAGCCAAAAGCACCATCTAGCACAACAAAGCAATCTGGAGGACCCGGGTGAGACCTTATCTTTCTTATCACCCTATCTGCCTTCCTGTGGGACTTTTCCAAAAATTTCCTCCCCCCCCTTTTTTTTTTGTTTTGAAAAAACGGCATTTGTATACTTGGGGAAAAACATTTTAAGCCTTAAAGCATCGAAGAAGAAAAAAAACCAACTGATTAAGCAAAGAAATTAAGCAATCTTATTTCTACTTATTAAAAAGCTTCTATTTTGGGTGGGGATCTACTACCCTATTTTCTGTTTAAGATGTGAATTAAGGAAAAAAGAATGGACTAATTATACAAAAGCTTTATATTAATTTGGAAAAAAAGAACTTCACAACTTATTCTATATGCTATTGATGACATCTTGTGGCTAAACCTGGAATACCAAGTAAACCTTTTGCTTATTGTGAGAGCTGACTGAATAACAGAGCTGTCCTTGACACTATCTTCAAAGATAAGTGTGGGAACACCTGGCACTAAACAACTTTTAGGAACATTGAAGGTGGAAAATTATTGACTCCTATTAAAATAGCCTCCATGGAAGATTTAGCTATAAATACCAATGAAATGGATGACTATATCCCACCACTTAATTACAAACTGATATTGGACACAATCTTGGCAATAACTGAGCAAATTAAATCCAAACTGCATTATAAACCTGACAACTCAAAGCCACCAAATCAAACTTTGACCTTAAATGATGAACTGACAATCCAAAAACAAATAGAAGAAGTGGAAACTAACATCAGAATAGGAGACTTCAAAGAGCAACAAATGCAGCCTACAGAGAACCTTGAAGTCCAAACTCTAACTTCAACTACAAAACTTACAACTCAAAAAACAACAATACCTGAAGAAAGCAACATTAAGAGCAAAGATATCAAAGACCTTCAAATACAGTACGTTGAGGATTCAGCTAATCAAACAATAACAACATCAGCCACTACTTTCTACCTAAGCCAGATGGAAATGGAAGAAGAAAAAGACCAGACTGAATTAATGACAATTATATTACATCAAACATCAAAAACTGAGCTATTAAAGCAACATTTCAATGACTATAAAGGGGACACATGCTTTGCAAAACTGTCATTTGAATGGTCTCCTCAGATTCAAATAAAAGGTGGAGGAAGAAAGGGAGACACATTTAAGAATTTAAAGGCACTAAGATGGAAGCCTGATTGGCACAAAAGGAAGGCGAGAGCTAGATTAAAAAAATTAGACTTGTCTCTTTTTTTGGGGATTTGTAAGGACAGAGCTTAAAAATCTCTTTTGATGGACTAAGGGGAATCTTTAAAAAAATATAAACTGATTTTATATTTAGGTTTTAGATCTTTAAAGGAAAACAAAATTAAGCTTCTAGAAGATAATTTTGAACTATACTATAGAACTTAGAATTTTATAACAAAAGATAGTATTTTAATAATTGTTGAACATTTAAGACAAAAAATATTTTCCTAATAATTGGTGATTTGTTAAGATGAAAACTAGATTTTACTGGTAAAACATAAGAATGTTTTGTAATGAACAATGTAAGTTTTGTAGACAAGAGAATTATTCTTTATTGAAATAGGGAATTGTGGGTTACCCAAAAATTAAGCTTTCTTTTGTATATTTATAGGCTACTTTAGAGTATTTTGTTTCAATTAGGTAAAACTTTAAAAAAGGATATTGATATGTTTTAGTGAAAATATATTGAAAATTTTGTTAATTGACTAGGTCACAACTAGCAGTGTATTAACTTGATTATTTTGACTATGTGATAACTAAGGGAATCAGAGAGGGAATCCTTGTTGATGCAACCTGAACTATTTACAAACAATTTGCTATTTCTTACACTGACTACCCAGCCACCATATTGCTTCACAAATACATGTATATGTAAATATTAAAAAATCAATAAAACTTGTATATATATATATAAAAGACCTCTCCCTTTGTAGGCTTAGTTCTTTGCATATAGAACAAAGTCCCCAGAAGACAGACAGCCTGCAACTGTATTTGGACCTGATTTAGAGAGCTAGAGCCAGTTTGGTATGGTGGTGAAGGAACCAATATAGATACCACAAGATTGTGAGTTCTAGTCACAGCCATCACTGCCAGATGAAATTGTAACTGGCTGATCAACTGCACTCAATATGTAGTCCTCAATGGAACTGCATCTATATGGAGGGAAGTATGTAAGTGGGGTACCCCACAGCTCTGTTTTAGGCTCAGTACTCTTCAACATCTTCATAAATGATTTGAATGAGGGGATAGATGGGTAACTCATCAAATTTGCAGATGATATCAAGCTGGCAGGAATAGCCAACACTCTAGAAGATAGGCTTAAGATACAGAAGGATCTTGACAGACTTGAACATTGGGTGCTATCTAACAAAATGAAATTCAATGGTGAAAAATGTAAGGTTCTACATTTAGGCAAGAAAAACCAAATGCAGAGGTATAGTATAGGGCAGGGGTAGGCAACCTCGGCTCTTTTATGACTCATGGACTTCAACTCCCAGAATTCCTGAGCCAGCCAAGTCCATGAGTCATAAAAGAGCCGAGGTTGCCTACCCCTGGTATAGGGGGTACCTTGCTCAATAGTAGTAAATGTGAGAGGGATCTCAGAATCCTAGTGGACAATCACTTAAATATGAGCCAGCAGTGTACTGCAGCTGCCAAAAAAGCCAACACAGTGTTAGGCTGCATTAACAGAGGGATAGAATCAAGTTCACGTGAAGTGTTAATACCATTTTATAATGCCTTGGTAAGGCCACACTTGGAATACTGCATCCAATTTTGGTCACCACAATGTAAAAAACATGTTGAGATTCTAGAAAGAGTGCAAAGAAGAACAACAAAAATGATCAAGGGACTGGAGGCTAAAACATATAAAGAACGGTTGCTGGAACTGGGAATGTCTAGTTTAACGAAGAAAAGGACTAGTGGTGACATGATAGCAGTGTACCAATATCTCAGGGGTTGCCACAAAGAAGAGGGAGTCAAGCTATTCTCCAAAGTACCTGAGGGCAGTACAAGAAGCAATGGATGGAAACTAATCAAAGAGAGAAGCAACCTAGAACTAAAAAGAAATTTCCTGACACTTAGAACAATTAACCAGTGAAACAACTTTCCTCCAGAAGTTGTGAATGTTCCTACACTGGAAGTTTTTAAGAAGAGACTGGACAATAATTTATCTGAAATGGTATAGTGTTTCCTGCCTGAGCAGAGGGTTGAACTAAAAGACTTCCAAGTCCCTTCCAACTCTGCTATTCTATTCTATTCTATTCTATTCTATTCTATTCTATTCTATTCTATTCTATTCTATTCTATTCTATTCTATTCTATTCTATTCTATTCTATTCTATTCTATTCTATTCTATTCTATTCTATTCTATTCTAGTCCCACTTTAGACACAAAGCCAGTCTTGCCCTTTCAGCCCTAGGAAGACCTTAGTAGCAAAACACTTTCAAAGACCTCCCCAGGGACTAATCTAGACTATTGCCAGGAGCCAAAGTTGACGTATAGATATCTGCACACACAGACCCAGACATAGACATGCACTCTAAAGAGATTAAATGTGCGAAATGGCACTCATTGATCTATTAAAACTCACAGTATAGATAGAGGTAAAGGTTTAATCATGAAGATAGAGACTTAAATCATTAGCAACCCTACATTCCAATTAAGCTTCAGAAAAGCTTAGAACCATGAGTCATCTTTTAGAACATGGCCGGTCCATGCATTATCCAACCCAATTCACGCGGTGTATTAGGAATGTCAATTTTCTCTTCTAGACACCCCCTAGAGCACAGGTGTCAAACTCACTGCGTCATGTGACGTGTTGCTTTAGCTGTGTCCCTGCATAACAGATACAGTGCCCTTGCTGACTTTAACAGGGACATTAAGGAAACAGGTCAAGATAATTGTGATAACTCAAATAAGCAGGGGACCATGGTCCGAGATGAACTTGTTTCTGACAGGGAGAAGTGTGAATCAGGTATTGCACATCAGTCATGCAAGAAAAGAAAGGTACCCAAAAAGAGAAGCCACCTTCTGGTTGGTGACTCAATTATAAGGGATGTTAATTTAGGAAAGGATACAGAGGTTTCAAAAGAGGTCAGGTGTCTTCCAGGTGCTACTGCCAGTAGGGACAAGAAGCGTATTTTCAAAATAGTCAACAATGCCAGCAAAGACTGTGATGTGGATGCCATTGTACATCTTGGCACTAACGATCTGTCCCAAAATGATGTACTCTTTGTGCAGAATGATTTCCAGAGGTTGGGGCAGGAACTCAGCAGAATAGGCTGTAGGATCACTTTTCCAGAGGTCTTACCAGTGTATAAGGAGCAAAATGGAAAAGGCCAGCGTATAGCAGAATTTAATATGTGGCTAAAGGAGTGGTGTAAAGGAGAAGGCTTTGGTTATATTAGTCACGATGTCTGTAGCTGGTCCAATGAAAAAATGTACAAAAGAGATGGTCTGCATCCATCCAAGAAAGGGACTGAGTTACTTAGCAATAAATTCACAGCTTTTCTGAAGGAATATTTAAACTAACCAACGGGGACAGTGAGTTAATTGATACAGAACATCACTGTCCCCGGCAATCTAAGAAGATAGGGGAACTTAGGCACCACACAAGTTATGTAGCAAGTAAACACAGGGTCAGTCATAAAGGACTCAAATGTCTGTACACCAATGCGCAGAGTATGAACAGTAAGCAGGGTGAACTAGAAATTCAGGTAAATGAGGGCGGATATGATATTGTTGCCATTACAGAAACATGGTGGGACGAAACCCACAAATGGAACACACAGCTAGAGGGATTTAAACTATTTAAAAGAAATAGACTAAACAAAAGAGGAGGTGGAGTTGCTCTATATATAAGAAATAACTTTATCTCAACAGAAATAGAGCACAACAATGATGAAAACTGTAAACTTGAATGTATCTGGGTCAATATAAAAGGGAGAAAAAATGACATTGCCATAGGTGTATACTATAGGCCACCCAACCAAACAGAGGAAATAGATGAACTTTTTGCTAGTCAGTTAACTAAGGTATGTAGGAAGCGCATCACAATAGTAATGGGGGACTTTAATTACCCTGATATCAACTGGGAGACAAATTCTGCACCAAGTGGAAGATCTAACAGATTCCTGACAAACCTAGCAGACAACTTTCTCTCCCAAAAAGTAGAGAAGGGAACTAGGGGATTAGCCATATTGGATTTAATTCTCACTAACAGAGATGAAATGATAGAAAGTGTCAAAGCCACAGGAACCTTGGGGGGAAGTGATCATGCAATATTGGAATTCAACATTATGGAAGCACAAGCAATAGAATAAAATCAGCGAACACCTTGATGTGAACAAAGTTATCACTAAAAGCCAACATGGGTTTGTCAAAAACAGATCGTGCCAGACAAACCTTATTGCATTCTTTGACCAAGTGACAAAACTATTGGACCAGAGGAATGCTGTAGATTTAATTTACTTGGATTTCAGTAAGGCATTTGATAAAGTAGATCACAACCTACTACTTGATAAGATAGAAAAATGTGGGTTAGATAGCATCACCACCAGATGGATTCGTAGCTGGCTGACAGGCCGTACTCAGCATGTGGTCATCAATGGAACTGCATCTACATGGAAGGAAGTGTGTAGTGGGGTACCCCAGGGCTCTGTTCTGGGCCCAGTGCTCTTCAACATCTTCATCAATGATTTGGATGAGGGGATAGATGGGGAACTCATCAAATTTGCAGATGACACCAAGCTGGCAGGAATAGCCAATACTCCAGAAGATAGGCTTAAGATACAGGAGGATCTGGACAGACTCGAACACTGGGCACTATCTAACAAAATGAAATTCAACTGTGAAAAAAGTAAGGTTCTGCATTTAGGCAGGAAAAATCAAATGCACAGCTATAGTATAGGTGGTACCTTGCTCGATAGTAGTAACTGTGAGAGGGATCTCGGAGTCCTAGTGGACAATCACTTAAACATGAGCCAGCAGTGTGCTGCAGCTGCCAAAAAAGCCAACACAGTGCTAGGCTGCATTAACAGAGGAATAGAATCAAAATCACGTGAAGTACTAATACCACTTTACAATGCCTTGGTAAGGCCACACCTGGAATACTGCATCCAGTTTTGGTCACCACGATGTAAAAAAGATGTCGAGACTCTAGAAAGAGTACAGAGAAGAGCAACAAAGATGATTGGGGGACTGGAGGCTAAAACATATAGGGAACGGTTGCTGGAATTGGGTATGTGTAGTTTAATGAAGAGAAGGGTGAGGGGTGACATGATAGCAGTGTTCCAGTATCTCAGGGGCCGCCACAAAGAAGAGGGAGCCAAGCTATTCTCCAAAGCACCTGAAAGCAGGACAAGAAGCAATGGATGGAAACTAGTCAAGGAGAGAAGCAACCTAGAACTAAGGAGAAACTTCCTGACAGTTAGAACAACTAACCAGTGGAACAACCTGCCTCCAGAGGTGGTGAATGCTCCAACACTGGAAGTTTTTAAGAAGAGACTGGACAGCCATTTGTCTGAAATGGTATAGGGTTTCCTGCCTTAGCAGGGGGTTGGACTAGATGACCTCCAAGGTCCCTTCCAACTTCTTCTTCTTCTTCTTCTTCTTCTTCTTCTTCTTCTTCTTCTTCTTCTTCTTCTTCTTCTTCTTCTTCTTCTTCTTCTTCTTCTTCTTATTCTTATTCTTATTCTTATTATTCTTATTATTATTATTATTATTATTATTATTATTATTATTATTATTATTATTATTATTATTATTATTATTATATTGCAACTTCTTTTGCTTTGCCAGAGCTGGGGTGGGCGCGGCCTCTGCATGATGCAACCGGCCTGTGGGCCGGCAGTTTAACACCCCTGCTTTTTATTGTGTCTAAATCTAATGAAGAAAGCAGCCATAAATCATGAGGCAATACTAAATAAATATTATGAATATTATTAAAAATAAAAATCTAAAATATATATTAGTAATGTTATTTTACTATAATCATCTCAATTTAGATACATTGTCTCATCTATCTCTCTCATCTCTATTTCTGTTCCATCTTGATCAATATTTTATGGTAGTATATTGATATAACAGTATAAGAGAACCTAATGTTCTTTTTTATAATATAGACAAGGAACGAAAGGGGAGGGGAGAAAAAGAAAGGAAAGAAAAGAAAAGGGATGGGAAGGGGAGGGGAGGGGAGGGGAAGAAAGAAAGGAAAAGAAAGGAAAAGAAAAGAAAGGGATTTTTACAGATCAGTTTTAGTTAGAAATGAAATAGGAAGCTGTGCAAGCTGCTGTTATTCTAAACCCAGCAATTAGACAGTCCATTTGAATCTGAGAAGGGCACAGCATGTGCCATGTTCCATACGTATAAATTATTAACTGCAGAACTACATGCAGTATTCATAGCTAAAAATCATTACCTAAAAGAGGTTACAGAGGAGAAGAAGGCCATCTTAAATATGAAATAATGGTAATCATTTAGCTACAAAACTTTAGCTTAGAGGTAGCTTCCATTAATGAATTCATTATTTCTCTATTCGTACCAGATGTTGCTTGACATACTTGCACAACAAATTCCCAATGGGCAAAAAACAAGTCTACAATTTAGTCTCTTGCAGTATTAATTAACATTATGAGGCATTGTTAATGATAGTGGACAAAGTTAACATTGAGAGTTCTTTATGCCTGGTAAATTGAGGATGAAAATGGGTCACAAGAACAATAGCTCTGAAATAGCAGTTGTCTTCTCAAATGTATTGTGCAATCTCAGACATGTTTGGGCAAAGAATGAAAAAACAAACCATGTTTGTTGCTGGGCCTTCACACATACACAATAGAGAACGCCGCAGCCCTTGAGATTTCAAACAAAATTGATTTATTCTGAAAGAAGCCTGGAGGCTTCATTAAGATTTGGTGGGCAAAAACAAATGAAGATATCTACAGAGTTACCATGGACATGGCAAGCAGGGCATTGAAGAGATGTTACAGCATCTTCTTAAAAAGATGATTTAAATCCCGACTCACAATTTTCATGATCTTGTGCTACATGAGTATCCTCAGGGGGAGTAAAAATGTCAAGTCAAGATTATGATCAAAGCTTTACCTTAATCTTGTCAAAAGTGCAACACACACTTTTTTTTAAAGATTGGGTCTTTGATTGCATGATTGTGGCTGCCATCTTGACTTTTTGGACATCCCAAAGAACAATAGAGTTATTTTGCTTTCCCTGACATTTGTGTTGGATTATTGGCTTGGTAATGGGTAATAAAAAGGGACGCGGTGGCTCAGTGGGTTAGGACGCTGAGCTTGTCGATCGGAAGGTCGGCAGTTTGGCGGGTCGAATCCCGAGTTCCGCGTAACAGAGTGAGCGCCTGTTACTCGTCCCAGCTTCTGCCAACCTAGCAGTTCGAAAACACGTAAAAATGCAAGTAGAAAAATAGGGACCACTACAGTGGGAAGGTAACAGCGTTCCGTGCGCCTTTGGCGTCTAGTCATGCCAGCCACATGACCACGGAGATGTCCTCGGACAAGCGCTGGCTCTTCGGCTTTGAAACGGAGATGAGCACCGGCCCCTAGAGTCGGAAACGACTAGCACGCATGTGTGGGGGAACCTTTACCTTTACCTTAATGGGTAATAATCTAATACATTTATTAGGACACCACATCATGGTATCCATTAATAATTTAACAATATTGTTGTTCAAATTAGTTGTGACGCTTCACAGGAAAAAAAATATAATACTTTTCTTCTTGTCTATATTTTTTTTTTTAAAAATCCTTGAAAGGTTAGAACTGATTGAACGCCAAACAGTAATAATTTTGATAGCCAGGCAAATGGTCCTGATCCTGCTTTAACCCTGATGTAATTGCTGAGGTGAATTAAAAACACCAGGCTTAAGAAAGTAGTTGATTTTGAGATATGAAATACAGTTCTTCTGTAGCTTGGTATATTCCCTGACTTGGAACAAATGTAAACAGCTGTAAAATAAATATCAAAAAAGTTATTTTATCTTTTTTTCTTTTTCACTACCTATATATAATATCACTACCTATATATAACCCACTTGTATGCATTTGGTATTAAGACAATTGCATTTGCTTTTTGATAAATCTAGTTAACTAGTAGATAGTAGATTTTGAATAGTAATAACCCACATACTTTGTTCTAATGACATTTTCGCATTTATCATTTAAGCTGTACCTGCCCTGTGCTCAATTTGTCTAAATGTAAGCTGGTTTAAGAAAATTCTGTCTGGGGACACTGGACTACCTAGGACAGAATTTCTCAACCTTGGCAACTTTAAGATGGACAGATGTCAACTCCCAGAATTCCCCAGCCAGCCAAGGTTGAGAAACATTGATCTTGGGATATGTTCCCATTGGACAATTTCTTTGCTGTTGTGCATTCCTCCTTTCTGTCCCCACCTTTTCAGTTTTTTTGGGTAGGTTTTCATGGAAACAGATACAGTTATGTCTGTATGTGTTTGTATATGTACATAATTGTGTACAACTGCTATACACACATGGCCATGTCCACAAAGTTAATTAATTTTATTAATTTTATTAATTTGATTTTAATGCTCCCAACCTCTAACCAATTCTGTAAATTATATATTCAAAGAATATATTGAAATGTACATGTGTGCAAGCACAACAAACTTTTGTTAATTTTTTTATAGTCCTATATTTAATAATAGATATACAATAATGGAGGGACACGGTGGGTCAGTGGGTTAGGATGCTGAGCTTGTTGATCAGAAGGTCGGCAGTTTGGCGGGTCGAATCCCGAGTGCCACGTAACAGAGTGAGTGCCTGTTACTCGTCCCAGCTTCTGCCAACCTAGCAGTTCGAAAGCACGTAAAAATGCAATTAGAAAAATAGGGACCACTACAGTGGGAAGGTAACAGCGTTCCGTGCACCTTTGGCATCTAGTCATGCTGGCCACATGACCACAGAGACGTCTTCGGACAAGCGCTGGCTCTTCGGCTTTGAAACGGAGATAAGCATCGCCCCCTAGAGTTGGAAATGACTAGCACGCATGTGCGGGGGAACCTTTACCTTTACCTTTATACAATAATGAATGGTAAACCTTTCATTATTTTTCTTTTTCTAAAGGTTTTATCCTCAGCTCCCAAATACAAAATAACCTATGAACACTTTGGGAGTGATCAGTGAAGTCCTTATGTCTCAAGTTATTGGAATCTCTCTCCCCATGAAATGGTACGTTACCTATCTTCAAAAAATAAAGAAACAAAAATAAAGAAATCAGGAAAAAGTAGGAGGTGCAATAAATAATGATTATAGCAACAATCACAACAACATTCCTGGGTGGGTTTCAAACCAACAAACTAAATGTTATCAATATTATACTAGTTTAGCTAGTATAGTTCAAAGTAAAATGTAGCTCTAAAACATCTTAGAAAATTGGGAGGAAGCAGAAAAATGCATTGAATTTGACAATAAATAGAGGCATTCTGATATAGTAACTAAAGTATCATACCAGAAACCAGGAGAACATAAGTACAATCTAAGGCATAAAAGTTGGTTAGGGCCTTTTGGCCAATCACTCTCTTTCACTTCAACCCATCTCACAGGATTGCTCTTGTGAAGAAAATAGGATGGAGAATAATGTATATCCCCTTGAGTTGTAAAAAAATAAGTGGGGGTATGAATCTAAATAACAAACATCTAGAGAACTAATAGAAGATAATACTGTCACTTTCTGCTCACCAGAAATGGTTGCTAGCCCCTTCTGGCAATGAGTAACTGGATAGTACTAATAAGCCCTGAATTGGTACAAGTGGTATATAACAAGATGTTATGTGAAGTATTCTTGCTCAATTGCACTCAATCAGTCATGCTGTTTTTGAGATTCTGCTTTTCATCTCACCTGGCCTACAGGTTTCTGTCTTCTAGCTTCACAGATTTCTCACATTTTTTATCAACAGAACACAATCTTCACTTTGAGTTTTTGATTATTTTTGTCCCTTAGGGCTTTTTGCTTCCTAAACTTTTCTTCTTCTTTTTGTTCTCCAGCAATTCGTGGCATTTCATGCCTGTTAATATGTCCCAATGGTGCTATTTTGACGACATAAGGATCAGCACTTATAGAATAGGCTATTAGTACACAGGAGTAAAACTTTGCTTTTGACTCACGCTTGTTTTTAAAAATCAGTCTGAAGCAGTGTCTGGCTTTAAAGTAAAAGGACTGCTATATCCTGATGTCTTTTGTATTTCCAATTTGGAAGTAATGTCCTAATTTACTTAAATTAAATGCAATAAGTTTAAGCCATGTGAGTTTGCAGCTTCAAATGTTTCCTGCAATTTCTTATGATTGTTTAGGTGCCAGATTTAACAATCTTATCAACAAGTCAGATACTATTTTTATCTTAGAAATAGTATTGTTTGGTGGAAACATACCATGATAGAATGAATAGACTCAGCATATTATGGTGCTAGAGAAATTATATTCTCATAACTTTAAAATGCCTTTAAAATCTATCTTCTAAAAGAAAGGAAAGGAAACCAGGTCAGTGGCTTCTTACCATAGAACCATCTGGGTAACACTTTCCAAATCATCTTTCTCACTTAGCAAATCAATTCCTTGGGTAATCTGAAATACTACTGAAATGAACAGACATTTTCTTCACAAAGCAATGAGCCATTTACTATGTCTTCTGCACAGAAGAGACAAAAAACTTGGCTGTTGAAAAGCGGTATCAGTAAAAATGTCTCTCTTTGACTGAGATCTACAAGACTGCAGAGTGTATGAATTTTAGGGCAAATTTGATTAGTTCAATGGAAATACTTTGTTTCAAAATCCAGATCATTGACTAGTACAGAACCTATACAAATCCAAGATAACTTTCAGCTATCAGATCCTTTTTGCATTTCTCACAGCCCTTTTTGCTATTATTTTCAAAAAGAAAAAGTATGATTCTTCACTATTTTGAAGTAGGAAAATTGTACTAATTTAAACTTAACATCATTTTAAAAACCTTTTTTCCTGCATATAGACTAGGAAATCCTACCAGTACTTATATACTGTATTTTTCGGACCATAAGACGCACTTTTCCCCTCCCAAAAGTGGGTGGAAAAACGAGGTGTGTCTTATGGTCCGAAGGTAAGTGAAAACACTTGTCTCCTGTTCAGTCAACGCAGTCCATCAGCTCCATACTATTGTCAATACTGCAGGAGAACTGCGTGTTAACAGATATCAAAGTGAGTAGAAATATTACATTGCCCCATTATGCCGCTTCCTGATTCACACTCCAAAGTTCTTTCACATGTCCCCCAAAATGGAATACAAAGGTGCATTATGCATTAGTTAGATATTTTAATTCAATTTAATTTAACATTTCAATTTTAAAGACATCTGACTCCAGACTGACTCTGGAGTTTACAGTAAAAAAATTTTTAAAACAAAATATATGAAAGAAAAAAGAATACAGATAACCAGAAGACTGATCCCTTAACACACACACACAAACCCACACACAAAACAAACATTAATGGGCTTAACCACCATCTGAACCCAATTCTGGGTGAACAATCCAGTTGATTTTATTGTTGCTGGCATGGGGCAACATAGATACATCATTCTGAAGACTGTTATATTGTACAAACTGAACAGGAACACTACAACCTTTAATCTTTAAGTGCATTCAGAATGAATAACATCTGAGACAGATCTTGCCTTCAGACTTAAATAAAATGATGAATGACATGAAACTGAAGGGACACAGTTGTACAAAGTTAGAGTCTAGTGTGTAGTTCAATTGTAGAAGCTACTAAATACAATGCAGTGATATCTATGCTCCAAACTGTAGATGCAGATTCCTATTTATTTGGTCAGAGTTTAAGCCAATCCATAACATCAGGAAGTTAATCTTCTTATGATGATTCCTGAATTACCTAATAGTATTAGTAGAAATGCTTAAAGAACTCTTTTTCCTTATTTCTCTGAAATAAAACTGTTGCTAAATCTTTCTTGGGGAAATGGTCAGGTTGGATTAAGCCTTAGAGCAATTATGCTATTGTACAAATGGCTCAGCTGAACTCTTAGCTCTCCTGTGATGCAATTATCTGATAATGTAGCTGTGCAGCTTGCTTTCCTCTGAGTGCTTAAGCGCCTTTAAAAATTTGTCCTCCAAGCAGATCCTACCACAAAGACATCTAGGATAGCAAATTCTGAGCCAACTGGCCTGGAAAATGGCACATAGGTTTCAGTACAAGATCAGACATAAACCCTAATGCAGAACAAGAAAGGGATGTATTTCCAAAGTTCAGAACTTATTTTTTGTTCAAAAGTTGTTGTTGAGCTTGTGAAAGTTTAGGTAAATGTTGTCTTTGTAAATAATTGTCTATTTTTGCATGTCTATTTCTTGGAAAGATTGGAGTAGAAATCATAAAAAGATTTTTTTAATTAGGTCATTGTCATTTATTACCATGTTGCCTTCTTGATTTTTCTCTATCATTTTCTTTTTTCTTTCCTTTCTTAATTTATATGCCAGCCATCTTCTTGGTTTATTTGTAAATTCAAAACCTTTTCATTTCACGTAATTTAGTTTGGTTTCTATTTCTTTAACTGTTAACATAGACAACTGTTGGCATAGCAGTTTAATTTGGCATAAGATTTTAGAATCCATTGGTTTCTCTTCAGAGCATATAAATCTTTCACAGTTAACTTCTTGAATTTTCGAAAGGGAATATATCTTCTCTAAGGAAGTCTGAAATCCCCAGGAATGATAACACCAACTTGTTTTTCTTATCCTAAAATTTAGCACAATATATTTACCCAATGAGGAACAAGGTGGACAAAATTCAGATGATTCTTACAAAGAATGGCAGAATTAGAGCAATTTAAAGCTTGGACTTTAGATACAAAAGCCTTATGTCTCCTATCTTGCTGTCATCACCTTAAATATATTATTTTTGTCTTAAATTATTTAAGGGTTTATATTTTAAGAGGGAAATATATATAAAACAATCTTCTACTCCAGTTTGGTGTTTGCCAGACAGAGGTATCTGTAAGTGATGTCAAAAAAAAAACACCAGATGGCATTCTCAACTGGATGATTGAACATTGCCTCTCTTTCACACATGCCTTAACTGCAACATGTGTAAACAAGGCAGTATTTTGATTGTACAAGCATGGTTACACCTTGATATTTTTGACATGTCCTTCAAATGTCCCTGCTTCTACATATATTAGAATGCTATTTTGATATTGGTTATTACAGATTGAAATACAATGTTTTATAAGGTAGCAGATTGGATAAGACCAGTGCTTTTTTGTAAAAGAAAAAGGTGCCGGAACTCACACATGTTATACAACCCGCCTTGCCTACCCTACAAGGTTCCATCCAAAAAAGGTGCCGGAACTCCATTCTGAGCATTCTATGACAAAAAAAGCACTGGATAAGACTATGATAGAACTTGTTTACTGGTGAAAGAAGGAGAGATAACACGGGAGCTTTATGGGAGATAATCTCATGGGAGATAACATGATCTTGTTTTTGGGGGGACACGTGAGCATAATTTCACATAGTGAAGATAATTTAAAATGTGAACTATTGCCCGTACCTTAAACAGATATGAAAACAATTATGATACAAATAAGTAATCACCAATATAAATTATATTTTTAATACATTTGTATTTATTTAATTTCTATTATGTATATGTGTATGTGTATATTTCAGTAATACTGAATACATGTACAAAATCCAGGGCAATTAAAAGAAGATATTAAAGAAAACCTCAATATTAAAAGTGATGAGAACTGAAAATCTAGTGGAACATTCATACTATAAATCTTGATGAAGCAAACCAAGACATAATGGGATCTTCCCCCACCCCACTTTTTTATATTATGTCCTTATGTCGCATTAAACAATAATAAGCTATGCTGCATCTAAACTATAAACTGTAAACAGATTGATTCAGAATGTGTTGCTTTTTTCCCTAATGAGACAATCCAAAAGCATGCTTATGAGAATTATTTATGCCCAAAGCACAAAACATTTGTTATTAGAAGTCAACAGGTGTCAATACTATTTTAACAAAAGCTTTTGAGATTTCTACTAATACACACAAACACCCTCTGAGGTTTTTTTTTTTTTTTTTACAAATTTATTTTTAGGGCAATACCAACATTTTTGTTGCATGCCTTAATTCAGGGGTCTTCAAACTTGGCCCTTTTATGACTTGTGGACTTCAACTCCAAGAATTCCTCAGCCAGGCATGGGAGTTGAAGTCCACAAGTCATGAAAGGGCCAAGTTTGAAGAATCAGTTTCCCTTCTGTTAGAAAAACCACCAAAATCTTATCTTCTTTAGAGAGACAAATGGCCTTGAAAGTGCATTCCTACTCTTCCCTCCCCCAATTTTAAACTAAAACAATACACAAGTCTTAAAGTAATACACAAGTTTAACATATGAAATAGCTACTTCTTTATCTCTTGTCAAGCAATAATATTCGATGTTAGCAGTGTTGACATCCGGCCTCCCTTAGAAAAAGGACAGATCCTGTAATGTAAACAACACACAAGTTAGGAATTGGCTTTTGGTTTGTTGGGGTGTTTCTCATAAAACCTTTTGATAAGTCTGTCAGCTTTCACATAAGTAGATTTCACCCAAGTGGCTTCAGACAATGGGTATCCCTTCCACTGTACTAGGTATTGCAATTTTCCCTTAAAGATTCTAGAGTCAAGAATACGTTTCACTTCATAATGGGTTTGACCTGCTACCACGAGGGGTCCAGGTGCTTTCGTAGTGGGAGGTCTTAAAGTGTAGGTTCGAAAAGGTTTCAGCAAGCTACAATGGAACACCGGGTGAATTTTCCCCAAAGGTCTGGGTAGTTTCAATTTTACTGTGACCGGGTTGATGATTTTCACAATGGGGAAAGGCCCCAAGAATTTTGGTCCCAATTTCTTATTGGGTAGTTTAAGGCGTAAGTATTTAGTCGACAAATAAACCTTTTCCCCAATTTGGAATGTTCTTTGGGGAGCTCTCTTTTTGTCAGCTTGCTTTTTGTAGGTCTCAAAAGTCTTTTTTAAGGCCACCTTTGTATTTTTCCAAACTTCTTCCCAACCCCTCATCCAATGATCAAGAGTCTGGGAAGCAGAGGGTAACTGAGGGTATTCCGGTATGGGGTTGAATTCTTTCCTGGTGGCTACACGGAAAGGAGTGTAGCTGGTGCTGCTATGTACTGAATTATTGTAAGACACTTCTGCAAAAGGGAGGAGGTCGGTCCAGTTTGTTTGTTGGTAAGAGACGTAGCATCTAAGGTATTGTTCCACCATTCAGATGCTTCTTCCTCTAGGTTGGATGCAATCACATTGACCATCACACCTGGGTCCGGGTAAGAGTGACCCCAGCAATTCAAGTGAGAACGTACTTGGTTGAGGAAAAAAATCAGTTTCTCTGGGTCCCCATCAAAGGTTGTTCTGAAGGGTGGGCTCATCATTGCTTGCTGGGGCCCCCATTGGTGCTGGCCCCACCCTAGTTGTTGGTTCAATGTCTGCTGGGGCCCCCATTGGTGCTGTCCCCCCCTTGGTTGTTGGATCAACTGTTGCTGGGGCCCCCACTGCTGCTGGTCCCCTCCTGGTTGTTGATTCATCGGCTGCCAGGGCCCCCACTGCTGTTGTTGTGTGTCCAGTGGCTGCTGGCCCCACTCTGGTTGCTGATTTAATGGCTGCCAGCCTCCCTGATGCTGGCCTCTCTGGCCCTGCTGTACGTTCAGGGGTTGCACATCTGGGTCCTGCTGCTGCCACCCTTGCTGTTGTCCTCTCACCAGCTCCTGATCTCCAGGCTTCTGCACCACCCCCAGCTGTTGCAAGGCTTCTATTAGCTGGGGCAAGCTCAGAGGTTGTTGGCCTTTCACTTGTGGGGGCTCCCCAAACTCCCATTGCTGCAGAGGCCCCAGGTTGGGGTCCTCTGTCTCTATGGGTCTGGAGAGCTTGGCAGGGGACTCCTGGGTCTGGCAAGCAGTCTAATCTGCAGACAGGATTTTCCACTCACCCGAGTATTCAATCTCAGCTGGCCTGGCTGCTCCGAGGCTCCTGGAGTCTCTGCTGGGCTTAATCCACTCTTCTGGTTGTTTGGGTCTAGCTCCCAGCTGGGAGGATTGCTGAAACTCTTTCCTTGCCGGCTTCTTCGCTGGCCCTTCCCCCACTGGGGTGGCTGCAGGTGCCGGGGAGCTGGCTTCAGGCAATTTTATTCCCTCCATTATGGGATCTTCCCCAACTCTTTGCCTGACTGCCTCCGAAGCTTAGAGACAGTGACGGGAGGTCGGGACTCCCTAATTAGTTTAAAAAGTAGGGTGGATTCCAGCTTGATGTCAAGTTTTCGACGTATGGGCTTTTCAAGTGACTCTGAGGCATTGTTTACCTTAAAAGTCCTTTATTAGCCTAATACACCAGCAAATGCTTGCTCGAAGGAAGCTGGAATCTGAAATCTCTGCCCCTTGCACAATATATTAAAACACAATTCTTCACCTTTCTAATTTTGTCATTAATCATATTCTCCAATTAATTTAAAGAATCAGTTTCCCTTCCGTTAGAAGAACCGCCAAAATCTTATCTTCTTTAGAGAGACAAATGGCCTTGAAAGTGCATTCCTACTCTTCCCTCCCCCCAATTTTAAACTAAAACAATACACAAGTCTTAAAGCAATACACAAGTTTAACATATGAAATAGCTACTTCTTCATCTCTTGTCAAGCAATAACATTCGATGTTAGCAGCACTGACAAAAATATCATCAAAGCAAAAGAAAGAGCATTTATTGGTCATAGCATATTAGGCAAATGAGATGTAAACACTTCCGCCCCAAAAAACATATCTTTTAATTCCTCCTACACAATATGGCAGATAATTAGATTATTTGTTAAAGGAAACATCTTTGCACTTTATAGAGGGAAAAACAATGTTTCTAATATTTTTATGTGAAACTTATAATTTTTTTTGTCTGTCTCTCTGTGTGTGGCCTTGATTCAAATATTGAATATATAATAACTTCTGTTTGCTTGACAATCATAACATCGTTTTTTTGCAACATGCTGAAGATATCAAATGTTAAAGGGAGAAATGAATGCACGCATCCACAAGACTGTAAGGCAGCCATTTTGCTTCAATACTCCCCATAATTAACAATTCAGGAGGGAAAAAGTTAAAATGTCTGCCATTTGCATTGTCGAGGTAGTGGCATTGTACAATTTATTGCCTCTCTAATTCTAAATTAATACAAAGTTTTCTAACCTGAAGATATAAATAGGTTTTATTGCATTTGTATATTTAGGTATTTTTCTAGGTGTTTCATCTTATTATAGTACTATATACACTTATAAATTTGAAGTATATTTGGTTTATTACCAACACTGGAATTTTGTTTTAGTTTCATATAATAGCACTGACAACTTGTTCAAAACTGTTGACAAAATATCACTATTTTACTTAGCATAAGCTGCACAGGGTGTTCCTGAACGTGTTAGATATTTAGAAGTACTTTGAAGTTTTACTTTCTTAACATGTGAACTATGTTTTTCAACTGCTGTGTTTTAATTGAATCTTACAGGCATTGGATTTGGCTATATCTTGAATTTTTAGGTAAAGTGGGGAAATTTGGAATGGAATTCATTTCTCAGGGTGGACAGATGGTTTCTAAACTTGCTTCATTTTAATTCTGGCCTTCAACAAAGCTTTAATACCAGTCTCCAAGGTATTAATATCTAATTTGGCTGAACTCACTCTAACCAGTTGCAAAAGCCAGAATTACACTTTGGCTTTGTTCATGAGAGACCTGCCATATGTTTCCATTCTGCCAGGCCAGGGTACCTGTGTGTGACTTCCTTTGTGCAGGAAGGAATCTGACTTGATGGGCTGTGTATTTTCAAAGTTGAGAGGGATATTCTTTTCCTCAAGTCTTGTGATTAGTTATGATCTAATGCAAGCATTGTTTTTTACTGTCTTGCCCTTGAGCCCCTTGAACTATTTTTATCTTGGCTGAATTAAAATGTGCACATAATAAATATTATTAAACATCTAGCCTAATTTTGGAATACACAATTGAGCCCAAAAATATAGTCCTAAATTGTTACAGCATTTACCCAAGTTGTCCACATAATTGTCTTGCTTAATGACCACAGTCCTGGCTCTTCCTGTTATAGTCATTAAGTGACTACCCAAGTCATTAAGCAGATCATTGGGTGTTTCAGGGAGTTGGGGGAGGGCCTGGGAGGCCTGGTGCAGGCCAAGACCCATACTGTAGCACCTCCTCAATTCATATGTGTTCTGTGCTGAGCCTCTCAGGCTTTCCTACTTCCTGAGGCAACCTTTGCACTGCTTCCCATCCTATTGATACCCCTTGGGCTTCCTCCCTGCCTCATTATGTCTTGCTCAACAAAACAGCACCTTTCATACAATCTCTCAGAAGGGTGTGATTTTCAAAATCACATATTTGGAAAATTACCCCCTTTGGACAGTGAGAATGGAGGTTGCTTCCAGAATGGCATGAGGTGGCGTTTGTAAAAAGCTATGCATAGCATTGGGTGGGTGCTCTTTTAGAAAAGTGATCTTCGCTAATTGCCTTTATGAAAGAAAATCAGCCAATGTGCCACATAATCTTCCCTATATAGAAGATGCCTCATGGCATCACAGAAGAAGGCACCACTTTGGAATTGGATGGTATTGCTGCTTCCAAAATGGCATCCTCATCATTGCAAATTTCAGCATAATCTGAAGGACAAAGTTATTGGTATTTCAATACATAACAGTTTAAAGAAACATTGTGTCATGGTTCCGACAGATGAAACTCTTCAAAAAAACTTTGAGGCATTGTTTACCTTAAAGAATCTTTTATTTTAGAAGCATAATATCGGGACTTACATAGTTGAAGCCAAAAACTGAATTCCTCTCCCCTTGGCACAAAGTAGCAAAGCACAATTCCCTCCTCCAACTGTCATAAATCACATTCCCCAATTAGCTTGAAACGCAGGCTCTCTCCACAGCTCTCCAGCCCACAAAATCATTATCAGCTCTGGGCTCAGGAACCTTGAATTCCCACAAATTGAAATTGTTGTTATGACTAACTGGACTCTCATCCACATCCCCCCTCCCAGCATCAATCAGCTGTAAAAGTGAAAGAGAAAAATGAATGCATTTCCACGGTTGTCAAAGCAGTAACACCCAATGTTAGCAGCATTGATACATTGCTTATAAATTCCCACATTGCTTACAGTAAAAATTGTCATGTTTCTGCCTACGTGTTTAGGTTATCTACAAATTTTATCACATTCTGCTGAAAAACAAACATAAACATGAAGTGTCAATTTACCATGTTTGGTTATGGGAGAATAAAATCCCTTTTTTTTCTAATTTTCACTGTGGATCTAGATATTGTCAGATTCAGGCTATTTCTGAAGTTCTTAGCTCTGAAAATAACAACAACAACAATAATAAAGTTCGAAGGGACCTCTAGTCCAACCCCCTGCTCAGACAGGAAACTGTATTGTCTTCTTAAAAACCTGAAGCATTCACAACATCTGGAGGCAGGTTGTTCCACTGGTTAATTGTTCTAACTGTCAGGATATTTCTCACTTTGTTCCAGTCCAAACTAATTTGATTCATATCATATATGAACAAAAACATAACTATATAATGGGTTCTTATAATCAAATATTCTGACACTTCCTTGGCTCGAAAGAGGGGAAAAAAACCACCCTAACAGTTTGAAATGTGTGCAAAGTTTTAACTGCTTTTGGATAAGCCACTGAAATGTTGCTGAATTTGGCACTTTTGAGAATATAAAGTGTATTGAGTTCATAATGTTGTGATCTTATTCATTTCTGAATATGAATTGAAACTAGATATGATTTGACTTCAGTATATCTGTAAATCAGAAAAGTCCATGCCACTGACTGTGTATTCTAATTTTATATTAAGAATATCCAACAATGTGGTGCTTGAATAATCAGATATTGGTGAAATGCCACTATGTTCCCTTCTTCCAATATTTCATAATTCCATGGTACACCATGAGGTGCTGTTGGCTTTAAAACAAAAGCTTCTTTTTAAAGTAACATCATTTGTTTTATATGTTATATTAAATATGTGATTAGGTGTTATATAAGTGGAACTCAATGCAGTTTATTAAGTGCATTTAACAACATAGCTTATCACATTGTTGTTCTGAAATAGCATATTAATTTGAAATTTACATTAAATTCGACAGTACAGCCTTTGGAAATGTTGCTCTTTATAGTACTAATCATCAAATCAAATTAAATCACATTCTTATTATGGTCATAGACTACTGAGTTTCAGATTTAAGCAGAAGCATCAATAAATCCCCTGGAGCAAAATAGACAAACCGTATGTCCTAATTCGATGCTATTCTAGGGATGGAAAAGTGGAGCAAGCCCTTGGGCTCAGATTTATGTCCCATCATCTCAGTCCAGATTAGGTCAGCAGTGGGGTTTAATTGACTAAAAGCATAGACTTCCCAGCAAAGGCCTACCCTGTATCATCCATGTATTCATTCAGAACATGGGAAGGTGTTAGTCTTGTTCCTCTTAGAAGGAGAAAGCCTTTATACAGGATGAATTAGCAGTCCGTTGCCCACTACCACTTTACTTTCCATGGAATGGCTCCTGTACTGTGCTTTCCCTGTTTAGGGAAAAGACAAACTAGCATTTATTGCCTTTATTTATTTATTGCCCTAAGTGAGACAGCACAGGTGAGGAGGACAAGCCAGCTGAAGCTAGCTACCCTTGCAGGAAGAGAGGGAGTTATTGCTTCTTGTATCATAATGCAGAAAGTCCTCTGCATCATACTGCACAAAGCACCACTTTGTCTCCCATCTTTGTCCCTAGAAGTAAAATATCCTTACTATTACCGGTATTTAAGCAATTTAATTTGATAATTTTTTTCTTCTTTTCAATATAACAAATTTTAAGGTGATCTTAAATAAAACATGTAGTCATAAAAATACAATAAAACACTGCAGGATGACAAAACAATTCAGTAATATAAAAGCAGCCATAAAATAAATGAGATAACTATGCAAAGAGAAAATGAAACGTCTGTGCCAGAACATTAAAACTGATGAAAATCAATGTGTTCTATGTACAGTTTTTGGTAAACTGATTCTCAGTCATTCCTGAGATAGTGGGAGCTCTTGCATTAAGCCTCTGAAGAGTACAGTAACAAAAGAGCAGGGAAACCTTTAGCTCCCCCAAATATTTTAGACTATAGTTCCAAATCTCTGTGATCTTTGGCCATGCTAGCTGGGACTAATGAGTGGTCACTGATTCCTTCACCTATATCAGGGGTGTCAAACTCAATTTCATTGAGGGCCGTATCAGCATTGCAGTTGCCCTCAGGGGGCTGGGTGGGTATGGCCAGGGTGGGTGTGGCCTACTGGGTGGGTGTGGCTAGAGTGCGTATGGCCTACTGGGTGGGCATGGCCAGCTCTACATCGTTCGCATCAAGGATGCCTATGGGGGCCTGGGCAGGAGTGGGACAGATCTGAGGGTCTCTGGCAGAAGGAGGGTCTCTGGGCCAGGGCCAAGGCAGTGGGGGCCATTCCCTCACTGTTTCCAGGATGGCTTCGCAGGCCACATGAAACCACTTTGCAGGCCGGATCCGGCCCCCGGGCCTTGTGTTTGACATGTCTGACCTATATTGTAGTTAATCAGTTTTTCTAGAGGCAGCTATCCTTCAAGATTTCTGAGGCTTAAAAGTGAACATTAGTATTTAAACTGGGTTTACAAACAGAATTCTCACTGAAGGCACAAATGATTAGGCTGAATTATCCTACTTAAGACATATTATGCAAATACCCAGGTCTCTTGAGAATGCGCTAATATTGAGAATGGTGGAAGGATACTGAAGAAGAGGAAGACCAGCAGAAGGGTAAACTGTTTACAAATGGCAATGGGTGTTTATTGAAAGTCTGAAAGACAAAATTAGATTGTCCTGAAGGAAATTGTTGCTAAGATTCAGTAAATGTTTGAAGGCAATTTATCAATTGATAGAAGCAGACAGGAAGGCACTATTTAAAAATATATTTATTTATTGTGAGCTTTGAGAAGTGAAAGAAAGAGACTATCAGAAAGACAAGAGGCAAGAGAGAAAGAGAAGAGGAGAAAGAGTTGGAATAATACTAAAGGAAAAGAAACAAAAACTTATCAGAAGACAAATGAGAGGATGGAACATGAGGGGAAGGCAAGAGGAAGTAAGAAAGGAATGATAGTCTATGACAAAGGAAAATAAGTGGCCAACTTAAAGGAATTGGCTGAAAGCTCAGGAGAGGCCTGGATAATGTAGGAGGACAAGTACTTAGTGGGTGAGCTGGGACCATTCAGGTTCCTGTCCAAATTAGTCAGTCAAATATGTAGACCACATGACAAGATACACCTTCTTCCACACTTTCCTCTTTTACAGAGAAATTAAGCAGTTTCTCACCATAATACTTAACTTACTCGAACTGATGTGTAGGCTTTAAAAATTCAACCCTGAACTGTTAATTCCAGTTCAGTTGTAAAACTAATGCGGTGATGACTACTGTAGGGCTGTGTTATTTATGTAAAGTAACAGGAAAGATTATCTATAATATGGTTTGCGGTTTACAACATGAGTTTATTTAATTTCAATAAACTGAGTCCCTCATGGGGGTTAGGATTCAGTGGAGATTTATTGTATTTATTTATTGTATTCCCATTTAGCAAAGCCCCAAAACTGGACAGAAGCACACATAATGATTACACTTGTGGTGGACATAGTGAATCCTTTGCAATGGATCACAGTGGCTAAACCCAGGAGATCCCCAATTCATGAGTCAAGCACAGTAGGTTAAAACTCTGGGAGGTAAGCTGAAAGCTCTTGCTTCTTAGGATAAACACACCAGTTATATCAACAAACAAGCTTCTACAGTAGTCAAAGAACCACAGAGCAAGAAAGTTCATTAAATCATGGGAAGAAAGGGAGAAAAGCTACCAGAATTAAACAACAATGGGCTTAAAGAACCAGTTGCACTTTCATGTTGACAGAACCAACAATTTTAATCTACCTAGTATGCAATGCAAATTCCTACCTAGTTGTGCTGTTTCATATCTCAGAGAGCCAAGTACAAACCTTGAAGAAAAGAAAGCTGTGCCAAATCGAGTGATTTTGAAATTTTGGAAAAGTCTTACCAGTGAGATTCACAGAAACAGGTTCTATGCTTTATTCAGGATATGGAGCAGATATTTGATCAATTGTGATATGAATTATGATCTGATATAATAATGAATTATATTATAGAGTATTATTTAAAAATGTGTGTGAATGAGAGAATCAATCAGTCAGAGAGTTTTATATCTATATTGTCTGAGTAAGTAGTAGAAAGATAATCTATGAAAATTTTCAAGATTTTCTAGAAGAGTTTATTCTGTATTCTCTCATTCTTTAGGCAATGATGAAACTGTACATTATGAAGCAGCAGTCCTCAATTTTCTGGCTTGGTGGCACAGCGAAGGGGGGGGAGAGAGAATTCTTCTGTGTGTTATAACACGTCCTTTGTAGGATGCAAGCAGTAGCCTCCAAACAGGAACATGTGACAAACAAAAGAGGCTTTATTCAGCTCAAAAGCACAAAAGCAAAGTCAGCGTTGGGAGGTAATTGCTCCCAATGCTTACATAGCCAGACGAAACAGGGCCCCGCCCACAGGTCACAAACTAGCATCCACCCACAACCCATTATAATCCCTCCTTCCCCTTGCAGTCCCCTTTGCTGCTCTATTCTACTCACCATCCTCCGCGCGTCCACCAGTCCCTCCCCCCACATCCAACAGTCTGCTGGAATTCAGGTAAGCAGTCCATGCAAATCCACCCAGAAGCCCAGATGATCGACCCCACCGTATTTGGCTCCGCTGCTACATCTGCCCCCAGGTCTCTGCTGAGGCAATCCAGGTCCTGGAAGCTCACCACGGCGATGGTGGCCCTCCTGAGCATCGTGCTGCCAGCTGGAAAGCGGTGGGGCCGGCAGAGAGTCCGAGGCAACCAGCTGCATCAGCGGTGGCATGCAAGGAGGCGGCAGCACTACTGATGGCTCAGCAGCACCCACCAGCATTTCCTGGGCCAGCTGGCAGGCAGTAGACCCAGCAGGGAGTTCCAGCAGCTCAGCAGCACCCACCAGCATTTCCTGGGCCAGCTGGCAGGTGGTGGAAGCAGCAGGAAGCTCGTGGTGGCCAGCAGCAGCAGCGGTGAAACCCACTGACATCTCCAAAGACAGCTGATGGTCAGTGGGGCCTGTGGGGAGTGCGGTGGCATTGGCAGTGCTGGGCAGGGAGGTGGCAACACGGTTAGTGGCCCAGCGATGCCCGCCGATGCATCCAGAACCCTGGTCAATCCGGAGGCAGGGAAAGGAGCCGATGCAAGGCTCTTCCTCCCCCCTCACTGAATGTTGGGCCCATGGGGCTTGACATGCGGCTCCCCCTACCAGGGCTGCACCTGGAAGACAAGAGGGTATGGCTGAACACACGTCCATCCAACTGGATGGTTCAGCCATTCCCCCATCCAGCTTCCCTGGATGCTGGCAATGAAATGCCTGAACCAAACGAGGTGCATGGACGTCCACCTCCTTCACCCATGATGCCTCCATAATGAGATACCCCTTCCACAAAATGAGGTACTGCAACCTCCCCCTCCACACCTAAGAGTCAAGGATTTCCTGGACCTCAAAGTGATTGCCCCTTATGGGCCCTGGGCCCCCCTCTTTGGATTCACGGGACGATTCCCCAACCGGCTTCAGCAGGCTGCTGTGAAAGACAGGATGTATTTTCCCCAGATACCTTGGCAACCGGAGCTGTACGGTTACAGGGTTGATGACTTGTATCACTTTAAAGGGTCCTAGGAACTTCGGCCCTAGCTTCTTACATGGTACTTGCAGCTGCAAATACTTTGTGGAGAGGTACACCAAGTCCCCCACTTAAGGGGTCTCCTCTTTTTATCCGCCTGCTCTTTGGTTGTTTCTGCAGCCTTTGCTAGGACTTTTTTCACTGTATCCAACACATCCCCCACCTGTGTCATCCACTCCCTAGGTTGGTAAGGTAAGGGATCCCCCTGAACATACTCAGGGATGGGAATGAACTCACGACCAAATACCACCCTGAATGGGGAAAACCCAGTGCTACTGTGCACTGCGTTGTTATGTGCCACCTTTGCGAATGCCAACAGGTCCACCCAGTTGGACTGTTGATATGACACATAACATCTCAGATACTGCTCTACCATGGCATTCACTCACTCTGCTGCCCCGTTGGTGCTTGGATGGTATACCAAACTGGGATGATCCGATAAATTGAACAAAGTCACGCCAGAAGCGAGCCGTGAACTGTACCCCCCGGTCCGAGATGATTCTTTGGGGTTCTCCATGTAGGCAATAAATGTGGGTTATAAACATCCAGGCTAACCTCCTGGCAGATGGCAGTCCCTTACAGGGCACAAAGTGCGCCTGTTTAGAGAAGAGATCAATTACTGTCCAGATCACATTGTAGCCTCTACTCTCTGGTAATTTGACAATGAAATCCATTGCAATGTCCTGCCAGAGCCTGGTGGGGTCTGCTAAAGATTGTAGTAATCCCAATGGCTTCCCTGTATGGGGTTTTGCGGTGGCACAGGTGTGACACCCTTGGACGTAGTCCTCGATCTCTGCTTTCATTCGCAGCCACCAAAACTGCCGTCGTGCCAGGTGTAAAGTTTTTAAGAACCCAAAGTGGCTCGCCTGTTTGGCGTCATGACACTGATGAAGTACACCTTGCCTCATTGTTTGTGGGACGTAGATTTTATCCCCATGCCAGGCCAGACCATTCCGTCTCATCAGAACATTTGGATGGTCTTTCAACCAGGTATCATCCTGGAGTGCTTTCTGTAACTCATGTGTCAAATCCCCCATAACAATGCGGGATACTGCTCCTGTCACATCTTGTTGGTAAGGGGGCATAATCGCTTGCACCACCTCCTCCTTCTTACTTTGGTATTGTGGCAGTCATGAGAGGGCATTGGCCAGGAAGTTCTTTCCCCCTGGCACATATTTCAGAGTAAAATGGAATCATCGAAAGTAGTGAGCCCATCTGATGTGTTTCGGGGACAGACGTCTTGGCGTTTGTAGCACCTCCAGGTTTTTATGGTCTGTCCACACCTCAAACGGTTTTCTAGCCCCCTCCAGGAGATGTCGCTACGTCTCGAGCACCCAGTGTACAGTAAAAGCCTCCTTTTCCCAGATTGTCCATGCACGTTCGGTGTTCGTTAGTTTCCTTGATGTATAGGCACAGGGTTGCAGGGAGCTGTGACTGTTTCATTGGAGAAGGACGGCTCCTACTGCAATGTCGCTGGCATCCACCTGCACCACAAATGGTAGTTCAGTGTCTGGGTGAAGCAGAATGAGTTCTCTGGCAAATAAGGCCTTCAAAGCCTCAAAGGACCATTGGGATGCTATAGACCATGCCAGTGGCTGCCCAGGACGAGGCTTCATTGCTGCTTGTCGCGTGCGCAGGAGGTCTGTAAGGGGCAAGGCTATTGTGACAAAGGATGGGATAAACTGCCAGTAAAAGTTAGCAAACCCCAAAAAACTTTGTAGTTGGCACTGAGTCCTCGGCGCCTGCCATTCCAGGATGGCCATGACCTTGTTGGGGTCCATCTCCACCCCTGCCTGGGATATTCTGTACCCCAAGTGGTCCAACCGAGTCCTATGGAACTCACATTTAGGTAGTTTCGCATATAACCTGGCCTGCAACAACTTTCCCAGCACTTGTCTCACCAAGGTGATGTGTTCTTCCATGTTGATGGTGTAGATGAGGATATCTATACCCCACTGTATTCGGCTCTGCTGCTACTTCCGTCCCCAGGCCTCTGCCAAGGCAATCCAGGTCCTGGAAGCTTGCCATGGCGACGGCGGCCCTCCTGAGCATCGTGCTGCCAGCTGAAAGCGGTGGGGCTGGCAGAGAGTCCGAGGCAACCAGCTGCATCAGCGGTGGCGTGCAATGAGGCAGCAGCACTGCCGACCACTCAGCGGCACCCGCCAGCATTTCCTGGGCCAGCTGGCAGGCAGTGGAACCAGCAGGAAGCTTGTGGTGGCCAGTGGTGGCAGCGGCAAAACCCACCAACGTCTCCAAAGAAAACTGACGGTCGGTGGGGCCTGCGGGGAGTTTGGTGGCATTAGTGGTGCTGGGCAGGGAGGTGGCAACATGGTTAGCAGCCCAGCAACACCCTCCAACACATCCAGAACCCCGGTCAATCCGGAAGCAGGGAAAGGAGCCGATGCAAGGCTCTTCCTCCCCCCTTGCTGAATGTCGGGCCCACGGGGCTCAACACTGCGCATGGCAGGTGTGCACATAAGTGAAGCCATGTACCTGTGTGCATGTTCCCCAGCCTGGTTCCAAGTGGGCTGCAGCCTGGTAATGGGCTGCAGCCTGGGGGGTTGAGGACCCCTGTTATAAAGTATTATATTTATAATTACACAATTCACCCATAATCATCATATGATTATTTTGATCATATAATATATATTACAGTGGCATAACTATTTGGAATAATCAAGGGTAAATAGCACACTATTTTGGATAATAATAAAAATAATAAAGAAAAATAGTTATAATACTTATTTAAAGCACACCCTCAAAATATCTGTGCCTATTCCTGAAGGCAACCCTATTACTTTTATAGTTGCCTGTAATCTACCAGCACTTGTCACTGGTGACCAAGTGCTCTGTCTGCTTTTCCAGTGTCCTGTTCAGCTCTGCATTCCTTATTTCCTCGGCTCTTATTGAAGACGCTGACACCCACCATACCTCCTGCCTTGGGAAAGTGGTTTGCAAACCATTTATAGTGAGATCAATGGATGCAGAATACTAACAATCAATCAGCAATGGCTGACAATGGCTAGCAAACAAATAGAGGGTGGTATGGTTGAGCTCAAAACAAAATTGGCTTAATGTTCAAATTATTTTTGGCCATATGTACTCTGAAATTAAACAGCTTGCTATTTGTATTCATGTATCTGTCTTCAAAATGACTGAAAGTTGGAAGCTTTTGAATTTAATGCCAAACTCTACATCTGGGCAACTCCAAAAGGATGTTAACATTGGCCTGTTAGATTACTATGTTTTTGTAATCACTGATGCCTGGAAGCAGCTGACTCACACAAAAAGAGAAGCCAGCTACCTTAATGAAAGACTCTTCTAGGATGTGAAAAAGTTATTTACCATAGCCAGTGTCAGGCAGAGAAAAAGACTAAAGCTACAACACCATCACTACTTATAAGCAGAAATCATTAATGGCACTCTGTCTTCATTCCGGTAGGCACAATATTAGAAAGTTTTGGAAAAGCAGTTAACTTTATTCTTCATTTCTTGTTTACTGCACTCCTTGCTTCCTTATTTCTAACTTTATTTTTCTTTCCCAGTTTTACATTTCTATATGTAACATTTAATTTTAACAGTTTGGCCAGTCAAATGGATAGTAAATTCTAATGCATATATTTTAATTACCAGATTTCTGAATTTGCTGCGGCTCTCAAATTTTTGCAATTCTATTTTTCAGAAATCAAAGATACAACTGGAATTTTCATTACATCATATGGGCAGTTGCTAAACATTAAATCAAGATACTTTAGAATTCTCAATATGCTAGTCCCGTGTAACTCATAATTCTAGTGCTGTAGTTTAAAATTCCATTAGCTGAGGGAAATCTTGTATGGCTGAAAGAAAACCTCAGACACTACACTATTTAGGGGAAGAAACATTGCAATCCAGAAAACATGCATGGCCTGCCAGAATCGATGAGATCCAAAGTATGGGTCCTTTTTGGATTTGCGTGGAGAGGCAAGGAGGGTTAAGAAGCACAACTACTTCCTTATCCTTGCAGATTCTTTATGATCCATTGTATCACCTTCACATTCCAGTGTATCCATGTGCAACTGAATAGAAGTTTTATATAGCTGTTAAATCTCTCTTCACTAATCTTGAGTCTTCAGCAACTTTTTTGAAACTTCTGCTTAAACACCTTCCATAAAGAAAAACCCACCGCAAGGCAAAAATCTTCCCTGTTGAAGGTATGTTCTTCTTGAACATTTTTCCTAATATTCAATCATTATATTTTAATAATTTTCACCCATTAATTCTAATGCTGCTCTCTGTAGCAATGACCAACTAAATAATATTAATGTATTGCTTCCGCTTTGGAAATTATTAGAAATGCCAAAATCAGGATAGAACTTTGTGTAAAAAGAACGTAGAAGTATTTATGACTAAGTAACTGGTCTGTAGTTTCCACAAGTATCTATTCACCTAACCACAATGTTAATTTTTTATTTTTATTTTAATTCCATTTATATCCCGCCCTTCTCCGAAGACTCAGGGCGGCTTACAAGCTTAGCAGTAGCCTTCATTCTATGTATATGCCTGCTTATTAGGGCTTTCACACACACACCCCAAGCGGCATTATTACAAAGTCAGCTTAATTGCCCCCAACAATCTGGGTCCTCATTTTACCTACCTCGGAAGGATGGAAGGCTGAGTCAACCTTGAGCCTGGTGGGATGCAAACCTGCACTAATTGCAGGCAGCTGGTGTTACTTAAGGAGGCATTAGCCCACTGCTCCACCAAGGCTTCATTTGTCTTGTGTTAGATCATGCAGCTCTATTATTGTTTAATCCCAATGAATGGAAGGATGGAGCATAGCCTTTCTAATAGATGAACGAAGATTTCTTTCCTAACCCGAGCAAGCATCAATAGATTTTGGAAAGGAAGGCACAGTGCTTATAAAAAGGTGTATGGAATTCAGAGACTGTATGTGCACATCTTTGTGTTCTTATGAAACACAACCTTCTGAAAATGGAATAACATCAGTTCCACTTTCCGGGTCTCCTGAAGAAAAGCAAAGGTTTCTGATAAACTCTCCAGCTGGTGATTCTTTCAACCTTATACTTATTCTGACTAATGTTCTGATTTCTCAACCTTTCTCAACCTGATATTACCAATTTATCTCCCTTGTCTCATCTCTAGGTGACTTGCCTGCTGTGGAGATCTTTGATCTATATGCAGCTCTTCATTTCATTCTTTCCCAACTGGCTAGAATTTAAACAAAGACAGGATTTCCACATTATAAATCCACTGTCAGTTCAGACACTGACACATTTTTCTTTGTGCTTTGTGTTTCCACATTAGCTGCCTATCTCCAGCCTGAGGATATTTCTCTAACCCGCTCTTCTGCCTCACAATTTTGTTATCTAAGATGAGTGGGTTTAGAGATAAAATAGGAATCACCTATCAGATGCAGAATTCGTTATTTTACTGAGCTTTGCCATGTCCCGTTTCTAGTGATTTTTTTTCTATGACTCATTCAGCTTATTATTTCACACTATTAATTAATTCACTGAGCTGGCAAAGAACACAATGCCTTCTTTCTTAAAGGGGAAGCAGACCTTATTAATTTGTTAAATCTTTCCTTTAATTCTTTAACTCCTGCTAATGTTAGTTTAGAAATTAAAGGAGCTACCAAATGTAAGTTTCCTTACGACACAAATCATGCCTGGATTTACTTAATTACCAAGGCTCAAGTCTCTTATAGGTGTCTGTGGAATGACATCACAAGTCAAAATATCATCATAGCTCTTAGCAGATGTCTGAAGCAAAGCTGAATGGTGTCATGTCAATTTCATTAATTAATTAATTAATTAATTGCTGAAGGAGCCAGGTTTTTTTTAGCATTATATGATGCCTTACGTATGGTCACTCATGCACTTGTCACCTCCCGTATAGATTACTGCAATGCTTTCTACATGGGGCTGCCCTTGAAGACCACCCGGAGGCTTCAGCTGGTACAGAATGCGGCCACGCGGGTTGTGATGGGAGCACCCCGATACTCCCATATTACACCCCTCCTGCGTGGGCTGCATTGGTTGTCGGTTGCCCTTCGGGTGAGGTTCAAGGTGCTGGTTCTTACCTATAAAGCACTACATGGCTTAGGTCCAGGATATTTACAGGACCATCTGCTGCCAAGAACGACTTCCCATTGCCCTGTGCACTCACACAGAGAGGGTCTCCTCAGGGTGCTGTCAGCCAGACAATGTCGGCTGGCGCCCCCCAGCGGGAGGGCCTTCTCTGTTGGGGCGCCAGCCCTTTGGAACCAGCTCCCCTGAGAACTTCGGATGGCCCCAGATCTCCGGTCCTTTCGTCGCGACCTAAAGACATACTTTTTCCAACTGGCCGACCTGGACTGAAGACGGGGGTTTTAATTTTGTTTTTAATTTTTATTGGTTTTTAGTGGGACTTTGTAAATTTAATCTCTTTTAAATATTTTTATTTATTGTTCTATTGTTGTTTTATTGTTGTTAGCTACCCTGAGTCCTTCGGGAGATAGGGCGGCATATAAGTCCCATAATTAAATTAAATTAATTAAATTAATGTTCCTACATAATGTTGTTCCTTTAAAACAGAGATTTATATAGTCAGAAATGTAAAGCATTTTTTAAAATATAAATGTTATAGAACTAATTAATAATCTTTCTTTACTTATTATTTGACACACATTATAGTTTACTTTCTCCTTGCTTTAAATGAATTATTCACATTTCTATTCATTTTTATGACTGTGGCTTTGAAACCCTTTGGAACTGATAGAAATAGGCTCCTATTTCTTGATCTCACATTTAGAATTTATCTTAACAACCCTATCGTACATATCTTGGTTCATTACTTTGTATACTTTTAAAAATGATTTTCATAGTTATACATCTGCTACTAACTCATTTAAAGCTTTTATAAAATCACATACTCTTAGAAAATAATGTCAGTATTCTATCTACCCATCTTGTCATTTGATAAGAAGCTATGGTTGTTTATGTGATTTTTAATGTTTTTTGATGTTTTCAAATTAATAATAAGTTTGGATATATTTTTCAACTTTTGTTTTACAGGAAGAAAAAAGTTTCTTGAGTGTGTGTTAGATATAACTCCCAGTTTGTTGCATACAAGCAATACAGTAGCACATTGATGTGCAAGACTGTAAATTAGAAGTCCCAATTTACATAAAAAAACATGAACATGCTTTTATCCTAAGAGCATTTTTGGATTGCTCTTGTAGTATACTGGCCAAAATGTGCACAGACTGACAAGTATTGTCTTTGCCTAGCTGCATGTATCCATATGACTGGTAATCTATGTCTTTACTGCAGTATCTCAGTATTTATAATTTTATCTGGTTTTTAAAATATATTTTATTGATTTTTTACTATAACAATCTTTAGTGCTTAGTAAACAGCGTGTTGTCTAATTCTATCTGTTAATGACCATGGGAATGGAGAACTCTGACTTGGCATGTAGAAATGGTAAAGAGCATGAAATAATACATGAAATGAAAGAAAAAGAGGAGGGGGACATGTTATGTATCTATAAAAGTAAGAGAAAGGGAAATAGGTAATAATTTGCATGAAGGTGATCTGATATTATTGAGTTCAAGAATACATGCATAGAATGAAAGTTTAGATTTTACAAAACAGCTCCATAGAGCCTTGGTCTATCTCACTTCCCTAAATAGGGAGGGGGGAGGGACACTAGCATACTGAAATGATCAAACTTGCTGGGTTGACTCCAATGGGAAAATGTAGAATTGATGAAGTTGGATTCATCAAAGTTGATGTCCGAAGCCAGTCTGTCAAACCTGCTGTCTTTTAACTGTGATTGCATTGGACAAAATTTCACAACTTTTGTGGTGATTACAGTAAGGAGACCAACTCTCAGAACAAAAATAATAATTTCAGATTCAGGCCAATCGAAGCATTGGCTGATGACTTGTGTGGAGGGGTGATTAAGCATTAAGTATAGCAGAACAGAGTAGCTCGAGAGAACATGTGTAGTAGTCTTCATCTCAGTATGTCAGCAGTTGCAAAGATGTTCTTGAACAGGAATGTTGTTGAATCTTCCCTCTATTTTTGAAGGTTGAGTATCAATTCTCACCAAGTGGCCATTTTTCTACAGATGTTGTAGAGCACGGGTGTCAAACTCTATCATGTCACATAACATATTGTGACATATCACAATGTTTTTTGGCTTTGTGGAGCCAGGGTGAGCATGGCCTGCAAGTGACACATGCAACCCACAGGCTGCCAGTTTGACACATCTATTGTAGAGGTATTTGGGAGAGGCATAAATACTGTAAATAAAAGCAAGGAGTGAGAAACTACAGTAGATTAAATCTGCAACTCTTAGTATCTTCCAAGAGGTGATATATCTTTCAGCCAGGGTAATTTCAGCCTGTGTTTTAGTTGGTAGAGTGATGCTAGTCTATGTTGAGGCATAGCATAGTTCTACTAGCTAGACAGATGGAAAGGGAAGTTTGGAACTTGGCTTTTAGAAATATAGATTGAAATGGAGAGATAAATCTGAAATTAATTAATTCATTAATAATTATTGATTAAATTAATAATTAAGTAACAAAACGATAAGCATAAGAGTTAATCATAATATTTTTAAAGCTCACCATTTTGTTTAAAAGTTGACATTAGAAAATTAATAGAGTTCTACAAAGCTTTCCTTTAGATACTTCTTTTGAACTTATTCAATCAAATATGTGAATAAAATTGAGTTGCCAAGATGAATTGGAAAATCAAATTGCAGTGGATGACACTGAATGGATTTTCCTAACCGATTTGAAAAATTAAAATGAGTTAACTTGATTTTCCAAGCTGATTGGATCATCTCACTTAATAATCAAATTGAACTGATGATTCAAATTGCATACCTCTATACAAATTCATCTTTCTACCTGTCTTTCTTTTCTTGTTGAAATTACATCATTCTCACTGAATGATGTAAACTAGCCACTGAATACTTATCAAGGCAGTAACCCACCTTCCATGAAAACATCTAGTTGTTCCAAATATTGGTAGAAACAATGCGTTAATATGATTTGACTTACTGAAAGTAGCATTACTCTGGCTGATTTTCATTGGATAATTATTATTCCTTAATTCTGACTCTACAAAGGAAATATGCAGGTGTTCAGAAGTAACACTGTTAAGTGTTAATTTTGGCCACAATGCAGAGGACAATTTTTTCCCCCTAAACAAAGTAATCCTGCTTGTTGCTAGCCACAGATTTATTGGTATATGGATTACACATATTAAACAGCCATCAAGCTAGAAAGGTTCCATCACCATCTGCCTAGAAGCTAACATCATTAAGGGACAGACTGCATATATCTTCTTGACTGATGTGTTGATCTTTCTCACTCCATTGACTAATGAATTGACATTGGTGGTGTTTTCCAGTATTAGTGTGCATTTGGCTAATTTATAAGAAAGCTTTAAATGCTTGAGTGCTGATGAATTCTAAACTACCATGCTAGAGGTCTAATCTTTGGTTTTCTCTGGAAGCTGTGTGAACCCAGACAATAAAGCCAATTTTGTCTGCTAGTTCTTATCATTTCTAGGAAAGGAAAATGAGGTCTGATCTTTCCTGGAATGCATTCAAATTTTTGCAAGACAGCATAGAATGAATATATGATGACATCTTAGCTGAATCCAGAACAAGACAGATTTAAAACTTTTTTTCTTAGCATAATTCTGTAATAGCGAGGTGAAAAATACTATTAGGATGCAAGAGCCAGATTTCTTTCTCTCTTTTGCTCTCATTCTTTCCCACTAGTGCTAAAGACAATGATTTCAAGTTAGAAACTTTTTTATTATATGTCAACTCCTGTTACGTAGTAGGACATAGGATATTAATCTGGATAAGTACTATCTTTGCTATTTCTTTGCTGTCAGCTAGTTCACAGATGCCAGAAAACCATGGTTGGTTTGGTTTGGAAAACATATATTCAAACCACCAAGTGACTTTTGGTTGCTAGATACTCCTCAGAATGTGTACGTCACTGCACTCCTTCACTACGGTAAAAAGTGGAAGAGTTGCCAACACATGAGTTAAAATGAATTAAATAGCCAAGGAGCTATTCCTTTATTCTGTATATCTTATCAAAATGGTAACATATAGAGGTTTAATTAGGACCCAATGAGCCTGCTTAGCCTAGACTGGCACCTGAATAGCAGTTAGAGCTCCTTTCCACCATTCTTCGATATTAAATGGCATAGAAACATATAATAACTAGGTTAAGGCCAAACCTTCTTGAGATCAACTATCTGTGCTCCTGAATATTTCAAAGTTCATATATACTAAGACTATGAAATGCATAATTACATGTTCAATCCAGAGGTTACAAAGGAGGATCCTTTAAAACTGCTGTAGGTTGTGTTCAAAGCTGGTAGAAATAAAATTGCTTCCTTTAAACTTATAAAGGATGTTATTTTTCATTAATAATGAATTTACTTCATGTATTTATAAAAAAAATGTCTCTTGATAAAATTATATTGTCTAAAGAATGAAATGTTTGATTATGAATCATTTTTACCCCATTTTTGTGAATGCATCTAATTTAACAGCATGTGCCTAAAATCACGTATTTCTTTGGAGAAACTATATATAATTAAAATAATCTTGTTTGTCTGTTTTCATGCATCACAAGGTTATAGTCATGAAAATTAACAGAGACAAAAGCAGAACAAAAAAGAGACTTACATCCCAAACTAAGTAATTATACTGACTGGAATAAAAATGAGATCATTTTTCAGAGCTGTTGGATGTGCATATAGATCGCCTCCAAACATCTTTAATTTATGTGACTGCTGATAGTTTTGTAACAAATAAGCTATTCTGATACTGACCTTCATAGCATTACAGAGGTAATATATTTTCCAGGACTGAACCGGTCTTAAAGAGTTGTATTTTACAGGAGCAGGAAATACGGTTTCCTTTTTTATAGGTCATATACTTATTTTCTTTTATGTCACAACATGTTTATCAAATGGGTTTGGCTAATAATTTCATTTTAAAATAATATGAAACATAAAATATATAATATGGAACATAAAAACAAATTTAAAATCAATTTGGATAGAATCCTAAAGATGGTGCCAATATTTCACTGTGATTGTTCAATAAAAACAATTGTAAAAATAAAACCGAAATAAATATTTCAAACATATAGCTTACATTTGGGAAATAGGAGTTGGGAAAAAGAAGCATTGGATACATAGTTATTAATTAGAACACTCAGGAATTTTTGCATTGTTTTTATTGGATAATTGCATCGTTTCACACTGGAAAACTGATTTCATTTGTCATACACTGTCAGTTATAAGGAAGCAGGTCCACCTTATGAGGTGTCCAAAGTTATTTCACTATTGGTGCAATGCCTATTTACAAGAATCCCACCAGTTTGACTGAATTGTCTTGGGAATGGTCAGTACAGGAGATACAGCCTGTACTACTTTCTGCTGTGCAAGACCTCTAAACCCAGCCCTTCTTCACACTTCCCCCACTCTAGCTGGAAATTCCACCACATGCAGAGAACATTTATAGACATGAGATAAGATAAGATGATAAGATAATCTTTATTGTCATTTTTTTTTTACTGTGGACACACTGGCACACATTAAAAATGAAATCAAAATAAATTGATTGAACAATGAATTATAATTTTATTTTTATATAATATGACCAGTATTACCAGGTGAAAGTAGCTGCAGGGTCAAAAATCATGACAAGCAAAATTAGCAAAATCTGCTTTTAATTATTTATCTGCTTTTAATTATTCTTTTCAACTATATATTGTATTATTGCAGCCCCCAAAATAAATGATAGTTATAATTGTCTGTTAGGAACCATATTACAATAAACCATACTAGAAATATGAGAAACAAAATTTGAATAATATGGGAAGGGACTAATGGAAAAATCAATTCAAAAAAATATTATGGAAAAATTATAATTGCAAATCATGAAATTCTTTTACATGGAAAATTATTGGGGGATTTTTCTAGTCCTAGGACATAATCACTGAAAAAAATAAGCCTCTTTTTGAGACCGAGTAGTCCTCTAAAGAAGCACTAGGCGAGCACCCTGAAACAGGAGTAGAAATTAATAGGAAACTTGCTTTTAAAATTAGAGTTGTTTAATCAAAGATAGTTGAAATTTCGCAGCCAAATTCTACTTCAACTAAGGTTTCTGCATTGGTTTCAAGGACAGAGCAAATGAATTATAATGCATTACACTAATAGAACTGGGAGATTACCAGAGCAAGGAGATGAAATTTATCAGTCATTTGAAGTAACAGAGTGTAACTAGGCATCTACTAGGCGGGTGGAGGGGAAGCCCTCAATGTTAGATTATCCCCAGGTGATGAATCTGTATAACCCATCAAGCATCATTTCCTAAGACTTATGAACCATCTGTTCAAAGTGCCTCCATTAGTTCACATAAACTTATTGAATCTTCATCCAACCCATTATTGAATTCAAGGGCTATCAAGCACGGGCATAACTCTGTGTGACTCAAGTGACAAAGTTGATTCTCTTTATCTGGGCAAAGAAGTTCACTCAGGAGGTTCCTTTTCTCCTCATTTGTTATGAGCAATAGTGGCACACAATATCTATTCAAGCTTTTTTTCCTGATTACTTTTTTGTTATTCCAATAAATAACATAGTGCAAATTAAAATCTGCCTCACCTGCAGCACTAGTTATAATGTGGTAAATATGTAAAGAAGAGGAGAAACGGTCAGTTCATGAAATATCCCTCAGCTTTTCTTGTAGGAAAGATGAAGATAGCAATACTTCCATCTTTCTGTGTATATTTATAACTGGAATTATTTTATCTCCTTCCTCTTAGTTGTTACAGTAATGACAATTGTAGTAGTAGTAGTAGTACTACTACTAAGCTTACCTTTAACAATTTTACTATTTATTCAGCCCATATTCTTTTATTATCCACTTCTGCTATAAGTTTCCATTTCTCAAAGTTCATAATGGATACCTTTAAAGAAATGCTTCTTGAATTTGCTACCAATGATTTGATATTTTAAAGATAATTCCTTGAAATAGCTATTAAATTACAGACTGATTTGGAGACAAATATTAATTCCCAGTTCTTTGGTGCTTAGGTTTTATTTGAAGAAGGCAAACTGATAACCCAGCAAACATAATATATTCTTAATTATATTAAATTACCTCTCAGGAGCAGTTCTCTCTTTTGTCAAAGTCCAGTAACTTGTTCTTAGTGATAGATGTGAATGTCGCTGGGCTGTTCTGTACCACCATTTAACTCTCCAAATGAAAACCTGATCAGTTGTGAAGGTATAATTAGATAGTGAAAAATAATTATCTGAGTCATATCATTATAGCCTTCTTGCCTGTAATCCTCTTGTGATCTATGAACAAATTATTTTATTAGGAAATCATTAGATCTTAATTTGTCTGCAAATACATCAATATTAATTATTTATACTCTAGCACTGCATCCTTAACATAAATTCATATTAATGTGCAATTAGCACTACAATATACAGATTTTGCTAACCTTGAAGTCAGTCCAATATTGAGCATTTGAATGTCAGAATAATATCATCTTCCATAATATCAAACTATGCTGCCTTAAAAGTAATAATTAGCATGCATCTGATATCATCAGTTACTTGCAGACACATGAAAAGATCTTAGTATGGTAAGAATAATATGTAGTCATTATATTATTGAAAGCAAAGAAACATACTTCCCTAAAGCTTTTATTTTTAAAAACTTAGTAATTTTCTTGCTCCTGGTGCCCTCAAACAGGGAGACTTTGGCTATACTAGCTATGAATTTTAGGGATAGAACACTAACACTTTTGGAGAACAGTAGTTTGAGAATTGGTTGAATATGAATTTTAGGAAAAGAGGTAAGAAAAGATAAATTGTTGAACCCTTAATAGCTTTTTCACTGCCCATCCTTGGCATGGAAAATGAATTTCATGACTCAAAGTATGAACCATTATTTTTTTGCCAATTCAGTTTAATTGGAACATAATTCTATTACATTTCAAGAATTGCTTTTGTCTGGAAACAGCTTTATGATAAGATACAAAATCTGGATGTGTAATTAAATGGCACCTTTAATTTTATTTTATTTTATTTCAAACACTTGGCTGCAGGAAGGCCTTCCTGTGGTTTGACAGCTTGCAATTTTAAATAGCTAAAGTTCAGTCCAATAAAATGTATCATTTTAACCTGTTCTGTGATATTAATTCCTAGTGCAGCATTTTGAGGAAAAAAACAACTCTACTTTCCTAAAGCTTTCCTTAAGGAGAAAAAGATTTATATTCTGTTAATATAATGAAACTTTTCAGAACAGAATTTAGATTATATATTGTTTGATCAATCTAAGGAATTATAAAATGAAATATGGCACTCTGGTTAGAAATCAAAGGAATGCAATATGACTTGATAAAATCAGAGATGCTTAAGTTGTAATCACAACAAAAAGCAGACAAGTACATTCAGAAGAAAGAAAGTAACTTTCTTTCTTTCTTTCTTTCTTTCTTTCTTTCTTTCTTTCTTTCTTTCTTTCTTTCTTTCTTTCTTTCTTTCTTTCTTTCTTTCTTTTTCTTTGTTTCTTCTGGTGCATTTCCATCAGTATAAGAATAAAGGTAAAGGTAAAGGTTCCCCAGCACATGTGTGCTAGTCATTTCCGACTCTAGGGGCCAGTGCTCATCTTCGTTTCAAAGCTGAAGAGCCAGCGCTTGTCCAAGGACGTCTCCATGTATAAATTGTTTAAAAACTCTCTATGGAGTATAATGTTGATCCAGCATTTATGATCTACTCTAAGAGGATAAGAATTCTAGATAGCTTTTTTTATATTTTGTATTTAGAACATTGAATTTGGCACATTGAACAATTAATTAATTCATTCTAAAGACAATTTTGATCTTTCCTGCTACCAACCTTGTTCCAGCCATTAACTCTCTCTATCATATTTTTTAATAGATAGATTTTTTAAAATTTGCTTTGTCTGGGACTTTTAAACAACTCTAGGAAAACTTTGAAATGCTAAAAAGACCTTTTATACTTTATAATAAATCAGTAACTATATACAAGTGTATGTTTCTTATTCTGAGATTCCTAGATTTATTGGGTAGATGAAAAAAGCATCGAGGGCTCAGTGGGTAGTATAGTTCCTGCTAAATCGCTCAAGGCCAGTTATAATTATTAAATCCCAGTTCTAGTAAACATTTTTACAGGTATAGTTTAAATGGCTCAAATTCCAGTCCATCAAGTCTATCCTCTTATTCAAAAAATGAATTAAAACTACTCCTTTAAATGACCTATGGAGACTGTGGAGCATTGTGAGCAATTATATGCCAGATTTCTGAATGGGAAACTGACAGTCTGTGGCAAAATAATATTCAGGCAGAGGAACAAGCCAGCTTTAGGAAATGATGCTCAATATTAGAATAGAGTCTCCACATGTGGTGAAAAATACCATTAATGTGATTGTTATTACTCTGTTGTTTTGCAGGTACACAGAGCCTCTGTACCAGAGACAAATTCCTTGTGTGTCTAATCAAGGCCAAATAAATTCTATTCTGTTCTGTTCTGTTCTGTTCTGTTCTGTTCTGCTCTGCTCTGCTCTGCTCTATTCTGTTCTATGCATACTTAACAAACGTGAGATGACTTTCATAGATTTGAAGACCATATTTGACTCAGCCCCAAGAGGATGACTACAGCATAGTCTGCCATATCTATTCATTGGTGTCTGCTTATGCTAAATCTGTTTTTATGCTTGTTCCTATAAAACTGCACAAGAATAATAACACACAAGTCCAACATGCCTTTTCAGAATATCCTCTTCTCTCCCCTGCAATATTCATTTAAAAAAACCAGGGATGTACACTTACCCTGACTTCATGTTAACTCTTTGGCGGACTTTTTATCAAGAAAGAGACACCAATCACTCATGCTGGTAAACAAACCTTCTTCATGCAGGCGAACTCATTCTTTTAACTTTTCAAGTCGTGATAAGATAATCCCTTTGGGATCTTGATGATACTGTTGAGATAATAAAGTTACTATCAACTAAAAAAACCCTACAGGTACAGTCTTCAAGAGGGTCCTTTATATATGATCATTCCTATAAAATTTACAACATTAGTATCTTTGATGTAATGTACAGCTGCCCTTAAAGTGAGGAAGGAATGAGAGGACCATTCGGGGGGAAGGGGGGGCTTCAGAAAGAGATTACTCATTTTGACAGAGGAAAGCATGTGAAAGATGACCCTATTTTGATTTTTTGGGTTGTCTACAGTATGTGGCTCCTCACTTCTGCTTTTTGAACTGCTAGTGGAAGCCATGGCCAGGAAGGCTTTGTCCAGCTTCAATTGGTGGATAGGTTGCAGTTTTTCTCTATTGGGTTAACATTGCAGTGGTGTCTTATGCCCATATAATTTCATGGTTAAGCTACTAAGGACTCCCCTTGAGTACAATATAGAAGTTGCAATGATATAATGCATAGTTAGTGATACATTGACTTTTTTTACAGTAGAGATCATAACATCCAAGATATTTTAAAAGACATTCTCTACCTACAAGAAGATTTAATACTATAAAATAAAGTTATATCATCATTATAGTCATTACCTATCAGAAGATCACAAGAACAAATAGAATAGCCATGAAACATCACAAGCGCTATAAGAAAAATCAGTAGTGTTACCAAGCTATGCCAGCAATTTTGGAGAATAACACAATGGCCAACAGGCATCATTATCAAAAAGAGGAACTTAATAGACAGTACAGCTATCACACAATATCTTTAAAATCCACATGCTGGCATAGCTTGGATTCCCCTAGAATACTCTGTAGACGCAAATTGGACTTTGAAGAAGCAGGATAGAAGGAGTATTGATGCTTTTGAAATTTGGAGAAGACTCCTGAAATCCATGGATAGACAAGAAAATAAATAAATGGATCATGGAACAAATTACTCCAGAGTTCTTGCTTGAGAGACAAATGATATATATTAGTATCTTTGATGCATAGCATATAAAGTCAGGGAGGCTACTGTGTTATGCACATGGTAGAAGTCCTGGCAGCCAACAGTCACGAGTCTGTTTATTGCACTGGTGCACACAAAAAGATGAACTAGCTTCATACTGGCCAACCTTCAATGTTCTCAGAGGAAGGAAGTCAGCTCATCTGGGACTCCCTTCCATCAATCCTCTGTTGATTGCCTCAGGGCAAATCCAGCACTGGTTCCAGCTCCCTGCCCAGAATGCAGCCAGAAGTTTCCTACCACCAAAAAGGTGGTAATGATTTACTCACAAACAATGCCTTCAAACTGTTAGGTGGGCAGGAGCTAGGGACAAGAGACGAGAACTCACCCCATCCTGCAGAACTGGACTCAAACCACTGGAGTGCTGGCAACTGCCCAGCATGTCCAACATCATTAAGCCTCTGCACCACTCCATCCCCTTTTGAGAATACTATAGTGCTGGGAAAGGTGGAAGGAAAGAGAAGGACAGCAATAAGATGGATAGACCCAGTTACAGTGGATATAGGTACACCATTAAAAGACATGAAGGGACATAATTACTAAGAGTCCACTCCAACCTGATGGCACATAATCACTCAAATTATTATTTTCCCTTTGTAATGGTTTTCAGAGTTTTTATTTTTTCTTATTATTTTTTGAATTACATCATTGTCTCTAACAGTTTCATCTAGAAGGAAATTCATTAGCTTTGCCATTAATAGTAATTTTTTGTATTAGTAAAAAGAGGTTATAAAAACTACAGATATGAGATGCAAAATCCAGACAACCATTAAGCAGCAGCAAAGAGATTACAGAAAACTAATTCTTTGCTGCCTTCTAATGATTGTTTGGCTTTCGTAGCCACATCCGTAGTACTAGTTAAGATAATAATCTCTCCTGTACCTGACTAAAATAAAATTGAGATCTTACTTTGATGTTGGAAACAAACCACAGTCTCCATTGAGTTTACAGTAGCTGGTTTAAACAGTTCTTATTTACAACACATCTCTGTGCTTAGATCAAATTGATAAACAATGGCAGCCTTACTAGGTGGACCAGACAGGAAACATGATGAGCTAATTCTACTTTAATGTAACACTACATTAACAGAACATTCGGTTAATTCTCCCTGTCTCCTTTATGCTTAAGAAATTAGGAAGGATCTCTTCTAGGCTTCTTGCTTATCCAGCTGCAGACTGTGCTGTTTCTTAACTTGCCATTCCCTAGTGAGTGTCTCTGGTCTCAGTCTCTCAACGTCATTCCCACATACCATTACAAGTACCCATTATATTTGAAGCAAAGATTTCCATTGTTCATGTGCAAATTACTTGTCTTTCATGTTTATTTTGCCAATTATTCATTAAAATACCATACTAAAATCTGTTGTTATTCTTTTCCTTCCCTATCCACTTTACAGCCATTGGAGTGATTGGCCACATCTGAAATAATGCAGCTGATTGATGAAGCTGGTTAAAGAGAGAAATATTTTTACTGGTCAAAAATAGATAGACTCTTTCAAGCAGCCTTACAGTTAAAAGATACCGAAGCACTGAGTCATTTGTTCTGCCTAATCTCATGCTCTGGTGGCTAAATTCATTCCCTATAAACAAAATGTCCTATTATTGTGTCAACAAGTAAAAGCACCACTTTCAAAACAAACAGTAATTTAAAATCTGAAACCAGCTTCCTGTTAACATTTGCAATTCCCAAAAATTAGCAGCAGGAATTCCTTTGAGTAATTAAACCACACACAGAACTGTCCAAAGAAAGAACAATAGCTTCCCGCTCTTTTCCATGGATGAGATAATAAATATAATGATTTATTGCAAAATGGGCACATTTTGATTTCATCCCTTAACCTTGTTGCTCAGTAATTCCCACAGCCTTTTCCAGTGTAATGGCCTCTATTAATGTTAGATCTCATAATCCTCAGAATATTGTCCTCCTATAATATGTGGAACAACCAGCAAATATTGTATTATGTGCACTCATCCTGTTCAAGAGCTTCCCTTATGATCTATTACTACTATGCACAATAACTTACATGCAAATCAATAAAGGGAGGACAATGACCAGCTTGCTTCTCTAACAGGAAAATTTCTTCCATTCCATGGTTCACATGACTGCTATCAGTGTGTTACAAAATGAAAGTTAAATTCATTTCATTTTTCCAAGTGCTTAGAGGTTTTTGGCTTTAGGCCTGTTACCTGGGGTGACCATCTAATTCAGGGATGTCAAACGTCTGGCCCATGGGACAGATGCGTCATCTGGAAGCCGTGCCCACCCCATTGCTGGCAATGGCAAAAATGCTCCAATACGTTGCACAATGTCACGTGACATCACGAGTTTGACATGTCTAATCTAGTTGAAAGACCATCTGCGATTCAGAATGTTAGGCAAAGGAATTCCTAGTAATGAGAATCCTGGTGAGCATTTCACAGGCATAATTCAGATCCTCAGATATATTGCTTTCATATCAAAACTTTGCCCCCACTTGTGGAGGCCTATCCAAATTTCTGCCAAATTGAAAATCATCAAAATAGCTCTTGGAAGAGTATTTGTATTTCAATAAGAAGGCAAATTTAGATAGCACACTAAAAAGCAGAGACCTCACCCTGTCAACAAAAGTGCGTATAGTCAAGGCTATGGTCTTCCCAGTTGCAATGTATGGCAGTGAAAGTTGGACCATAGGAAAGGCTGAGTGCCAAAGAATTGAAGCCTTTGAACTATGGTGCTGGAGAAGACTCCTGTGAGTCCCTTGGACTGCAAGGCAATCAAACCGGTCAGTCCTAGAGGAGATCAACCCTGACTGCTCTTTAGAAGGCCAGATCCTATAGTTGAAACTCAAATACTTTGGCCACCTAATGAGAAGGAAGGACTGACTGGAGAAGAGCCTAATGCTGGGAAAGGTTGAGAGTACAAGAAGAAGGGGATGACAGAGAATGAGGTGGCTGGATGGAGTCACTGAAACAGTAGGCATGAGCCTAAATGGACTCCAGAAGATGGTAGAGGACAGAAAGGCCTGGAGGAACATTGTTCATGGGGTTGTGATGGGTAGGACAGGACTTCGCAACTAACAACAACAAGAAGAAGGTTTAAGAGAATGTCTCCCTTAGGTTTTTAAGTGATCTTAAGTATCACTCTGTGCTGTTGTTCTGTCCATACTCAAAGAGCAATTAATAGCAATCCTACCCTTCTTACTAGATGCATGCTAAAATACAGTAGTTGTACTCATTTAAGAAAATTAATTTCTTGCTAAAACTCTCAAAGTACCTATTGGTTCCAAGTCATTGTGAATAATAAAGTGATCCAAAATATTAACCATCTTATTTGTGAAGTTAAAACATGTTTTTTTGCATGGGGACTTTAACTTTAACTTTCCTAAAGAAGGAAAACATTGATAGGTACTATTCAATTGTCCTCCATGGAAAATGTTCTTTCTTCCTACTCCAGATAAAAGATTTATTCAAGATCAAAAGTCAGTTGACATACACCGCAATATTTTTGAATATATCCAGAGAAAAGTGGAACAGTGGCTATTCGTGGAAAATGCTTAAGACCTATAGTATATAAATCTCTTTCTACCTGTATCATATAGGGAAGTTTAGGTGTGATATTTTTCTAGATAATTCAGAAACCACTAAGGTTCAGAAATTTTAATGTCTGACATAATGCAATTGGACAGAAGCAGGACTCACCCTTGCTCCTTTCCCAACAAATCCTGCACGTCAAAAATTTTTATTTTATAACTCAGCTGCAAACATTTGCTGCAGGCTGGAACTTGGCAAGTAGTATTTCATCCAGGGAGCAGTTTTAAACAAAGAAATATCAGTTTATTTTAAAATGTATGATTGCCAATACTTCTCCCTTCCATACATATAATGCAATTGAGGATTGATTTATCAAAATTAATTTAGCAAATGAGTAGTTGTAACCAGAGATAATTGTTTCAGAGTGGAAATAGCAGAAACAAAGCAGCCAATATGTAAAAGTCTAAAACATAATATATAACACATAACATAGTAATAATATAACTAAATGACTAGAATTGTCTCAGAGAAAGAAATGAAATAAAACAAATAAAATGATTGTTTTGGCTTTTATGTGCTTCAGTTAAATATCAGAGATATTGAAGATACCTACTTCTAAATAAAAAAATGCATAGCTTTACTAAAAAAATAAACTGGTTCTAAACTCTGCAGTGATTCCAAATTTTCAAAGGCAGAGTGCTATTTTTTTTACAAATAATTTGAATCAAAATGTTTTCTAAAATCACAAGATTATCTTTAAAATACACTAATCTGATCTCTGTCTCTCTCTTTCTCACCCAACAATCTTCCTAATCTTGCCATCAAATATTCCATCTTTTTCAGATTACTTTAGAATTTGGAGACCTTGGATTTTTTCACATCTGAAAAAAACTGAATTTTTATTTTGGATAGATTTCACATTTGCATCAATTTCTGGACAGTGGTAGACTAAATTTGTATACTTTACCACAGGGTAGGATTACACAAATGGGATACAAAGTACTTAAGAGTTAAACAAGGGAAAGGCCAGAGAGAGTGGGGAGCTAAGTAGGGTTGTCAGATTTGGGTTAAAAAAAAAAATAAACCTTGACAGCAGCAAAGAGATATAGTGATACCAATAGATCTCAGAACAGGTAGCTTAAAAAAAGTCCATCTATTTTGTATTTTATTTTATCACACACATAACATTCACTGATAGGAAACCTGCACAGCTAAAAGACACATGGAAGAAAATACACACAATAAAACTGAGGTCAGGATGCAAACACATACGGTAACTGGAAAAGATAGCTAGGTGTAGGCCAGGGGTCAGCAACCTGAAACAGTGAAAGAGCCACTTGGAACCGGTTCCCTCACAAAAGGAAAAGCTGGGAGCTGCAAAAAATGTGTGCACATGTGCATACATGCGCACATGCGCAGAACAGGGTTTGACTGAAGAGTGGAGCCAAGGTGAGATATGCACCTACCCTGCATATTTGAATTGATTGGTTGAACTTTTTTAGTCCCACTTTTTTTTGGGGGGGACTGCACATGGCAGAGGACTGGGAGCCGCAGGAGATGGCTGAAAGAGCCGCATGAGGCTCTGGAGCCGCGGGTTGCAGACCTGTGGTGTAGGCAGTGCATTTGCAGGAACCTTTTTTGGCCAAAGAATATGGAAGAGTGGCCCTGCTACCAAGGAATATTTTTTCCCTCTCTATTACTGTGAAAAGACTACAAGAAGTACTGAGGTGTTCACTGAGGTGAACAACTGCTGCCTAATCAAAGTCTACAAAATATACAAGATGTGATCTGGAGAAACTTGACAAACTTGTTGACGTGATAAAGACTTGGTTGATCTATGGATCAAGCAAAATAAAATCTGTTTACGGTAAGTACTATTGGTGAGGGGATGTTTCTGGCTCTTTCCTTGATGAAATGTCTGCCAGCATGGAATCATAGAACTGAAAGGACTTTTAGGACATTAAGTCCAACTATTTCCTCATTGCATGAACTCAAATGAGGCCTCTGTTTGATACATGGAAGGAAAACAAGCCATGGTGGTGTAGTGGTTAGACTGCAGTATTGCAGGCTAATTCTGCTGACTGATGACTGTCAGCAGTTTGGCAGTTCAAGTCTCACCTGCTCAAGGTTGACTCAGCCTTCCATCCTTCCTAGGTTGGTAAAATAAGGACCCAGATTGTTGTGGCAATATGCTGACTCTGTAAACCACTTAGAGAGAGCTATGAAGCAGTATATAAGTCTAATTACTATTGCTATTGCTAGAATCCACTGTCCTTGGTATCTCTTCACTGGTTGTTATGTCAAACCTCTCTTACTGTTGGATATTTTACTAATATCAAATTCCAATCTGCTGCCTTGTAATGAAATACTGTGTATTATTCCATATCCTGCTCTCTGAAAAATCAAAGGATAAATCTTGGCATTCTTCTCTATGACAGCCTGTCAGGTAGTATATTTTCCTCAACCTTATCTTCTTAAGGTTAAACATTCCTAAGTTTTTCAATTAATCTTCACCTCTCCTTTCATATGATTTATTTTCTATTTTATAGCTACCCGATAATCCTGATTGTCATCCTGTGAATATATTCCATTTTACCTAAATCCTTCTTAAAATATGATAGTCAATGCTGGGCATAGTACTCAGGATAGGATTTACTTCAGCATAGGGTAGAGGTATTAGAAACCATACTTCTTGCTGTTGAAGCCTAAACTTGCTTTTATTATTTTTATTTATTATTATTTATTAAATTTTTATACCGCCCTTCTCCCGAAGGACTCAGGGCGGTGAACAGGGCATATCTTAAAACTACAAAAATACAAAAATTAAAAAAGAATTAAATTATTGCCCACAATAAAAACAATAAAAATATATATAAATATTAAAACCCTAAGTGATTCCCCATCAGGCCAGGCCAGCTTGTTCAAATAAATGGGTCTTTAACCCGCGACGGAAGGAGCGGAGATCCGGTGCCATCCGGAGCTCAACCGGCAGCTGGTTCCACAAAGCCGGAGCGCCCACAGAGAAGGCCCTCCCCCTGGGGGCCACCAGCCGACATTCCCTGACCGGAGGCACCCTGAGGAGGCCCTCTCTGTGGGAACGCACGGGGCGGAGGGGAGTTGACGCCGGCATATGCCTATTTTACAGCCATATCATAATGCTGATTGATATATAGTTTGTGATCAACTACAGTACTACTCTAAGAAATTTCTCTCAGCTACTATTGCCAAAGTAAGTATCCTCTATTTTATTTCTTTATCTAAGAAGAACTAATTTGTTTCTCTTAAATCTCAGTGTTATTTTCAGAATTTCTATAAATGATCAAGACAATTTCATATGTTATTTATGTCTTCTAGAATAATGTCATCCTACTCAGTTCTATGACAAAAATCTAAATATTGCTCCCTATCTTCATTAATAGAAATATTAAAGACTGCAAGATCTAATGATGAATGTTACAGCAGGCTACTCAGTACCTCCCTCCAATTTAATGAGAAATTGCTTATAAATCAGTAGAATTTTTAAGCTAGGTATGTATCCATTTAATTGGCATGATATGCAATATATCCTAATGATCATATTACTCAAATCTTGAGATCAAACTATATTACATGTATAGCATTTCCACAATCTGCCAATGAAATTATTTGATTAAAAAAACAAGCCAAGATAAATGCTGGTTTCCATAATCACTTTATAGTTTTCAATATATTTACAGATCAATCAATATATGTACTTCTGCAAGATTTTTCCAAGGTATCAAAGTCAGACTGTATTCATCCTTTAGGTGTGTATATTTAGAGAGAAATAGATACAAAGACTGAGATCTATCACACACACACACACAGAATGAGACAGAGAGAGACAGAGAGAGAGAGACAGAGAGAGAGACAGAGAGAGACAGAGACAGAGAGAGACAGAGACAGAGAGACAGAGACAGAGATAGAGACAGACAGAGATCCTTTTAATACCGTATATACTTGAGTATAAGCCGACTCGATTATAAGCCGAGACCCCCAATTTTACCCCCAAAAACTGGAAAAAGTTATTGACTCGAGTATAAGCCGAGGCTGGGAAATGCAGCAGCTGGAGGCTGGATCCCCCGAAAGACGTCTCTGCTGAGATGAGAGAACGGGGTGGCAAGCCGCCGAGAGAATGGGGCGGTGGAGTGCTCCGCCGAGAGAATGGGGCGGCTTGCTGTTCTCTCGGTGCAGCACGGCAGAGGCTGGATCTCGCGAAAGAAGTCTCCGCTGAGCGAGAGAATGAGGCGTCTCAGCGCCCATTTTCTCGGCGAAGACTTCTTTCGGGGGATGCAGCTTCTGCCGCCCCTTTCTCTCAGCTGCCCAGTGGAACAGCTTGCCACCAGAAATCAAGAGTGCTCCATCACTGGAGGTTTTTAAGAAGAGACTGGACATTCACCTGTCTGAGATGGTATCGGTCAGTGGTGGCAAAACTTTTAGAGACCGAGTGCCCAAACCGCAAGCCAAAACCCACTTGTTTATCACAAACTGCCAAGGCAGCATCGGCATTCTGGTGCCCTCGGGGGAGGGGACAGGGAGGCGCCTCTGAGTGCCGCCTCTGGCACGAAAAAAAAGGGGGAGCAAAAAATGGGCCACCGTACCGCAAGGCACAAAAACGCCAACCGCCGCGCCGCAGGGTGCAGATACAAGGCACCGCACCACGTGAGAACGGGGCTGGGCTAGTGAGTATCACGCAGGCACTAGCCCCGCCCCCTTTGCAGCATGTGCCTGCTCGTGGCCCCGTGCACGCATGCACGCATGTAAAATGCTTCCCCCTCCCTTTTCTTCCAGTCCACCAACCGACAAGGACCTGCTGCTGGCAGCGGTGGTGGCGCACGTGCCAACAGAGAGGGCTCTGAGTGCCACCTCTGGCAGGCGTGCCATAGGTTCACCACCACTGGTATAGGTCCTCCTGCTTGAGCAAGGGGCTGGACTAGAAGACCTCCAAGGTCCCTTCCAGCTCTATTCTATTCTATTCTATTCTATTCTATTCTATTCTATTCTATTCTATTCTATTCTATTCTATTCTATTCTATTCTATTCTATTCTATTCTATTCTATTCTATTCTATTCTATTCTATTCTATTCTATTCTATTCACTTTCTATATTTCTATTCTATTCTATTCTATTCCATTCACTTTCTATATTTCTATTCTATTCTATTCTATTCTATTCTATTCTATTCTATTCTATTCTATTCTATTCTATTCTATTCTATTCTATTCTATTCTATTCTATTCTTATTACCATTCTCTATTCTATTCTATTCTATTCTATTCACTTTCTATATTTCTATTCTATTCTATTCTATTCCATTCACTTTCTATATTTCTATTCTATTCTATTCTATTCTATTCTATTCTATTCTATTCTATTCTATTCTATTCTATTCTATTCTATTCTATTCTATTCTATTCTATTCTATTCTATTCTATTCTATTCTATTCCATTCACTTTCTATATTTCTATTCTATTCTATTCTATTCTATTCTATTCTATTCTATTCTATTCTATTCTATTCTATTCTATTCTATTCTATTCTATTCTATTCACTTTCTATATTTCTATTCTATTCTATTCTATTCTATTCTATTCACTTTCTATATTTCTTTTCTATTCTATTCTATTCTATTCTATTCTATTCTATTCTATTCTATTCTATTCTATTCTATTCACTTTCTATATTTCTATTCTATTCTATTCTATTCTATTCTATTCTATTCTATTCTATTCTATTCTATTCTATTCTATTCTATTCACTTTCTATATTTCTATTCTATTCTATTCTATTCTATTCTATTCTATTCTATTCTATTCTATTCTATTCTATTCTATTCTATTCTATTCACTTTCTATATTTCTTTTCTATTCTATTCTATTCTATTCTATTCTATTCTATTCTATTCTATTCTATTCTATTCTATTCTATTCACTTTCTATATTTCTATTCTATTCTATTCTATTCTATTCTATTCTATTCTATTCTATTCTATTCTATTCTATTCTATTCTATTCTATTCTATTCTATTCTATTCTATTCTATTCTTATTACCATTCTCTATTCTATTCTATTCTATTCTATTCTATTCTATTCTATTCTATTCTATTCTATTCTATTCTATTCTATTCTATTCTATTCTATTCTATTCTATTCTATTCTTATTACCATTCTCTATTCTATTCTATTCTATTCTATTCACTTTCTATATTTCTATTCTATTCTATTCTATTCCATTCACTTTCTATATTTCTATTCTATTCTATTCTATTCTATTCTATTCTATTCTATTCTATTCTATTCTATTCTATTCTATTCTATTCTATTCCATTCACTTTCTATATTTCTATTCTATTCTATTCTATTCTATTCTATTCTATTCTATTCTATTCTATTCTATTCTATTCTATTCTATTCTATTCTATTCTATTCTATTCACTTTCTATATTTCTATTCTATTCTATTCTATTCTATTCTATTCACTTTCTATATTTCTTTTCTATTCTATTCTATTCTATTCTATTCTATTCTATTCTATTCTATTCTATTCTATTCTATTCTATTCTATTCACTTTCTATATTTCTATTCTATTCTATTCTATTCTATTCTATTCTATTCTATTCTATTCTATTCTATTCTATTCTATTCTATTCTATTCTATTCACTTTCTATATTTCTATTCTATTCTATTCTATTCTATTCTATTCTATTCTATTCACTTTCTATATTTCTTTTCTATTCTATTCTATTCTATTCTATTCTATTCTATTCTATTCTATTCTATTCTATTCTATTCTATTCTATTCTATTCACTTTCTATATTTCTATTCTATTCTATTCTATTCTATTCTATTCTATTCTATTCTATTCTATTCTATTCTATTCTATTCTATTCTATTCTATTCTATTCTATTCTTATTACCATTCTCTATTCTATTCTATTCTATTCTATTCTATTCTATTCTATTCTATTCTATTCTATTCTATTCTATTCTATTCTATTCTATTCACTTTCTATATTTCTATTCTATTCTATTCTATTCCATTCACTTTCTATATTTCTATTCTATTCTATTCTGTTCTGTTCTGTTCTGTTCTGTTCTACGTTCTGTTCCAATCCATTCCATATTTTCTATTCCATTCTGTTCCACTGTCCGAGCCCATCGGAGGCAACCCAGTCAGCCCACACAGGAGTTACACTAAGGCTACGCAGCCTCTCCTCTCAACCTGAACCCCTCCTTACCTTTCCTTTTATCTGCATCCTATTTTTAACTGCCGGCTCTGCCCAGCCCTATTTTGTCCTTGAGCACTCGTGAGCTCATCAAGAACAGAAGGTAACCGTGGGGGGAAAGGCAGGGCAAGATCTGCAAGATCCCCATTTGCATTTGACTTTGCCATCCCATCTAGTTCGAGATAACACACGAGAGAGAGAGAGAGAGAGAGAGAGAGAGAGAGAGAGAGAGAGAGAGAGAGAGAGAGACGCACACCTCAGCAAAAAAGAAAGAAAGAAAAAGTAGTAGAAGAGGCAGAGAGCCCCTGTGGGTAGGAGTGAGGATGGGGAGAAACAGCAAGAAGACCGGGTGGGGTGGGGTGGGTTAATCACTAAACCTTCCAGTGTTTAACCAAAGCAGCTTTTGCATTTGTCAAGCTCTGCTAGCAGGGCACTGGACGGGCCTGGCGGAGCTGCTGAAGGTGAACGGGAGAAGGTGAGTCTTCGCCGAGAAAATCTCAGCGCCCATTTTCTCGGCGAAGACTTCTTTCGGGGGATGCAGCTTCTGCCGCCCCTTTCTGTCAGCTGCCCAGTGACAGAGGCTGGATCCCTCAAAAGAAGTCTCCGCTGAGACGAGAGAACAAGGCTTTTCTCTCTCCCCCCCCCCCGCTTTTGCCGCTTGTGTGTGTGTGTGTGTGTGTGTGTGTGTGTGTGTGTGTGACAGAGGCTGGATCCCCCGAAACAAGTCTCCGCTGAGACGAGAGAACAAGGCGTTTCTCTCTCCCACCCCGCTTTTGCCGCTTGTGTGTGTGTGTGTGTGGGGCAGTCAAGCGTTGTTTCCCTCCTCGTGCCCGTTTCTCAAGAGAAGCCCCCTGATTCAGCAAAATTGTGGGGGGGGGAGGGAAAGGAGGGAAGCGCAGAGAGCCAGGCAAATGGGAAGAAGGCTCAGGAGCTTCAGCCTTGCCTCAAGGACAGCGGAGTCCTCTCCGCAGCAGCCGCGTCCCCGCCCCCTTCCAAGCCAATGCCCCCCACTCCGATCCCCAATTCTCCCTTGCCATCAACAAAGCAGCTAGGGAGGCCTGGGGGGCGCAAAGAGATGCACCCCTTCCGCCCCCAAATTCACTCCCCAGCGCGCCTGGAGCTGCCTAAAGCCGGGAGTAAACGGAAGAACTGGAGACGGTTCGCTCCCGCGGCCTCGAAAGCGACCCGCGGAATTCTGCCCCGCCACCCAAGCTTGTCCGCTCGTTCCTCCGTCAGCCCCCACCCTCACCCCCGCGCCCCGCTCTTCTTCTTCTTCTCCCCTCGAACTTGGCAGCGACACCGGGAAAGCCGATGGGGAGTTTGGGGCCAACGTGCCGGGAGACGAGGCTGGGGAGAGAGATGAGGTTTTTTTTTACCTCTCGGGCTGCTGTCCGAGAAATACGGCGGGGCCGTCGGAGTCACATAGCCCGAACTGGGCGCTGACAGCAGCGTTCATCCACCCCGTCAGCAGCCATGACTCGGGCACTAAGCGGGGAGCGAAGGGAAGGGACCGGCTTCCTTTCAGCCACGCTGCGCCAGTGTGCGCGTCGCCAGGTGGCGGAGAGCGGGGGAGGGAAGGCGCCGGGCGGAGCGCTGCCCAAAGGGGAGGGAGGCGGAAAGACCTGCGAGCGGCGGCTGGCTGTGGCGTTGGGGCGGCGCGGGCGAGGCAGCGGGCGAGCGGGGGGGGAGCGGCGGCTGGCGGTGAGTTGGGGCGAGTTCGGGGCTGCGCGGGCGAGCGAGCGATGGGGGGGAAGCAGCGGCTGGCGGTGAGTTGGGGCGAGTTCGGGGCTGCGCGGGCGAGCGAGCGATGGGGGGAAGCAGCGGCTGGCGGTGAGTTGGGGCGAGTTCGGGGCTGCGCGGGCGAGCGAGCGATGGGGGGAAGCAGCGGCTGGCGGTGAGTTGGGGCGAGTTCGGGGCTGCGCGGGCGAGCGAGCGATGGGGGGAAGCAGCGGCTGGCGGTGAGTTGGGGCGAGTTCGGGGCTGCGCGGGCGAGCGAGCGATGGGGGGAAGCAGCGGCTGGCGGTGAGTTGGGGCGAGTTCGGGGCTGCACGGGCGAGCGAGCGATGGGGGGAAGCAGCGGCTGGCGGTGAGTTGGGGCGAGTTCGGGGCTGCGCGGGCGAGCGAGCGATGGGGGGGGGAGCGGCGGCTGGCGGTGAGCTGGGGCGAGTTCGGGGCTGCGCGGGCGAGCGAGCAATGGGGGGGGAGCAGCGGCTGGCGGTGAGCTGGGGCGAGCTGACACACAGGAAGGGGGGGAATGCCGGAATGCCGCTTCCCTACCAGCCATTCCCGTGGGTCTGACACACAGACGCACGCACGAGGGGGAGAAACAACGCTGGACTGCCGCCAGCTCTGCAAGGCTCTGCCGCTCCCTTCTCTCAGCAGCCTGTTCCGAACGAAGGGACAGTTCTTTTTTTTTGTTGACTGGAGTATAAGCTGAAGTGGAGTTTTTCAGCCCAAAAAGTGGGCTGAAAAATTCGGCTTATACTCAAGTATATACGGTATATTCAATAGACTTGTGAGAACTGTGGTAGCATTGTTAGAATCTTCTATGCATACATGAGTGTGCAAAATCCACTTTTGATGAGCAAAGTATAGCCTTTTAGCTGTTCTTCCAGATAGAAGTGTGGCATTTATGTGTTTCATGGATAGACATCAAAGGGCAGTTCACTCAAACCTTTGTCAAAGATTTGCTCTGTGTCATGGTTCCGATAAATGAGACAGTTCAAATAAAATGCAAACATTGTTTATCTAAAAGTCTTAATAATGAAATGAAACATCGGCACTCATGGAGGGATGCCAGAATCTGAAATCTCCTCCCCCCAAACCCATCATAACACACACACAATCCCCGCCCTTATCTACACGTCATAAATCACATTATCCAATTAGTTTTAGACAGGGCTTTTTTTCTAAAAAAAAAGGTGCCAGAACTCTCATCTTGTTAATCTTTTATTTATATAATTTTATTTATATATTTATTTATATAATTAAACAATTATATATCAATTCTTAACATACATTTAATTTATTGTATTTAAGGCAAATGTTCATAGAAAATTCCAAACTTTTGTCCAATTCTCATCTGGCAAATCTTCTTGACTCCTTTCCTTGCTCTTAGTATCTATCGCCGAATGTTGTCCTCTGAGTAACCACAGATCAACGTACTTTGAAGGATCGAAAAGTCTCAGAGGTGGTCCAACAAGTTTGATGAACAAAAGTGCTGAAATTGTCTTAGTCTTTAACGAAGCTCTTGTTGGGGTGGCAATTAGATTCATCTGTGAAAACCCACGTTCACATTCACTTGAAGAAATAGGAATGGTATTCAGAGTCCGTATCAAATGCAACAGTTTTTCTGGATATGTCTTTTCAAGAATATATTCACAGAATCTACAAATCATTTCTCTTTCATTTAGTAGTAGTCTGATTGATAAATTTCTAATTTCCACTTCTCCAAATGTCAGTTGAGTATTAACATCTTCAGGCCAATGTTTTTGATCAAGTACACGAGACCAATACGCCAACTCATTGTCTTTGCTATCAAGTAATCTTTTTTCAATTGACTCTTTCAATTTTGTATAAAATATACTTGGTTCAATGGGACAATCCTTTTTTGAATCTCTTTTGTGAAGTAAAACTCCACAAAAGCGAAGATCACTTACAGCAGCAACAGCACATTTATAATAGGGCCCAAAGTTCTGTCTTCGTTCTTCAAAAACTTGTACCAGTATTTTTATTTTCTTATTTGCCTTATACAAATCGATGTTATGGTCCTGTAGATCGAAACTTAAATCTGACAATTCTTGGAGAGTGTCACACATCAATCCTAGGTCCAATAAAAATTCTGTAGATGTTATTTTTCTTTTCAAGCCATCATAAGTGCATTTATCATTTTTATCTCTTGTAGGATCATGCATTGCTTGTTCAAAATGATACACAATGGATTCAAAATTATTCCATACAGCCAAAACTGTACGCAAACTAGATGACACCCATTGGGTACTTAAAATTCTTCCAATTTTCAGCAGCTCAGTCCCCAGTAATTCTGCACATGAATGCAACTCTCTGCTATTCTTTGGTGAAGCATGGTATATGACATGCAGTTTATCAATAAATGATTGGAATATATTTATTCCTGAAGTTTCCTTGGCAGCATCAGTTACTGATAATTCTAGTCTGTGATTAGCACAATGCCAAACTATAATAGAAGGAAAACGTTCTGACAGCAATTTTTTCACTCCACTTTTATATCCCATCATCACAGTGGCGCCATCGCATGCCAGACAAATCAAATATTTTTTTCAAATAATCTCCTGTCATCCCATAAGAGTAAAGACATTGGAGTAAGGAATCAAATATTCCTTCTGCTGTTACTTTTTCAAGTTCTACCAAGTCCAAAAACAAATTTACTGGTGAATTCATTCCCATACCTTCGATACAGCATTGAACAAATACTATGAGGGTATTTTTTTTTGCTTATTGTGGTTGATTCATCAATTATCAATTAAATTTTATTATTGGATCAAACAATTTCTTTAACCACAGTTTTCCTTATTTCTTCACTTATATGATTAACAATATATAATCTTAAAGGGCTTGCCATTGTGATAGAAGATTGCTACCACTGCTCCAGGGTCTGGCTAACTTAAATATGCATAGCATAATTAGATTTATTATTGCTGCTAAAGCTATGGATTACGGATTCACATTTCCCATGGATTGTCTTCTGTCCATGAGAGGGAAGCTTGGTAGATTCTAAATTTCATAATTTTAGTTATTCCTTTGTGGCAGGGTATATATGAGAACAAGCTGCAAAGGTCTTTAAAACATGTTTCTCACATATTTATATTTTTGAATCATAAATATTAAATCTTTTTTCTTTCCAATGATCCAAACTAATGCTTTAGAAATATAATTTCCAGTTTTAGCTACAGTAAACAAGCAAATTACACTAAAGCTAAATTTAACGTTACTTGTTAAAGACATTTACTATATTTCAGAATTAGTATTCTTTCAGTCACAATCTTATTCCTATTTAATTTGGATGATTTTAAAATGTGATGTAAAATCATGAGCACATAAAAAGAAAACAGCAGAAACAGCTGCAAATTAACTTAACAGTTCTATGCTTAGCAACATTTTCATTTAATCAAAGTCCTTGCTCTTCCCAAATCTATTTCAGGGTTTACTTTCTATATACACAAACAATGGGAAATGAGTTTCTGGGCTGGTTCAAATTTTTTACACATTCCAAAAATTTCAGGTAATGTACCTGTTCCATATAAATATAAAAGCATGATAGGCTCTATATTTGTAAAATGGCCAATTATCTCAGTGTGCAGAAACGTGGATAACTACAAACAGAAGTTGGTGAGATAGTCAGCATATAAATTTAATAAATAACTTTTTTTAAATGTCCCTATCAGGAATTGAATTTGAATGAAGTTTCAGAAAAGCAAATGTTCTGTGCTGGTGGTACTAAGCTCCCAAAGATCTAGCATGGAATAAATGAATTCTTCCTAATAAAAATAACTTCCTGCCTTTTTCTAATCATCATTTCTTCCCTACAGCAATTTGAAAACAAAGTGAAACAAACCACTACTCCCTCCATGTAGGGAAAATTTACTTGACTCATACTTGAATATCCTATTTGCAAATAATATCTTACTTATGTAGTTGAGATGGTGTAGTTGGGGAGCAGGGAGGAGTTGGGGCATCTTCACTGCAACTTGCCTGTGCAACATTTGCCTGCCGGGTCTTTTGGCAAGCTCAGCAGCAATTCCTATTGGCTTCCAAAAGCCAATAGCATAGCTAACTCAGGAATTCTGGGAGTTGAAGTCCATGAGTCATAAAAGAGCAAAGCCTGCAATAGGCTTAAGCCAATAGCAGCACAGCTTGTGCAAAAGCTTTTTTTTTTTGAAAAAGAAAAAGGTGCCGGAACGCCGTTCTGAGCGTTCTATGAGAAAAAAAGCCCTGGTTTTACATATGAGGTTTCACTTCCCATTCTGTATGCGGGCTTTTGCAATCTTATCACAACTACTGGGTGATTTCTTCCCTCCCAAATGAAGCAATTAAAGTAACAGGCTGTCTCTTATATTGTCAGTGCAAAAACATGTCAATGTTTGCAGCATTGACATCCGGCACCCCTTACAAAAGAACAGATCATGTAATGTAAACAAACACAAGTTAGGAGCTGGCTTTTGGGTTGTTGGGGTGTTTCTCATAAAACTTTTTGATAAGTCTGTCAGCGTTCACATTGCTAGATTTCACCCAAATGGCTTCAGACAATGGGTATCCCTTCTATTGTACTAGGTACTGCAATTTTCCCTTAAAGATTCTAGAGTCAAGAATACATAATGGGTCTGACCCGTTACTATGAGGGGTCCAGGTGCTTTCTTAGGGGGAGGTCTTAAAGTGGAGTCTTGAAAAGGTTTCAGTAAGCTACAATGGAACACTGGGTGAATTTTCCCCAAAAGTCTGGGGGGTTTCAATTTTACTGTGACTGGGTTGATGATTTTCACAATGGGGAAAGGCCCCAAGAATTTTGGTTCCAATTTCTTGCTGGGTAATTTGAGATGTAAATATTTAGTTGACAGATAAACCTTTTCCCCCATTTGGAATTTTATTTGGGGAGCCCTTTTTTATTAGCTTGTTTTTTATAAGTCTTAGAAGTCTTTTTTAATGCTGTTTTCATGTTTTTCCAAACCTCTTAGATTCTGGCATGATGTCATGGTTCGGATAAATGAGACAGTTCAAATAAAATGCAAACATTGTTTATCTAAAAGTCTTAATAATGAAATGAAACATCGGCAGTCATGGAGGGATGCCAGAATCTGAAATCTCCTCCCCCCAAACCCATCATAACATACATACAATCCCCGCCCTTATCTACACATCATAAATCACATTATCCAATTATTTTTACATATGAGGTTTCACTTCCCATTCTGTACGTGGGCTTTTGCAATCTTATCACAACTTCCAGGTGATTTCCTCCCTCCCAAATGAAGCAATTAAAGTAACAGGCTGTCTTTTATATTGTCAGTGCAAAAACATGTCAATGTTTGCAGCATTGACACTCTGAAGATTTGTAGAGCTCTGTTATAACATGTTTCTCTTTCGCTTTTTAAATATAAGTTGCCTGAAATGTTTTTTTAAAAACATTTTTAAAAATCATTTCCCCTTTCTCAACAACATACATTTTCTACCTGTCAGGTTTGGGGGAGCTGTTGCAAACTAATTCTAATTATAGATATATTCAGAGGTTATTTGCCTCCCATACCTTTTTTGATAGATTATTTTGTATTGGGCCATGAAGATAATTTGTAGATATCTTCTGATGAGAATGTGTCAGCTTTGCGATGTTGTCCAGAAAAGAAGCACGCCAAAAGTAGTAGCTCTAACTTGGTTGTAAGATTACATTAATAGAACCTTGCAAGTCTAAGAAGTACATTTCTCCCATTTCCTTTACAGCTAAAGAAATTAGGGAGGGTCCTTCTGAGATGTTTAAAAAGGTAAAAGGTAAAGGTCCCCCCGCACATGCATGCTAGTCGTTTCCGACTCTAGGGGCTGATGCTCATCTCCGTTTCAAAGCCGAAGAGCCAGCGCTTGTCCGAGGACGTCTCCGTGGTCATGTGGCTGGCATGACTAGACGCCAAAGGCGCACAGAACGCTGTTACCTTCCCACGGGAGTGGTCCCTATTTTTCTACTTGCATTTTTACATGCTTTCGAGCTGCTAGGTTGGCAGAAGCTGGGACGAGTAACAGGCGCTCACTCTGTTATGCGGCACTCGGGATTCAACCCGCCAAACTGCCGACCTTCTGATCGACAAGCTCAGCATCCTAACCCACTGAGTGTTTACCATATCTCTATTCCTTTTGTGTACTCAGCTACTGCTATTCTGACCATTGTCTAGTCTGCAATTGTTCTTCCTGTCTCTCAAGCTCATTCTCACTTACTATTAGATAAAGACTATGTTCTTCTAATGCCATTTTGAAACAGAATGACAAACCTTTGCTCCCAGCAGATTTTTGTACCATTTGTCACAGTTTGCTAAATTACATGTAGGGAACGGTTGCTGGAATTGGGTATGTGTAGTTGAACGAAGAAAAGGGTGAGGGGTGACATGATAGCAGTGTTCCAATATCTCAGGGGCTGCCACAAAGAAGTGGGAGTCAAGCTATTCTCCAAAACACCTGAAAGCAGGACAAGAAGCAATGGATGGAAACTAGTCAAGGAGAGAAGCAACCTAGAACTAAGGAGAAACTTCCTGACAGTTAGAACAATTAACCAGAAGAACAACCTGCCTCCAGAAGTGGTGAATGCTCCAACACTGGAAGTTTTTAAGAAGAGACTGGACAGCCATTTGCCTGAAATGGTATAGGGTTTCCTGCCTGAGCAGGGGGTTGAACTAGATGACCTCCAAGGTCCCTTCCAACTACTACTACTACTTCTTCTTCTTCTTCTTCTTCTTCTTCTTCTTCTTCTTCTTCTTCTTCTTCTTCTTCTTATTATTATTATTATTATTATTATTATTATTATTATTATTATTATTATTATTATTATTATTATTATTATCATTATCATTATCATTATCATTATCATTATCATTATCATTATCATTATCATAATGTTCAAAAAGTTTGTTATTTTTTGGGAACTTCAGGTCTATCTTAGGAACTACCTTCTTCCAATAGACTCCTCTGTTCTGCTAGATCTTCATGGGAAGAATATGGCAGGACCCTAACCTGGATGGTTAGGAAAGGAAAATCAATGAGGAAACCGTTTCATTAATAACCTTTTCCTCTTTCAAATAATTTTCTCCTGCAAATTTGAATGCCCTCCTATTGCTTAAACAATTTCTCAATAAACATTTGGTGCTTGAATAATTGCAATGTGAGGTGGCTGTTTAATCTTCATTCTTCAGTTACATTTTAACTTTGAGTATGTTATGACTTTAGTCTTTCATTTTTTTTGTTTTAGATTTCATTTTATGTAAACTGCTCCATCTTATTTAAGTGGAGAGGATATAAGTGTTGTAAAATCAATCAATAAAGGAAATATTACTAAATCTACTACTTCATTACTAGAAATAAGAAAATAAAAATTCTATAGTCAATTTCCTGACTGTTCTGCTTGATATGTTGTGTAAGAGAAAGAAGAAACATAGAGACGAAGTGCAATTTAACTGATACTATTTTCCTGAAATGCCAAAAATGGATTGGAAGAAAGCCCAAGGAACTTGTTTTCCAAGTCTATAATTCTTTTTATGGTCACAAAACACAATAAAGTGAATTAATGGCAGATTGAAAAATTATTATTGCTTTATTTTACAGTGCACAAATAGCATGAAATAACTCTTTAAGAATACTACCAGCATATTATCCAGGAGCTTTTTTGTTACAAGAGAAAGCAGCACCAAAAGAAACAAAGCAAGAAAAAATGAAAAAGGAGATTTAAAAAATGTTAGCAAAAGCGACCCATTTGCTTTTTTATGAACCTTCATGGGTTTCCATTAAGCAATACTAAACTATAAAGAAATAGTCTATACAGAGTTTTAGAACTCACTGAGAGTGTAGAAATTGCGATCATATGTCTCTGATAGAAAAATGGTTCCCATTATTAAGAAGTATCAAATTGCGCAAATTGAACAGAAGGGCTGCCCTGAAAAACCTTGATTAATTTATGGCCAAATTGTGATTGGCACTATAGAGAGCTAGTAAAACTTCTAATTGTTGTTTGTTTTCATTTAGCATAAGAAATGAAATTAGAAGTTGGGAACTACTGTACCTAATTCACAAATTCATATCATGTTTATGTTCATCAATATCATTAAAAACAATATTGAGCAATAGGAGATTATGAGTTATTGCAGTTAACAAGCAATTAATATACATTTAGGAGCCACAGTTATGTTGGATGATATTTTAAATAAATATTTGTCTTCCATTTTCTGTAAAGATTAGTGAATTACTTGGAAGCTGAAAGGAACAGACAGTACCTACAATCAGCAAGAAAACTAAAATTATGTTAAGAGGGAAAGCCTGCCAACTCAATGCAAATAGGCAGATAAGAAATTGAAGTACTAATAGACCTTATCTCCTAGGTTCAGAAGGTTCATAGCAATAGTGCCTTCAGCTATGAAATAAGAGATTGCTACTTGAAAGAAAGGCTATGACAGATGTAGACAAAATATTAAAGTATTAACAACAAAAATACATTCTGTTGTCCCAGTTGTAATATCATGGCTGTGATAGCTGGACTGTCATAAAGAATGAACAAAGAAAAATGTATGGCTTTGAATAATGGGACTATAAAATGGGACTATAATAATGGGATGTCAGAATCTATTTATATCACATTTCATAATTGTATAGGTAGAACAACGTGCTATTTCTGGGGATTCTGCCATCTCTCTGAGGGGGGGGAGAGGATGGTTACTAAAGCGATTTTCAAACAACAGGGGATGTTTTACTGGGGAAGGGAGGGGGGACAGACAGGTCTGGATTGTATCTTCATTTACAACTGAAAAGGAAAGCAATAACCATAAAACCAAGGAGAGTTCCCTTTCCCATGGAAGGACCTGACACCTAGCAACTGACGACAGCCTGACCAAATGGATGAGGGGAGGGGCTGGAATGGGAATGGTTTATATAGGATTGAAATGTAACTTTTCTCAGATTCCGTCTTGTATTCCCACAATCGATTCCATCCTAGTAAACATTTTCCTTTTGGACTAAACTTGCATCCAAGAGTTCTTATTTCCTAAGATGTGGATTGAGGTGGGTCCTGACAGGGACTATAAAAATGTATAAAATATACTGAACCAAAAAAGACAAAGTCTGTCGATATTAGACAAAGTAAAACAGGCTGCTCACTGGACATATTAATAAGGAAACTAAAACCTAAATGTTTTGGATTCATAATATTAAGGTAAGAGTCACTGGAGAGAACCTCAAAGATTTTAAAAATCAAAGACAATAAAAAAGACAGACTGAAAAAATAGATACTAGGTATTATCATGATGACACACGCATGAGCTACAAGAACCCAAGAAAGCAGTTATTGACATTCTTGTTGAACTGATGTCCATCAGGTCATGAAGAATCAAAAGCATCTGAAGGAATGAAGTCAAGCAGTATCTTTCAACTGATATCTTTCAAAACATTTGTTGGTCCTGCTGATTCTGGTGCTAACATACTGCTAACTATGAGTTTCAGATTTAGCATCTATATTCGTTTTCTCTATCGTTTGAGCTCTATATAAGTCTTTTGCAACTCTGCTACCAAAACAGTACCATGTGTTACAACTTGTCCCATTTTCTTTTTTCCTATGGCACATCTAGACTGCCAATTGAAAAAAATCATAGGGACAATAAAATAACTGCCTGGTGCTGCCTTTCAAGTTGCCCCGCGGTTGACTTTCATACCTTTCTTGCTATTGTGTTGCTACTCCTCTTCTGGTTTTTAAAGAGCTCTTTTTCTATCTCACCCTTTTAAGTTCTCCTCCTCCTCCTCCTCCTCCTCCTCTTTTTCTCTTTTATAGGAACTATACCTTTCTCTAGCAATGTTGTTAATACTATTGCTGCTGGTCTCTTAGTGTCATGTCAGGCCAAGAACACAAATCAGAATGAGAAGGGAGGGCAATGACTTGGGAATGAGAGAGCAAAGAGTGAGTATGCTGCAGCCAGAAGTGTCTAAAAAGAGCTGAGAACTTTTTTTAACCTCTATTTATGGCATTATCATGGTTTCAACTAAAATGCCTGCAATTTGCATACAGCAAGGTTTCCGGTGAGAGAACATGGAAAATACCATAATATCAGATCAGATAAATATAAAGTTGACTGACTTCACCAATACATTGGGAAAGAGATGAAGACATTTCATGACATGTCCTTAAATAATTAGTTAGCAGGGCATTGAAATATGATAGGAGGACATATTGATGAGTGAAGACTTCATAACTGATACCTTTTGTCTTCCTTTCTTGCTCAGTAAAATGCTACGTGATACCAATAGCACAAAGCAAAAGTGACAGCTTTTTTTAAAAAATTCCATTTATATCCCGCCCTTCTCCGAAGACTTAGGGCGGCTTACAAGCTTAGCAGACTGCTAAGACTTCTAGACTGCTTGAGAGAATTTAGTTTTGGGGTGGGGGCTACAGTCTGAGGCTTCAGAATTCATGTCTCTACAACTTTTTAAAATGGATTGGCCTACCAGAACTCCAAGGCCAAAAAGAATTATCCCCCCGCCACATCTCAAGTCAGTGACTTATGGTTTCACTCATCCACCTGTTGTCTAAGAGAGAATCTTTTCACAGGAATAATCTTTGTAGGCAAGCAATTTAGAACTGCTAATTGCTAATAAACTCTGGGGATATTTAAATTATTCATAACAGCCATAAAAACAAGCAATTAAAACCACTAAATAATATGCTCTCCTTTGGCGTCTATATTCCATAAACATTAAAATTATAAACTCTATTTCTGTCCTTTAAGAATTCTGACTGCTAGCACTCTAACTATCCAAATTCAAGATACAGGAACTGGACAGATTCATTCTATCTAAAGCAGATGATCCTGCAAGTATCTACATGTCGATGCAGTAACCATTCAAAGGCTATTCCAAAAGTTCTTCTCTGGACTGGATGTTAATTTCTAGTCAGGTTTCTATATCTTTACACAAAAAAAGGCAAACATGGACATTTAGATTATTCTTTCTAAAGGAAATGAGACACTGATATAGACAAAAGGAAATGTTTTTGATTTGAATCTTACATCTACCTCAATATTTCTTTTCACATAGAAACCATACTCTGAATGTCTAATTTTTACAGTGATTCTTGGGATCAAATATATTCAGGTACCTTTAATAACTTATGAATATAGAAAAATGTCACACACTTTGTCTTTCCTTCTATCCTTTCTCTGTATCTCCTCATTTTCAAATATTTCCCTATGTATCATCTGATCTAGTGTCTTTCTTTGGTTAATGGGAGCTTAACAAAGAAAAATAACAAGAAAGTATCATCTTCTTGCCAATTTTTTTTAACATGGCTCTACAAAATCATAAATGTTGAGAAAACATCATGAATTTGAGGGTTCTTTATATATCTTCCACCATTCTCAAAATTCCAAGCCCTGCATTGTTATAACAGCTTGAGATGGTTCTGTATGAAATAGTTTTGGGATCTACACATAGCAAACATCACAAAGATCCTTCTCCCTAACTCACTTGAGTCTTAGACATTCTCCACCATAAGAACCATGAAATATGTTGTACGTGGATTTTTATTTACCTTTCTGTTGGGATATTTATGAGAAATTATTTGACGGACATACATAAGTGAAAACTAAAGGAAAAGTTGTATTACATTATGTTTTCATTGCTATGTTATGATACTCAGTAGCTTTGAAGAAAACTAGTGTACTTCCTTTTTTAAAACAAAAACAAAGCCCCAAGCTTATACATCATTGTTTCTCCATTTTATGTTCCTGATTTTAAGCATTTTAACAGAAAATGCCAGCAATGTGTTTATTGTTAACAGAGCAAACATGAATCACTGGAATTAGTGTTAGAGGATAAGTATTTATTCAGCTAAGCTATCAAAAGGATAATAAATTAATATATAAAGGTCAGATTCTTTGAGATATGTATCTCAAGAATATTTGCAGTTCTTTACCTTAATAAATAGAGATCTTGAACCAAAGAAGAACTAAAAAAACCTTAGTCGGTTTAAAAACTGCTACCTGCAGTTCAGACGGAAGTTATTTACAATAGTACTAGCACTTTTCAAATGCAGAAGTTGCAATAATACTTAAATCAATGGCCTTTCAAAAGATGTTACAGGCAAAACAAAGCACTGGCTGTTTAAATAACCAAACCTTTTTTCATATTAATTACAACAAATGTGATGAATTTCACTGATGTAGAAAATTAGCACCTTTTTGCACATCTCTCCAATTTTGATTTCCTCCTGCTGCTGAAATCCATTATTTCTTCTAGAATTATGAGTCTTGTTAGTGGAAATCCCAGTGACTGCCTTCCCAGCATCTGCAGTGCGGTCATTTATGATTAACAGCATGCTCATTAAAAAAATGAAAGAATCAGATTTGTGGCTTTCAGACGGGTGGGGGTAGAGAATGGAGGAAACAGTTATTGAGGCTCCAGTGGAAACAAATAAGGCCACATTGCTGCTTCCAACTGACACAGCTGTCATGCAAGCATTTGCTGCTGCCGAACAGCTTAGGGATTCTAACCTACAAGGCCATGTAGCCATATGTAAACAATATAGTATTGATGACAGGTTTACAACACTGGAGACAATGTGTGCAGCTGTTAGCTACTGGTTTCTATACTATGAGACAAATGTGTGCGGTTGCTCTTTTTGAAATTGTATGTTTGCAGATGCCTGGCATCAGGCCTTTATGGTGGCACGAAGAAAAGTTGAACCATCGGCAATTGTCAGTGAGGACTTTGTTTTACGTCTCATGGTGCTCTGTGAAAAATCATGTGCAATATGTCAGAGTTGCTGGCAATCTGAGGCACACATACATTCTTCATTCTTACATGACAAGCCACAAGCAGCACCCAAAATAAATTCCTTGTAAGTGTCTACTCTGCATAATTCAGCGTTCTTCCTAAAGACAAGCTTCTAGAAGTTACCAGAAAAAGTTATTAGCAGTGAGAAGACAGTAAAGCAGTGGTGGGATTCAGCCAGTTTGCACCAGTTCAGCAGAACCGGTAGCTAATTTTTTGTTGCCCAGGCCCAGAATGGACTTCTGGAAGGGGCATCCACACAGAGGACTGGTTGTTCACATATTTGAATCCCACCACTGCAGTAAAGGAATAGAAGCTAAATTCAGAAAATGAAATAGAGGTAGAAAGCAGGATTTATTGGCATGTGTGTATGTATAAAAAGAACTACATTATGATTGCAGCTGCAGAGCTGTGTCAACAGCATATGATACAAAGGAGTAGGATGGTAAGGGCTGCCATCTTGATTTTTTTACTTCCATCCTTTTCCCCCACAGGTATATTCCTGAAAACTTCATCAATGGAATAAATCCTAGATAGAGCCATTATGCCTTATCAAATAATACTCAGAGCAGCAAAAATGTTTATGGTGACTAAAACAATAAAAAAGTAGTTCCTATTAACATATTTTTGTTAGTTCTGACAATATGATATTACTTGAAAAGATCTGCTAACAAAAGTGGCCATATGTTATATTTTTTCAGTTAAAATTTAATAACTATTATTAAAAAGGAAGAACAGTATTTAATAACTGCAGTTATTGTGAGGTGATAAATCCTATTGTGTCTGCAGATACCTTCAGTGTCAAAGTCTAAAAGAGTATATAGAATATTAATAAAATCAAAATATTTATTAATGAACTTTGAGCAGAATAAAATAAATGATATCATTAAGTCTAAATGGCTGTGTAAGTAGTACGCACTGTGCAAATTATTACCATTGTTTTGTTCAAGGAAATCTGTGTATATCACAGTTAAAGACTTCCACACATAGCTTTAATTTTTGTTGGAGGCCTGATCCTTGTGAATATTGGTATTTCTCTACAAGAGCTGAAAAGGATGACCAGTGTGCTATTTACAAATCCTACTAACAGATACTGCTGTGTTTCTAATAACCTTATACTCAATCACAAGAACTCACAGGAATTGCAGTCAATCAGCTAAAACAAACAGCTGCTGGGAATGAAAGTTCAGTTTTGCTACCCTTTGATATTCATAAAATCATTGCCAGAGCATTGAAACGTGGGTGAATGTCAAACCACATTTTTGTGTAAATTATTTTTGTATAAACTATCTGCAGCATTTATCTTCAATTTGAAAATATGAGTAAGTCACTTTATTTTACGAAAAATCCCCCTATGTTTTACTTCAATTTCCTGCTATATCAGGGATTTACATTCCATAGGTCTTTCAAAGCTGGGAGGGAATTTGTTGAAAAAAAAAAGGAATACACCAGGTAAGAGGAGTCTTGCCTTTTAAGTCATCTACATTTTAAAAAATAGTTTTGTAATGGAATCTAAACTTCAAGGCTTAAAAAACATTTATAAAATCCAAGACATTTCTTGTTGTAAATTGCAATGTCAGAGGTCCTAACAGTGCTGCCTTGCTCCATCATACCTTGTATGTTTCTTGTTAAGCTTAAAAGGGTTTTTATGAATGTTAACACTTGGAGTCAGGCTAAAGGAGACATTTTCTAAAGTATTCATTTAAGTTGATAGGGTGGATGGGAACCCTTGATTTGCTCCAGCAGAACAATTCTTACAAAGGTATCACCAAAGTCCACTATTTCCTGATTCCTGATAAATGTATGCATATATCAAAATGGTTATTGTTAATATGGATCAAATGCAACTCCTTCCAAATCTTCTTTGATTCAAAAAATATAATAGGATACATTATCAATGATTATTTTGAAAATTCCTCACCTTTATCAAAGGATGGTAATCTAATGGAAACTCTCATTCAGCAATGTAAAACCAAGATTGGGAGGCATAATACAATGACCATATCTTGCCCAAAAATCTTGAGGACCACTAGGTAAAAATGAAGAAATACAGAAAACCCTTTTCTGTCATTTAACAAGAATTTTGTGAAACTGAAATTTAGTCCCAAACAGATAAGACATCTTTTTTTAAAAAAAAAGTTTTTTATTTTTATTTTTCCCAACTCTCCCCCATACATATCAACAAATATACTGTAATATTTTATCAAGTATTAACATACATTCTCTTTACATTCTGATCTATCAGATACTTTTAATAAAATAAATACATACAGATAAATTTTGGTGTTGATCGTCCATTTCCCCTTTCACTGTATCCACACTCCTTCTCTTTCTTCCCTCTTCTCTACCTTCTTTCTCCATTTCTTCTCTTTCTTCCCTACTTCCCTCTTCTTCCTCTCCTCTCCTTTTTCCTTCACCACTCCCCTCCCATTTCTCCCCACTTCTCTCCTCTTCTCCTCCAACCTTCCTACTTCCTTCCCCCCTCCTCTACTCTCTTCTCTCTCTCCTCTCCTTTCTTCCCTCTCATTCCTCTTCAGATACAATTCAGGGGTAATGTCTGAGCAACTCCTCTCCCTAGATTTTTCAATATCTATATTAGATATAATAAGATTAATTTTCAATTACGTTAATATTCTATTAATCTGACCTTCTCGGCATATACTTCTATAAATATTTATACAACCTCCAGTTCATATATACTGTGTCACCTGGGTCTCCCTCCTTATCTCCTCCTTTTTCCCCACCTAAGTTAGTGTTAGCTATCTTTTAACCATATTCTCTTTTCACCCAATCATAAATTTTTCCCCAAATTTCATCATACTCTGACTCTGTCTTACAGTTAAGACATCTGAAGCCCTTGGTGGTTTTCACCTTGGTTGGTTGGTTGGTTGCTTGCAGACATTTCATTACCCAACTAGGTAAAATCTTTGGTATGAGTGAGTGTGGGGTTTGCTCTCTGTTTTTACACAGTTGTTTTCCCTCAGTCTGCTGTGTCATGAGAATACCAAAATACAGTCAATATCTCCTATTTGCCTATCTAGTCTTCCAAGTGAAAGAACAGTTGAAGAAATAAGTCTTTTATTAAAAAACTCACTGCCAAGTCTTGGCAGCCAAATGTACGTTCCCCCTCTCCCGATTTACTGCAGCATACAAGCTGTGCTTACTTCTGCCTGCCTGCTAAGTCAGTGAGAAATTGGCTCATGATTTAATGAAGCTATGCACTTCCCTCTTGATATAAGAGTTTATGGGATATTAGTCACTTTCTATAGGAAGAATTCAGGGTCCTTCATTCAGTGGTGATTTTTGATGCAGTTAGTGAAACTGTGTTTCCTCAGGATTATTATTACAGAGATTAAACTGGGTAATCGAATTAAGTGGTTTGTAGCAACAGAGCCCTTAGCTAAATAAGGTATTGCCTTCTGGAACATTCAGAAGATATAGTGGAGTCAGAAAATCCAGTATACAAACAGGAAAAAGTGAGACCCCTATATGCACTGAAACTATAGTTCCAGATTAACTCAGATTTCTTGGAACAAACCGCAAAGCTACTGGTAAAAAGTCAACAAAATAAAAGATGCAAAAGTGCAGGTTTTCAAAGTACTGTCTTAGACTTTTCAATTGATTTCTTAAAGACACATTTTGTACGTTGACTCCCTTTTTATGGTTTCTGGTTTGCAATTTTGATAGCATGGGCTGGATAAGTTTTGATGACTTCTATACGGTATTTTTACTTAATTTTCTGGTCATGTGCTAATTTGGGTGCTTAAAACATCTCCTAGTACTCTACTATCTAAAAAATTGTTATTTCCACCCTGAAAAGCATGTTAGGGATATCATACAGTGGTGCAGAGAAGAGATACAGAAAACTCTTAGCTCTTTGTTGCCATCTAATGCTGTCTAAATTTTTGCAGCCCCAGATAATGACAGTTCAATTCTTCCTAATTGAAAATATCAGGCAGTTTTAAAATATTTAATATTAAATAAAATAAATACATAGTTTTCCATTTATTACTTGTATCCTAGTTTGTATAAAAACTGAGGGTGAAAAAATATGAATATTTTATCTTCAAACACCAGAATAGGTCCCATTAAAATATGACTTGACCTGAAGCACCCACTGAGGTCCATGGCTGATAGAGAATTTAAATCTGGGGCCTTTTGAGACTAGCCCAATCTATTAATTACTCCATCATACTAATGCTGTAGCAGCTACAAACTCTTTGTTGATTATTATCTCTTAAATATAACAACCTCTTTAATTCTCTCCCATTCCAGTCCTCTGTTCACTATACTGATTTTGTATAAATCACATCTAAACAAAATAATATTGCATATTCAGGATTAACCTGTAGTATACACACCCCATTTTGGAAGCATTCATTAATAAAATCATATTGAGGTTTGAGTTATTAGGATTCTATGTCCATACTAATGTTATCTAGAAAGAGAGAGTAAAAATTTCCAGACATATCATCAGAAACTAATGAGAAATTACTGAATATTAAGCACTTCAGGGGGCAAATGACTACATCTCAGTTTAAAATGTTGACTCTGGAAAGCTAAATCTCCTTGAAAAGTTTATGTCATTGTGGAAGTGAGAATCAAGATCAAGTGTAAAATTTGATAATAGCCAATATCTATGGGTATCTAGTGGATCAAATTAGTAAAATCTGGCTTAATGCATTAGAACTGAAATGATTTCAATCAAAATGAATGAACCTTTATTATCAAAGTACAACATGTGTACAGTGAGATTGGCTGAGCCTCCCTTCGTGCCCCCCTCCCCCCACAACTCACAGTGAGAACAAACCCACCGTCTTGTAGTATGGCAATATGACAGAATCCTTATTAAGGTATTAATACATCTAAAAATTATGACATGAGATTTTATAGTACTTTTATAGATTTTATAGTTTGTGTAAAATAGTTCTGAAGAATCCAATTGAGAGCATTTGCAAAAGTATTAGGTTAGTTGTGTTAATATGAAGATTCTCAGTTATCTCTAGGTCATGGCTGTCCAAAGATGTTGTTCAAAAGGCAACTGGACTTTCTTGGTTTTTTCCTTGAAAACATTTGGTTTTTCATCCAAGAAGCTTAGGCTAGTTCTCTCTGAAATCTTGGATCTGGCATTTGATATTCTTCTGCATCTCCAAATACAAAGCGGATTCTCTTTGAGTAAAATATTATGCTGACTAAAGTTAGGAAACATGAATACATTTTACCTCTGTAATGCTTGAAGTGAGCTATTTCCAGTATTCCTTATGGCAGACTTGACAGAAGATTAGTTGACAAAAAGTTTGAAACCACAAGAAGAAAGAGGCACTCACTGGGATCCCATACATACACTGCTTCATTTCACAGTGTGCAGCTTCTCCCTTCCCTGCTTCAGGGGTTCAATACTGATTGAAGAGTGAGATGGTAAAGAGCTCCCCATTCATATGCTAGCTTCATATGAGAAATAGTCTTTTAATAAGAGAATGTCATCCTATTCCTGACACTCAACAGTTTTACTTTCATCCTTTGCTCTTGAATCACTGGGGGGGGGAGGCTGAATTCATGTGTTTGAAATAATGTAGTTCCCTTTCCTTTCATTGATCTAGAGTCTTAGCTTCTGTGCTTTAGTATTATAATTTTACTTTGAAGAAAGGTAGACTTCGCTCACTTTTTGATGGCTCTAATTATCAGCTCAGATTTTACCACAGACAAAAAGACTTAAATGGAAAATTAAACAGTTGGAGACTGGAGTCTTAGCATGATAAAGGCATAAAATTTAATCCAACCGTTTCCCCATTTGGGTGTTAACTCTGCCTTGCTAACTGGTTTTGCTTTAGTGGCACCTAAGTTTTGGGCTTTGGGGAAATTACTTTCCTCTGTAAATTTACCATTGTCAGTGGTTTTTCTATGTCACATTGGTTTCCTAAGTAACAGAGATCCTAAGAAAAGAAAAAAGTTGATTTTTCTACTTCTAAGAGAAGCAACAAGAACCTTACTATTCCCATACTCCTTTTCTTGTCTCCAGATCTCAATAAACTGATGAAATAACTACAGTATATGATGTATAATGAAAAACCTTCAGATTATTGATTCTTTCATTCCTTTGTCTATTATTTTGGAGCTTTTCTTTCAACATAAAGGTATTCAGAAAGTAGGAAGTAGGATACAGCTTTTCTTTTCCTTATTTTGTTCTTAACTGAGGCAACAACAACTCAAATCTGTTACAATTTTCTAATTTTTCTGAATTCTGAAAATACACTAAGAGCAAATACACACTTACTGTTTAAACTGCAATATTATCCCACTGGATAATTCCTCGCTTCTGTTCCAGAAAAGCCTTTTCTTCCTGAGCATCTTTTTGGAGATAGATAGATAGACAAGACATGCATATAATCTCTCTCTCTCTCTCTCTCTCTCTCTCTCTCTCTCTCTCTCTCTCTCTCTCTCTCTCTCTCTCTCTCTCTCTCTCTCTCTCTCTCTCTCTCTCTCTCTCTCTCTCTCTCTCTCTCTCTCACACACACACACACACACACATATACACATACAAAATCATCCATCCATGCATCCATCTATGCAATCATGTATCAATAGAAACTTAAAATTTATATATATGTTTATATATATTATATAATATGTGTGTGTGTGTGAAAATTGAAAGTGTCAAAATACACAAACATGCAGATACATCAAATAGCTTTAAAATCCTTTCTTAGCATGCATTTCTTTTTAAAGGCTAAAAGCCATGTTTACTATAAGCACTGTGATCACACAAGCGCGGTTGCCTCTAGGTAAGAGAAACATACATTTCTGAATTATAACATTCTTTTTTTAAATGAATAAGATAGTGTATTGTTTCACTATCTTCTCAGTCACCTGAGATAGAATGGGAGTTGGTACAATCTCTCTACCTTGAGTAACAGCAAAAATGATGAAATACTATACTATTTTCATTTATTAAAAAAATAAAGAAGGCATGGTCATGGTAAATTAGTTAAAAATTCAAGAGTTGGGTTTGATAACTTCACTTTTTAATTACTTTCAGAAATTATCTATTTAATGATGCTAAGGATCATTAAATAGATTAAGGATCTTCAAAGAACAAATTTGCAAAATCACCTGATTCTAGAATACAAGAAAGAATAACTATAGTCTTAAGAATTTTTTTAAAGAATTTGAAACAAGTTACACTTTAATCCAAGAAAGTTATAAACAAAGAAAATGAACTAGATAAATTTGGAATATTAGGACTTTTACAATTATTAGGAAATAATTATATAAATAAACAGCACCTTTATGGGAACTGAATTATTTAGTATACCTTAAGTCATGTCAAACCAATCTTATTTCATTCTTCGACAAAGTGACTAAGCTAATAGACCAGTGAAATATATAGTATACTTAGACTTCAGTAAGGCATTTGATAAAGTAGACCACAACCTATTCCTTGGTAAGCTAGAAAAAGGTGGAATAGACAACATCACCACCAGATGGATCTGTAGCTGGCTGGAAAACCATACTCAATGAGTAGTCCTCAATGGCACTACATCCACATGGAGAGAAGTAGTGGGGTACCACAAGGTTTTGTTTTAGGCCCAGTACTCCTCAATATCTTCATCAATGACTTAGATGATGGAATTGAAGGGGAACTCATCAAATTTGCAGATGACACCAAGCTGGCAGGAGTAGCCAACACCCAGAAGACAAACTCAGGATCCAAAAGATCTTGACAAACTTGGACAATGGGCCCTATCCAACAAAATGAGATTCAATGTAGAGAAAAGCAAAGTTTTACATTTAGGCAGGAAAAATCAAAGGTACAAGTATAGATTGGGTGAGACCTGGCTTAAAAACAGTAACTGTGAGAGGGATATTCGAGTCCTAGGGGACAATCACTTAACCATGAGCCACCAGTATGCAGCAGCAGCCAAAAAAGCTAATATAATCCTGGGTTGTATAAACAGAAGCATAGAATCAAGATCACGTGAGGAATTAGTACCACTTTATAAAATCCTTGATTTTTTTTAAACAATAACAGTCTTTAGTGCTTAGCAAACAGTGTGTTGTCTGGGTTCATTTGTTTAAAAACAATCAGTAATAATTAATTTCTATAATTCCATAGTCAATATATTAATCAATGATGTGTTTCCTTGGTCTTTTCTTCTTCCAGTAGTGTTCTCCTTATGTCAACATTAAACAAATATAATTCTTAATACTTTCAATACATACAAGGTTAAATACAAACATTTTTCCTGTATTTATACAGATAACAATAACATCAACATAAACATATAACATCTTTTCTAATTGGCTTATCTTTCAATTGTATTTGTAAAGGTCATCTTATTGAGTCACTATGTGTCCTGTTTTCAAGATTCTTATTTAAGCTTAGTTTCCCTTCAGTATTCAAACCATTCTGATCAGTCATGTTTTTCTCAAAGTTAATTACCTTTAAATATCCAAACTTTTCATTCACATACACCAGGGGTGTCAAACTGCCGGCCTGCGAGCCGGAGCATCACGGAGAAACCGCACCCATCCCATTTTCGGCAATGGGAAAAAGTTCGGGTATGTCGTGCGATGTCACGTGACGTCGCTAGTTTGACATGCCTGACATACACCATTCCAATATTTTTACATTTCATATATTATAGAAGATACTATGCTACTTGTGTAATATATCCTTCTTACTGTAGAGCCCCTTTATATCTAAAATTTATCTATTCTTTTAACCATATTCAAACAAGTGTTTAATCATATAGTACTCCATCTGGTAAATTGAGTCAAATGTCTTGAATCTAACTATAACCTTCTTCTTTTGTCAAGTAGCTTTCCAAATCAGTATGTTCAGCTTGCCAGGGGATTCTTCCTGTATTTTTGTGAATGTTGTTGGAAATAGGAAAGACAAATTAAGTAGAATGTGTGTTTTTTGTCTCCCAAACTGTAAAAATTCTCCTAGCAGCTCTATAACCCATTTAGTTAGATCTTTTTTCTTATCCTCAAGCTTGTTTTGGAATCCTGAAAGATAAAATATCTTTTCCATTTTCATTGCTGTAGCAAAATCTTGCGGATTTTCTTTTGTTTGTATTAAGTTGTAGTTCTCTTCATTTGCAACTTCCCGATTTGGGTCACTTTCCTCTAGTTTGTGTTCAGTTATAGACACTGCTTCAGACAGGAAGGTGGTGCAGAGAGTGGTGAGGATGGCTGAAAAGATCATTGGCAGTTCTCTCCCTCCCATCCAGGACATAGCACAGAAGCGTTGTTTGAACAGGCAACGGATGGAAACTAATCAAGGAGAGAAGCAACCTAGAACTAAGGAAAACCTTCCTGACAATTAGAACAATTAACCAGTGGAACAACCTGCCTCCAGAAGCTGTGAATGCTCCAACAGTGGAAGTTTTTAAGAAGAGACTGGGCAGCCATTTGTCTGAAATGGTATAGGGTTTCCTGCCTGAGCAGGGGGTTGGACTAGATGACCTCCAAGGTCCCTTACAACTTTCCTATTATGATTATGATTATGACTACTCATCCTCTTCACAACCTTTGGTTTTTTATTGGTTTAAATTGCTCTTATTTCTTATATTGTTTAATCCTCTTTTAATTTTTGTATTTATATCTTTTAACTTTTTATTGTTGTGAGCCACCCTGAGTCTCAGGGAGAAGGGTGGCATATAAATTTAATAAACCTTCACCTTAACCTTAACCTTGTTACCTTCTGGGAGGATGCTTCGTGGTATCTGTAGCAGAACATCCAGATTCAACCATAGTTTCATTCCATACAGCATTAACCTTGTGAACTCTCAGGCTTCCTCCTTCTGCTATATATTCAAGATAGACAGTATTTAATATTTTATTGCTATGTATATGTAGGGGTGTGGGTCTATACATATGTTGTTTATAGTATGTTTTAGGTGTGTGTCATGTATGTGTTTCACTTTGAGAGCGGGCAACTAAATTTCATTTTAGATGTGTGCCGTTGTGCCCACAGTAAAAAATGACAATAAAGATCACCTTATCTTATCTTATCTGATTTGTTTGTTCATTCTTTATCATCGTTTTCTGAGAGGTTTTTAATTGTAAGTTTAGGTTAAAGATGTGCTCATTTATGTCATCAAAGTTGTTTTTAATCTCATCATGATTTGAAACAATTGTCATTTGAATATGTCACATCATTACATACATTTCCTCTTAGAATGTATTTGTCTTGTTTTGGAGTATTGCTCTTGAAGATCTCTGATGTTGCAAGCTGGGGCCTTCAGAAGAGAATATTAAGTATGGTTTCCTGTCACTTTTAGATAAGTATGCAGCATCCATTTTATTTCCCCCCGGCTCCAGATAGTCTTTTACCAGCACCATAGTTTCTGTAATTAGCCTTCTCAAACCAGCCAATCTTAAAATTCAAACAATCAAATCTTATATAGTTCTTATCTTTATATATGTTTTTTTACAATCCAATGTGTTCCCAATTGTCAAAGCACCACTAAAAGCAGTATTTTGTAACAGTTCTTCTGTTCAGGAATCTTACAATTGCCATCCAGCCAAAATTTCAGTCCAGAGTGTTTAACCGCTTAGCTTTCCAGTAAACTCCCCCCTAGAAGTCTAGCCAAAAGTCAAGGTTTTTCTTTCTCTGCAAACAATTCTTGTGCTTAGAAATCACAGCTCAGTAAATATTTATAATTCCAGAAGGTCAACAATTTTTAAAACAAATGTAGTTTTCACTCTATAGTAGATAGCCCAGTGAATTTTCTTTCCTTTGTTCCCAGCTGTTCTCTATTTGGGTAGAAGTCACTGAGGTTCAAAGAAACAAATTGTTCTCTATTTCTGGACATCTTGCCAATTTCTGAGTCAATGCAGCTATAGTTTTATGCTCTAATCCTCCACTAGATGTAAGTAGCTATTCATTTTCCAACTTTTAAGACAAAGAATTATTTTTTATAATTTCATCAATACTCTTTCAAATGTGAAATCTTAACAGTTTTCATAACTTTCAGATTTGTCCAAACTATAATATTATTAACTTCATTTCAATATATTTCTGTCCCCCATAAAAATTAAATTGCTTCCATCTATGGAAGGGTGGGTGTGGGATCCCCTCCCTTCTCACTTTCGGAGGATTTTTTGCTTCTTGGGGATCTTTTCCAGGAAATAAGTTACAAGATAGAAGAGAGAAGATCAATATTCTCACCCAGTTCCAAGAACGCTGTTCACAGTTTTTTCTAGTTAGTGCTTTTGGACTTCGGCTGCTGGTAGCTTGGGCCAGTCACTGATGTGCAGCTAGCTTTTCTCATCTCAGGTTGGAGGGCTTCCCCCAGATCAAATGGATTGACCACCATCTTTCTGTGATCCACAGGGGGCCTCTTTTTCTTTGTCGCCTCTCCAGGGTGACTTAGACCAATTTAGGGTCTCCTGGCAGGGTGAAAGAAGCCATAGGATGCGGAGCTCCATAGTCCCTCAGCTGAGTGCTACAGAACAAAACCGGAAGTCCAAAAAGTCTGTAATTTTGAGAGGCACCTTCAGACTGTGAGGCCCTAAGCTGTAGCTGGTGTAGCTAGGGTCTAAATCTGCCACTGGATTCTGGAATAAGTCAATCCTAGAACAAATCATTTGAGCACAAATTGCCAGCCTTAAGTAATCATATTTTGGTCCATTATGCACAGACTTATCTCCCTTGAGAAGTCCCTTATGCTGAGCAAGATGGAAAGAAAGAGAAGAGTATCATGAATGGCAAGTTGGATAGGGGACTTGGCACAAGGTTGATGGGTGCATAGTTGGAAGACCAGATCACACTGGGGATAGAAGATCCATCTATATTATCACTAACAGATAACATTGACTTGTGGCACATAATCAGATCTGATACTGTGCAGGAACTAAGCTAGGAAAGCACATTATGTAAGCCTTCATTAATGACAAGATTAACTCAGAATAGTAGGAGGAAAAAGCTTAGAGTTTAAACTTATAGACCTATAAACTATAAACATATAGATCATAGACTTACATAAACAGTATTTCTTCATTGCACTGCAGAGGGCAAATGTTTGTTCTGTTTAAGGTTTCACTGTTGTCTGCAGAAAAGCTTTAAATCTACCCAAGTCTGTTCCCTAGTACTAAGTACTCAGGGTCTGGAGATGTGAAATTCACTTTCAAACCCAGGTATGAACTCTGACAATTCCTAATCAAGAGGAATATTGTTTACTAGTCATTTTTATGCACAAAAGCTCTTCAGGAAGATGCATGAGATTGCAGAAACAGTATTAACTTTTAGAACTGTGCATATACAACAAATATTACAGAAACACACCTGATTCTGCCTTTGTTTGGATTTAGAGTAACTATTTTTTTCAGAAAATAGAACTTGATTATTATTATATTTTATACAAAGATAGTAAACAGAATTTCCCATGTTTTTTTCAAGCACCATTAGTAAATATCTGTAATACTTACTCGAACATGGCAAATTGTTCTACATGGTTTGCTAAAAGACATATTGTATTATATCGTTTGTAGGGCATTTGGGGCTTTAGAAACTGCTGGATATTATTATAGCATTTTATAATACCCAATGTGTTTGATTTCTCTTTTTGTTATTTTAGAAGGGGTGATGCATTTTTAGAAATAGTTCTTAACTTATCTTGTGAAATTTGAACAGGTGTATTTGTTGTCCATCACATATTTTGATCTGAAAGATAAAGCTGGAAAAGTATGCACATAACTAAGGGATTTATGTAGTAACATTTATGTAGTAATAGTGCTACAACTCTACTGCATTCCCAGGAAAGTCCCAAGCTTGACTGTAAGGACTTAGTGTCATTTGAAAATGTATTACTGAATTTTTTTAGTTAAAAGCTGGAAACCAGTTAGCTGTGCATATGAGTAGAGCAAAAATGTCCTGTGCAATATGAGTAGAGCAAAAATGGATAAGAGATGCTCTATGGTACATATGGTACATCACTAGAGATGTCTATGATTGGCTGAATATACTTTTAGTTCTATATGCAAGTGGGACTCAGTAAATCTAGATTTTTACTTATGGATAAGATTATAAGCATTTTTAATTGAACCAACTTACTAATTTTTGACCAACTGATGAAAGGATGACTTGAGTAGTTGAAATTTCATTTTGATAGCCAGATCAGCCCAAGAGATGACTTAAAGCAGGTAAAAAGACCCTTGCATTCAATTACGTATTCAGATTAAGTTTATCTCTGCACTTTTTTCAGAAGCAAAGCTCAGATCAAGTATTGGATTTATAAGAGAGGTTATCTGTTTACTGTGCTTCACTGTTCATGCAGTGGACTGATCCATAAATTACAATATAAATCCCTGTAAGGAAAAAAAATAAGGCTTAATCCCAAATAAATGACTGCTTATCAACATAGTACTTTTTTGCTATTATTAAAATGACTAAACACTCTCCTATTCTTTAAAGCTCAATATTAGAAATAAATCATTACATGCCTACTGCATGGCTTTAAAGATTTAGGGTATGTGGATATCAACAATTGGACCTGGGACGGTTTTTCAATATGCACTTTTTAAAAAAAAAGCAAAGAATTTTTCAAACTAAAAGCATTATTCTTTAAATGCCTTAAATGTCAATTATTACATTTATGAAATAAATTGTTTTTAAGCAAAAGTTCACCAAGACACAGTACAATTCTTCTCTATTATTGCTAAAGTTTTTAACATGTGACTTTGGGAAATACTTTGCCAGAGGCTGAACTGAGATCCTTTGACTTATTTGATTTGGATGATCAGCTTCAAACAGCTGAAGATGAGTGTGAGGGGAGCTGATTGTGTTCAATATTCTTGAAGGTTACATTGTTAATAAATGGACACTGAAACAACATCATTAATCAATCCCAGGAACCTTGAGTTGAAAGTCAAATTACTGGCAAGTATAGAGATGTTCTTCTATACAGAAACTGCTTGGGGAAGAAATAGGTCTTCTATGGAAGGTCTAGTTCTTGAACAGTCCTTTTCTGTGGGATAGTTTCAAATGGCTCCCAATTGGTATTGGGCAGCTTCTGAAAGTAGGACACAAAGGTTTTACTGTTCTGTGTTTGCAGGCAGGCAGGTCCAGTTCCCTGACCAGTGGACCTCCTTGCGTATAAGGATTTTTGCTCTCATACTCTCTTGATTTAATCTTCTTTTGGTAGCTGAGGTGTGTGTGTGTGTGTGTGTGTGTGTGTGTGTGTGTGTGTGTGTGTGTGTGATATAGCCCTGATGTTTCATTGCAAAAGACCCTGGAACAACATCCTTTTTTCAGCTGATTCAATCCTCCCTCTACTCAATGTAGATTTTCTTTTTTAGTAGGAATAATTTGTTTTTGCTGAAAACACTTCTGCATGGCCAGAGTTCAAAAATGTAAAAAAAAATTACTTTCTTCATAGTTATGTTATTTATTAATAATATATATACTTCACAGTTTCTTTAATGGTAGCTTAAATGGAAATTTCCCTCCAATTTTATCCCTACAACATCAGGCTAATGATATATCATCAGTCAGGTTGATAAAATGTGATTGGCCCACAATCCCTAGGAGCAGAGTTTGTGTGATCTAGTTAGGCTTAATCCATGAGCATGTAGAGTGTATTTCCAATTTTTTCTTTATTTTTCTTAATAAAAAATATAAATCAGTACTTAGTTCTTGAAAAATATTCCAGTTGTTGGCATCACTGCAGAATCTTAATGTCACTCAATCCTTCTTTCTTGATTCTGAGATTGTTCCCTCTTTTTAAGTATATTTTTTAAATTATAATTTTTAAATTTTTTAAATTAAACCAAGGCATAGTGTCGTATCTAATGTTTAAGATATTCCAACAGCTTAAAAAGAAGGACTACTTGTATAAATCTTGGTTTTCCATGGAGTAATATGGATCAGATTTGAACTATTTCTGTCTTATCCACAAGCCTTTTTAACAAAAAAAGAGAAACATACACACATACCACCCCAAGATAAAAGAGAAATGAAATATGACAGTAATAGCTAGAATAAATTAGTTTGAAGGCTTAAGGCTGTTAAAACTGGAACCTAGTTAATTATAATCACTTTATGTGCAATGTTATGCTCCTTATGGTGCAAAGTTGCTGTCACAGTACTGGAAAACTTCACCTTTTTCAAAATGCAAAGGTCTTCATTCTCTGGCAGACCCATCAAACTGCTGACAACAAAGTATATGAGCGATTTACACTTTATAAATCATTGTTCTTTTCTGGTAGTCAAATATAATTATAGTGACTGAGTAAAGTGAAAAATAGTGGGGTTTGTGCATGGCAGGGGTGATTGAGAGAAGGAGAGTTTTATAATCCACATGCTATCTATTATTTGCAAAGTTATAGGCAAACACAAATCTAAGAAGGATCTGTCTGATTAAAAGGTAAAGGTAAAGGTTCCCCCGCACATGCGTGCTAGTCGCTTCCAACTCTAGGGGCCGGTGCTCATCTCCGTTTCAAAGCCAAAGAGCCAGCGCTTGTCTGAGGACATCTCCGTGGTCATGTGGCCGGCATGACTAGACGCCAAAGGCGCACAGAACGCTGTCTGATTACACTGTGTCTAATTGTTAGTTGTTTGTTCCCTTTCTATAAATAGCAATTTTTATTTTTATTTGAAAATGGGAAGCTGATGTGTCAATGCAATCATTCCTTAAAATAAATATTCCTGGACATCTGGAATTTTGTGAAAAACCACAGAAAAGGAGCATGTTTCAAATTTAGCATTTCACAGTCCCATCCTAGGGAAATCTTTTCTGTCATGTTACACGATGTATGGCTCCTAGGTATTTTTTTAAGGAACTAAGCAGCTGGAAATAAACAAAGTGGCAAAAGGCAAAGATAGAAAGAGAATGAAAAAAGAGAAGAAGGAAGAAAAGAATAAAACAAAGCAAGCCAAAGAAAATTATGAATTCAAACTAAAGGAACCAGGAAAGGCTTCCCAGTGTAAGAAGGCAGCAAGATGTAACATTAGAAAATGTAAATCAGAGTAGCAAGATATATTAGATTGTCACAGAAACTAGCTACAGTACTGTGCATTCAAATAAAACAATAGGGATCTTGTTGAAGAACTGTAGTGAACAAAGTCAACCCTTCCAATTGTCTCCCATTCCTTTATTGTCACTCATTACTTAAATAAACAGACTCTCAACAAGATGGAGTATTGTTACAAACAGGGACAGGAAATCACTACGGATTAACAAAGCATTTTTATAAGACTCTCCTTATTTTCCAGAGGGTTTAAAAATATGATTTCTTGTGGCAGTTATAAAAGTAGACAATTATTATACTGGAATGAAACATTTCCAAAAGAAAGAAAGAAAAAGAAAGAAAGAAAGAAAGAAAGAAAGAAAGAAAGAAAGAAAGAAAGAAAGAAAGAAAGAAAGAAAGAAAGAAAGAAAGAAAGATCCTTTTTTTCATCATGGTTGTCTAGAAATACCATGTTTGTCTTGTCAACATAGAAGATTCTATGTCACTTAGTCTAGAAGAAGTGCCAGCTTTTCTGTGAACACTCTAACAGTTATGGCTTCTCAGAAGTTATTGATTTTTAAATGTTTGCAAGGTCTAGTCAATGTTCTCTAGACTGAAGGACTAGTGAAATTGGAAACGTATCACTGATATCTAATCTGTCTTTTCAAGGAAGGGAAAAGATACGTTGGGGGAGAGGGGGATAGCTGTTCCATTCTAGATGGGCAGATTAGAAGAAATGTTACAAAGTCACAAAGAAAAAATGATGCTTACAGAGACATTCATTCTTTACTAAACCTCCTGGGATTAAGAGATTACAGACAGTGCATATATTTGTGGGGAGTATAAGAAAAGCTAGCAAGCAAAAGGAAGGCATTTCTAATATTTGACAACTGACAGTCAGAACAGTATGACACAAATTTAGTCATCAGTCTCCATGCACTGCTGTCATTTCTGTTATCATATGGCTTACAAAACGAAATATTATTTTTCCTCTCATTATTTGACTTGAGGGAATGCTCAGAAAAAAACCTTTAGACTCCAACATATTGCAATTCCACTCTTCTCAATCCTGTTAAAGATGGTGAAGGTTTTCTCACAATAAACAATTAATGAGACTATGAAATTTCTACTGATGTAAAGCAGACAAAGCACAATAAGTGAGGGACAGTCTCACCCCACTGGGATTGGCCCTTCTACTGCTTTTCATAAGTAGGAAGGTAGGATGTCCTATCCTGCAAACAAAATGCAGCCAATTATTATCTCTACAAATTCATGAGACATTCTAAAAACCAATTTGTATCTGACTCATTTTTAAATTTTAATAATTTCCAATCTATGTAGACATAGATTTTTGCTACCATGTGATTTTATATTTTTTTACAAAAAAATCTGAAGTTGCTAACATTTTCTTGTGCCTTCGTTGATCAGAGCAGATATTCTATCCCTATAACGTTATGATTGTTGTAGTTATTCCCTCCAAAATAAGTACCAGATTATGGGTCCATACAGCAGGGGAAATGGTTGTATTTATATCATTTTTAAAACCTTTCTAGTTATAGCTAGAATAAGTTGGAATTAAATTATTATTGTTATAATTTGGGAAAGAAGGATATGAGTGTGAGTGTGTACATGCACATATAAATAAATAGTGTTAGGTTCACAACATAGGTTAAATAGTTGGTAGTTCAATATGTTGTAGAAATTCAGCCTTTCTTGTAGAATGTTGTGTGTTGTGCTAAGTCCATCAAGTTATGCTATGTGAACACAGCAGATATGCTTTGTGACTTTGAATTTGTAATGTTGTATGTTATATGAATCCAGCTGATGAGTTGTTTGATAGAGGACTCAACTATAGATATGCAGGCATTTCCCTGAACATATGTTTGCTGAGTTGGACTGGAGAATGTGGCTAAATACGGATGATGCAATACAATCTTTTGAAAGCTGTATGGCTACAGCCTTTTTTGTAACAAGAAACCTTTATTAGAAAGGTTCTTCAATAACTGTAGGGCTATGAGTACTCTCAGTTGAACTGCTTACATCCACTTTGCATACTATTGCATTGAATGTAAATATTTGCAAGGACCTGCATTCCTGATGATGCTTTGGTGAGGATTCACTTTCACCCAGAAAAGAATATCTTTGAAGTAATAGCAATGAAATCTTAAGGTGAGCAACAACCGAATTCGGCAATGTATAAAGTGGATTTGAGATAGCTCAGGTTTTGTCCAAGTATGATGCCTAATAGTGACTAAAAATAAGTAGGGCTGGACAGAGTTGGGAGAGGGCTCATTTTTTTTGAATGAAGAACAGAGTTAAATCAGACATAATACCGGATGTATCAGTTAAGCTTTTGTGCTTATATTTTTCATAGTCTTTAGAGGGGCAAATTTAAGGGCCAACACAGGTTGCTGTAAATGGATTTTTCTCACATGCACATTGTTCATATGCAGGAACTGCAATACTTATTAGCAGTGGTGGGATTCAAATATGTGAACAACTGGTTCTCTATGTGGATGCTGCTTCTGGAAGTCCATTCTGGGCCTGGGCCACAAAAAAATAGCTACCAGTTCTGCCGAAGTGGTGCAAACTGGCTGAATCATACTACTGCTTATTGGCCATACAGGGGAGTTACAGTCAACAGATCTGGGGTAGAGATCCTGTTGGAGTAAACTACCTAAAAGGAAAACAATGAAGTACTAGAGCACAGGTCTGCAACCCGCGGCTCCGGAGCCGCATGCGGCTCTTCAGCCGTCTCCTGCAGCTCCCAGTCCTCTGCCATGTGCAGTCCCCCCAAAAAAGTGGGACTAAAAAAGTTCAACCAATCAATTCAAATATGTAGGGTAGGTGCATATCTCGCCTTGGCTCCACTCTTCAAACCCTGTTCTGCTCATGCACGCATGTACGTGCATGTGCACACATTTTTTGCGGCTCCCAGTTTTTCCTTTTGTGAGGGAACCAGTTCCGAGTGGGTCTTTCACTGTTTCAGGTTGCTGACCCCTGTACTAGAGCATATAATCTCTTAAGATGCTTTTGATTTGTAACTTGTTTTCTTTTCTTCCCCCTTCTCCCCATCTCTGAACCTTATCAAATCAATTGCATGTCTTTAATTTAACAAGCAAAACACCTGTCTGCATCTTAAAACAGCCATTGCAGACATGGCTCAGCAGCACTGAATTGATCTTGTAAACCTCCAGTCACCCCAGCAGTGCTAATGCTCCACAGGACCAAGGCAGGTTTGATTTAAAATTCAGGCCACTCTAGCTCAATGTCAGTTATACGAAACACATCATGCCCAACAGTACTTTGTAAAGATTATCTGCATATCATAAATGCTCTTGTATCACCCTGAAAAGATTGAACAAAAAAGGTAGATTACATTCCTATATTTCTTTTTCTTGACTGAATCAAAGTTTCAAATAGAACTCTCTATCCACCCCCAATATGCATTAATTTTATGAACTATGTCACTTTCAGAATTAGTCTTGTTACTCAGGAATATTTTTTATGAATGTGCATTGATCAAATAGTTTATTTATTTATTTATTTATTTATTAATGGGACTTATATCCCGCCCTATCTCCCGAGGGACTCAGGGCGGCTAACAACAACAAAACTTAAAGGTCTCTGTACAGTAAATTAAAATTAAAAATTGAAATAAATTAAAATAAATTAAAGAATAGAGTTAAAAGTGTAAACATAATTAAAATCCCTGTCAGTCCAGGTCAGCCAGGTGGAAAAGGAGTGTTTTGAGGCTGCGGCAAAAGGACTGGAGATCTTGGGCCATCCGAAGCTCAGGGGGGAGCTGGTTCCATAGGGCTGGTGCTCCCACAGAGAAGGCTCTTCCCCTGGGGGTCGCAAGCCGACATTGTCTGGCCGACGGTACCCTGAGGAGACCTTCTCTTTATTTCAGAGGTAGGAGACTCTTACCATATTGATTTATGTTTTGCTTCTTCATTAAAATAAACTCAAAAGTCTTTGCTGGATGGAAAAATTGAATTGAGATTTTGTCCTTATTTCTTATCCGTTCAGAAATAATAGAACATTTATTCAACTTTGCATATGGGAAAAAGGATTTTATACATAGTTGTTTAAGAGATGTTCTGATTATTGTATGGGCAAATATGGTTTGTCATAAGTGTGAGTTAGAACCACAGGTTTTGGGAGCCCAGGAAAAGCAGATTGTAAAAGCAGTAGCATGCCGTCACAACACAAGCTCCATCTTTAAAGGTGTGATGCTGCTGCATGGATAGGTGAAGGAGCTGGATAATATCTCATGATGGTAGAATGCTATTTTGTCATTTTGATGAAAGACTTCAATCCTGTGGATGCTTCTAAATTAAATGTTCCTTATTGTTTGAAACACACAAACACTTTTTTTAGATGTTTGTGCTTAACTTTTAGGGACACAATCAAAATTTTGGGAATTTGTAAATGTAACATTACAAAATGGCTGTCATAAGTTTGGGTCCTTACCTTTACAGATTTGTATTTATGAACAAGGTATGTAGAAACTGCTGGAAAAAATTTGCTTCATTGTAGGAGAAAGTTTAAGTGTCAATTAAAATTGTGGTCTATGGGGGTTTTAGAGAAGAAAATTGAATTGAATAGCACAAAATGCTTATTAAACCCCCTTTCAGAACATGATAAACATAAAAGATTCCATGGGCATTTAGAATCCTAGTTTTTTAAAATTATACATTTAAATGAGACAATTGACCTCAAGTATTTTGGGAAATCTTGAAAACATGGTTGTATCTAAACAGTGACTGGGTTACCAAAATATTTTTGTGCAGCAATAATGGGGAAGGGCAAACATCGAGGCATAATTATGGCAACAGTAGTTTCTATAAAAACAGTTCAAGAGAGTGAAAAATAGTTGAGTTTGACTTGAGATATCTGTAGAACAGTCTTCTGAATATTCTACTTGTTCTCTTTAAATGTTCTACATCCCTATCAAGTACCAAAGTTGGTGGAAACTATGTCACATATGGAACATGTTTTTGGATTCAGATAGATCTTTTTCAGGATTTAAGTACAAAAGACAAGTGGACATTTTAAAGCAACAAAGTGTATGAAAAATTAGAAAAATCTTGCCTGTATGTGGAAATTAGGCAACAGAAGAAAGTACAATTAATGCCAGATAAGAGCAAAAAAACCAAGCAAGCCCTAGATTAGTTTGGCACTTAAAACAAGTAATTATGGGAAAAATAATAATACACCAAGTAAGAGAGAACAAAGGAACACAGTACATATTCTCTGGGATGGGGAATGGAAGAATGCATAACGATAAAAGTAAAAAACAGCAATTACAAATAGCAGTTATTAGGGCAGCTACAAATTATATGCAAGGATTATAAAACATAAAATGAAAACCATTTAATTCTTATAAAGCAAAAACTGCAGGAGAATGAAATATGATTTTAATATAACTTTTAGATATAAAATTTCCAGCAAACAAAACTAAGGAGGATTTTACAAACTACTTAACTCTTTCTGGCATCATATACTATTTCCAGCCCCAATAGATTCCAACATATTTTGTTGCCTAAATTTTTTAATTTTTTCCATTTACTCTTTGACAGATTTGGTGCTGTTCTCATTAATGGATCCTGTTCTTCTCCTGGATGTTGTCTTAGAATTGATTTCTTGCATTGACCATGTCTGAGCAGAAAGCTGTATTTGCTGTCTTCTAATGGCCACCCAGAGTTCCACAGACAGATCTAGTGATGCTGGTCAGATTTTGCTACCTCCTGTTACCACTGGAAAAAAAATGAATGGGTAAGGTTGTAGAGTAGTCCATATTGCAACACACAGCACTTGTCTGCTGCTTGCTATTTTCTGACATTTTCTACCTTACATTAGCTAAAAATATGGCCTACTAATAACTAAATGTCTTGCATCTTAATGACAATCCATGCCCTAGGTTTTCCAGCTGGACTTGAATCATTCATGATATATAGAAGTCATATGGATAATTGCTGCCCAGATAGTCTAGTCCTGGTTATAGTTCTCATTTTCATTTGTGTAGATGTTTCTCTACAAGTTAGCCTTGGAAATGTCTAGCTTGGTAGACAAGCAGCTCTTGTGTATTTTTGTCACCAGGATTCAAGAATGACTTAAAGCCATTGGGGTACTGCAATTCCAAAATATGTTCCATATAGGAAAAGGACTAGTAGAACCAGGGAAGAACTAAAAGAGGATAAGTTTAGAATCCTTACATAGTCACAAGCAAACTAAGTCCATACACACACATCCTTGAATGCCATTGACTCTTATTTAGTTCTAACTGGTATTAATGTTAGTCTGAGAAGATTGCTGTGCATAGGCTTTTAGCAATAAAACAATAATTGTATCTTCACATGTGGACAATTTTTCACACCTGACATTCCAGCACCAAAAAGCTTTGATCAGGTGAAACTTCCCCATTACTTCTTTGAACATTCAAAGTCAGCAGAGAGGTGGCATATTATGCATTGTAACAACAACAAAACATTTACTTATTGATTAAAATAGGCAAAGCATATTTCATTAACAATGGTTGCTTGATAAAGTTTCTCTCTGGGAAAAGCCTGGATAATGAAGAGATTTAATTCATGTCATTCTGGGCCACTGTACTTTGAACACCATTTTTATATGATGTTCTATGCAAAGTATGACCTTGAGTAATTCCTGATACTCTTGGGCATGGGTGTTGCTTTTCATTTCTGGAGATCAACATTTAGCTTTAGTCACTAAATACAGCTTCTTAATTCACCTTCACTATCATCAGGATTGCGACATCAAGTTGAAGGTCTACCTAAATGCTTCTTTGGAAATAAATTTAACATATCAACATCATAGAGGAGGCATTATTTTTTTAACAGATAGGCCAAACATGGAATCTAATCCTTTATTTTATCCTGCTGCTTTGGAAAGAGAGCATACAAATTTAGATGACAGTCAATTTCTTACAAGTGTGGCCACAAATGTAAGAGAATCTAAGCCTGGAAAAAAACATTATCTGTCTGTTTTATCTATATTGTCTACATTTGAAATTAGAGTGAGAAGCAAATGGTTTTCTAAGCATGAAGGTCTCACATCTTTAAAAGTGTAATGAATTATATTTTCCAGAATAACAAAAGCAGAAGTTAACAAAAGGGGAAAAAAGTTGTAGAAAGTTGCAGAAAGCATCATGAAGTTGTAGAATGTAACAAAAGGATATTGTCAAAGTCATTACATTCATTCTTATTAATCAACAGGCTTTCAGAAGTTATTCATGATATAAATAATTAGGAGTATATCCATGTGAGCTCTTGGATAGCAATATATATTTATATTGGTCTATTTTTGCAAGATACTGGAGACCATTTATCATATCTTCAGGATTTTGTTTTCTGATCTGGGAAGGCAATGCAGTTAGCAGGTGAATTTATAGTAGGTTGATTTGCTTGCTGATCTCCCATCCAAAAACAAATGCAGGTCAAAATTTGCTTAGCTTTTTTGAGATCAGCCAGGATTGGCTAGGCACTCCTACTGTTTTTATTTTTATTTTGGTGAGGGGAAGACAAATTTGAGAAGGTGAAGAAGGTCCAATTTAGAGAAATTGTTTCAGGAATGCTAGAGTGAGGATCTTTAAATTTTGTTTTATGTCTGAAATTGTTTTGCAATAGTGGTTTAGGACAGAATTTCATGCTATGTGTCTGCATAACTGGCTCTGATAAATGCAGAGAGGGAGCTGAGAGGTGGTAGGGTGGATGGAAATAACACCTATAAACATTGCAGGAAATATAAGGGTGAACATTGACCCCCCCCAAAAAAATATTACTTGGTTAAAAAGAGGAGTCTGTTCCTTGGATAGAATTAAATTGTATTTCCTAACAATTATTTTGATTTGGAGAAAACCCTTAATATTTCTACAAATTTATTATGGTCATTTAAGACAAACCATGCATCACAAGCATGGCTGTGAATATGAATAAAACATTGATAAGGGTGTTCAGAAATTATTTCTATGTACTTCTTTCTAATCCCTTTTATAATTCTCAAAGTCCTTTGCAAAGAGTGCAAAATTTTGCACAGAAGAAGGTGTTAGGTTCTATGCCTTTTTTTGTAAGATAACTGTAGCTTGTTCCAGTTACATAATTGGGCAAAATGTAAAAGGATATCTCCTTACTCATTCTTCTCCAAATAGGCAAAATGTGGAGCACTACTGAACAATGAAACTGCCTGAGTGAGTGGAACAAAGTTACTTTTTTTCTTATGTAATAATAACATTTGGACAGCAGTAACTGTGAGCATATATAAAAATGTACAAGAGAGGGGATTTCATGAACATCTTAAACTGTAATATTTAGGTTGAGCAGTTGCCATTGTACTGTTTAGTAGCTTGGCTACTCTTTTAGGTTTAAACAAGTTTAAAGATAAAATTTGTCTCATTTGTTTGTTCTCATTTGATTTTTGACATAAAGCTAAAAATAAAACAATACTGCATCTGAGACTTAGAATAACTGGTATTGTATTCAGTGCTCTTGCTTGCATCAATTGTTTGAGGACATATACTATACACAGAATAGCTCTGAAAAGATAATTATATTTCATTTAAAACTACTAATGAGATAATTATACTTCGTTTAAAAAAGAAATTACACTTCATTTAAAATATCTTGGAACTACAAGTCCCCAATAAAAGCAGGTGAGAAATCTCAAGTGAGGTATTACTGACCAGCCAGGTTTTCCATTTCTCATTGTAGTTAGGCCACTGCACATGTTTCTGCAGTGATCCAGGCTTTACATAAAGATTTAGAAGCAGATAACTAAACTCTTTGTAGATGACTAGTTCCATGTTCAACATACTTTGCTGCTCTCAGAAATATAAAATGAAACACCCTTTATCTTTGAATAGATTGTACTCATTTCGGAATAGCAAATGGAAGAAATTGCAAAAGGATGCCACATAGGGATGATATAAGATGCCTGTCCAGCCTACGTCTAAGACATTATCCATGTTGCATGAATATTTTATTTTTTCCTGTTTACTTCTAGTAATACCCTTTTGTTTTAATTTTGAAGCTCTCCAAAGGACATTTTCAACGTTTCTTACAATTTTTCATTCTGTTCTTTATTTCAGGTTTCATTCTGTGCAAGAGAGCACCAGGTAGTTAAAAAAATCTAATTAGGCAATTCTTCAAATTAATTATGGCAATTAAAACTGTTTATGTCTGCATCCTCATCAGATATTTATTTATGCAGTAGTTATTTCAGAAATTTTGCTTATGGAAAAGAAAAGGTCTGCATCATTCATCCACCTGTGGACAACTTAGAAATATTTATATACAAATTCACTTTATCAATGTGCTACATGATTTATGAATAAATGATAATGATACCATTGATTCTTCAACACTATCCTCAAATGTTTGCACTAAAGTAGAATATTATCTCCAGTCATTTTCACCCTGTAATTAATGTTAGTTTAATTCACTGATATATACCTAAGATTGTATTTGAAATAGTGTTAAATTAGTAATTTGCAATCTCAAGCCAGTACAGAAGGCAGAGTTTTTCGATTCATAGGCATTATGTATCTCCATTGACATTTTCTGAATTTTTACTAGTAAAGTAAAGTAAAGGCCAGCAGAGATTACTGAGCCAATTCTCTCTAGATTATCTGGGATCATTTTAAACAGGACAGTCTAATCTAGATGGATTAGATAGAATTCTCTATGTGTGGACTATCCCCCCTTGGTTGTTAAAATCTGCCACAAAGGTGACAAATGGCTGTATACAAGCAGTGGTTAATACAACTTTAGACGAGGAGGTGATATCATCTGCTTTGAAGTGATATACCCCTTCTTCAAAATGCCATTAATTGAACCACCCCATTTTTCAACATTTTTCCTTTCTAGGCATTGTTCAAAAGGTGATAAGGTTTATTTATTTATTGAAAGGTTTATCTTTATTTTGCTCAGCATTCCTAATGTTCCTATTTTCTACTTACAAAAACCAAAACAACAACAACACCCCTCTCTGAGATATGTTGAGCTAACAAACAGCAACTAATTCAAAGTCTCCTACCAGGCTTTCATGCCTGAGAGAGGATGGTTTCTCCCAGTTTCTAGCACAGCACTTCAGCTACTACACCAAACTGGCTCTAAGTTGGGATGTAGTTGTAGAGGGCTTTGGAGAACAATAGATTGGACTGTTTTTCAGGCTGGGGTGCAAGACTTGTGACTGAGATGTGGCAGGACTAGAATTGCAGTATTGTGACTCCCTGGGTACTACTGGGCTCTCAGCATCTTTTGATCTAATCAGTCATGATATTCTTCTGGACCATGTATAATGATAGAGAGTAGAGTGTACTATGCTGCAATGGTTTTCCTTCTTGACTGAGACTTGTCAGTCTCATGTTATAAGGATTGTCCCTTTCCCTTTGACTAATAGAATAACAGAGTTGGAAGAGACCTTGGAAGTCTTCTAGTCCAATCCCCTGCTCAGGCAGGAACCTATACCATTACAGACAAATGGCTGTCCAATCTCTTAAAAATTTCCAGTATTTGAGCACTCACAACTTCTGGAGGCAGGTTGCACCACTGATTATTTTAACTGTCAGGAAATTTCTTCTTAGTTCTAGGTTGCTGCTCTCCTTGATTAATTTTCATCCATTGCTTCTTGTCCTGCCTTCAGGTGCTTTGGAGAATAGGCTGATTCCCTCTTTTTTATGGCAACCCCTTAGATATTGGACTGTTCAGTATTGATATGAAGCCACTGGGACAAGTCATCCATCAATGCAGGATGAGATATTATCAGAATGTTACACTCTGTATCAAACAGAAAATGCAGTCATTCTGCCTTGATGCCTGGAAATGTTATTTATTTAAAGGTAAAGGTTTCCCCTGTCTAGTCGTGTCTGACTCTAGGGGGTGGTGCTAATCTCATTTCTTAGCATTGTCAGAAGACATTTCCATCATCATGTGACCAGCATAACTGTATGCTGAGGTGCACAGAATGCTGTTACTTTCCCATTGAAGTGATAACTATTTATCTATTTGCATTTGCATGCTTTTGAGCTGCTAGGTGGATAGGAGCTGAGACAAGTAACAGGAGCTTACCCCATTATGTAGCGCTCAGGTCTCGCACCCAGACTGTAGGCATATTTAATTGCTGGCCCATCTTGCCCCTTATTATTTATTTATTTAGATTTATAGGCTGTTTCAATTGTGGCTGACTTAATTAGTTTATATTTCTAATTTCCAGTAATTATGATTAAAGCAATATAGACAACAAGAATATACTTACATGCATAAACAAGAATACATTCACAAGCATATCAATAACATATCAATAACATAATTTTATCTACCCCTGAAGGATTTCTCTAACAGAAAACAGAGATCCAGATAGCAATGAGCCTTGTTCAGTTTGCCCACATGTTATCTGTACTGAGGGAACTGCATTGTTTACCAGTTGACTTCAAAGCTTTGGTTGTTACCTTTAAAGACTTACGTGACTTAGCAATGCAGTATCTTCAAGAATAGGGACGCGGTGGCTCAGTGGGTTAGGACGCTGAGCTTGTCGATCAGAAGGTCGGCAGTTTGGCGGGTCAAATCCTGAGTGCCGTGTAACAGAGTGAGCACCTGTTACTCGTCCCAGCTTCTGCCAACCTAGCAGTTCGAAAGCACGTAAAAATGCAAGTAGAAAACTAGGGACCACTACGGTGGGAAGGTAACAGCGTTCCGTGCGCCTTTGGCGTCTAGTCATGCCGGTCACATGACCACGGAGACGTCCACGGACAAGCGCTGGCTCTTCAGCTTTGAAACGGAGATGAGCACCGGCCCCTAGAGTCGGAAACGACTAGCACGCATGTGCGGGGGAACATTTACCTTTACCTTATCTTCACGAATACTCACTATGCATGTAACCTGAGTGTTCAGCATGTTCCATAAGGAAAGACATGCTACAGATTGCACTTCTGAGGAAGTGTCAACATCAGGATATATGGGGATGCCTTTTTTAGTTTGATTCCTCCACTCTAGAAAACCTCTGACATTACTAACAGGGACCTGCTTTTTGTTATAGTTTTTATAACAATTTAGTTTAAACCAAATTAGCAAATAAGGTAGCTGTATGCTACTCAGAGTCTGTTTTGATTAGAGTAGCATAGAACCTATACTACTTTTATCCCTGCTTTTTAGGGTGAGATCACGTCCTATGCAGACCAGAAATAAGGCCAGAAATAATGTAGAAAGTTGCCCAATAAACAGTACTTATTCAGGCGTTCCTTCCATTTGCTGTATGTCAACATTTTGCTGGATGAAGCACAAAAAAATAGATTAGAAATCTTAAGTCCAATAAATAATAGTCAAGAAAGGAACAAATAAAATCAGGACAATGACAAACAGCTATTCTAAAGCCAGGAGATAACGTATAAAACTGACCCAAACTGACTTTATTGGAAAAAAAATAGTTCCAATCTCAGTTCCTGTTCCAGTTCCAACTCCCAGTTCACTAAATTCTACTGGCCATGGGCAATTAACTTTTTCTTTAGCAAGGTATAGGTTAACAAACATCTATTATTTTTAGGTGAAGCCTTCCATATCCCAGGAAGTATTCCTTATGCCAACAAATTTTGGGAATTTATACTGGATTATCTTATTGAATAATTGTTATATATTAATGTTAGATGTTTATATGTTAATGTTATTACAATATGAGTTTGAGTTGCAAAGGTTGCATGAGGTAAATAACGGCTGACAGCTGTCAAACTGCCGCCGGCAAATGCGCAGGCACAGCAGCTGACAGCTCTCAGCTGCTAGCCTAACTACAGACCACGCAGGCGCAAACTCCACGAGGACTCTAAGCTGTCAAACCCCAGATGCAGCCGATTGGTCCGGCTTCAAGGCGGGAGAAGCCGAACGTCTGATTGGCTGAGCCAACTTCCAGCCGGCTATATAAAGAGCTGAAGCCGGCAGAGTTTTCACCGGGTATACCTCAATAAACAAGCAACCTGAGCCTGCTGTCTCCGCGTGATCCTTACACTCTAGCCACTTCAATAATGATTATAATATTTGAGCAATTGCAAAATTAATACACCCAGTGCCTGCCTTCTCACTATGAATTGAATTGAATTGAATTCATTAAATGATGGACTGATAATACACTATAAACTGCCCAAAGTAGTTTTGGATAGGGAGATGGATGGCATATAAATTTACTAAATAAACAAATATATACTGGAATTGCTATAGGACACTGCCACTGGAATGAACCCCATACTTCCCAATTTGCTTTTTAAAACTTACTTCCAATATTTTTTTTAAGGCAGACTATTGAAAGTTGAATATGGATGAAATGTGCAGAAACCATCATCTGCTTGACCACTGATCATTTACAGTATATAATTGCAGGAGACCCTTACTAATAGCTTAATCTGGTGAATTGGTCAAAAATAAAATATGTTCAGTGTATGATAGAAAATACTGAGGAATAGGAAATTCCTGTTGCATTTAGAATTCTTGGGTTGGATTAGCACAAAAAGATGTTATCAGAACAGTTTAGGTGTGCTTGAAAGCATTTATTTGAATAAAATGATCACTGCATGAAAAACATTAACTGAAAATATTCCATTATGGATATGTTCTGAAAAAGAAAGGAAAAATACCTTGGAATATTAAAGTATTTAAAATATTAAGAGCAATAAAACCTCTACATATAATTTTACTTGGTACAGAAATTTTAATCTGTTTATTTGAAAGGTCAGTCTGAGAGGAAGTAAGAGGAATACTTACAGGCAGTAATAATACATTTCAACAATGTCCTGAAACATTCAATTAGTGATTTCTTTAAATAGATTTGCCATAAAACTTCATACAAACAGTAAAATCAGAACTATTCAATTAAGTAAAAATCACTTATTTACCATTCTATTCTTATTATCCTACTAGTGACTAATAGCCTTTTAGAACCAGGAATAGGAATAGTATATCTGGGTTATAAGACTCTGGATTGGATAACCTCTGGATGACAGAAAACTCTTTGATTTTTTTTAACTCTTTGTTGCCACTTAGGAGTCATCTGGATGCTTATGGGGTCTTAACCAAGAAAATAAGTCAAAGGTTTGTACATTGCAACTATTATTCTGCCTTAAAGAAGATATGTCTCTCCTACTAAGGCTAGACAATTCTAGAATATTTTAGCAGGATACCAAACTGGGACTAATAAAGCTTCATTTGAAGTTATAAAATGACTGGAATCTGTGGTACTTCAGAACCCTCAAAGAAACTGTGGTGTTGTCAACCTCCCATCGCCCAGTTCGCTCCCACAGAGTTGGCCTCCTCAGGGTTCCGTCGGCCAGGCAATGCCGGCTGGTGACCCCCAGGGGGAGAGCCTTCTCTGTGGGCACGCCGACCCTCTGGAATGAACTGCCTCCGGAGCTGTGGACGGCCCCTGACCTTCGGTCCTTCTGCCGTGACCTGAAGACATGGTTGTTCCAACAAGCGGGCCAGGACTGACCATGGTTTTTAATTTGGTTTTTATTGTGTTAAATTGTCCCGTATTTCTTATATTCATTGTTTAATTCTTTTTTAAATTTTTGTATTTTATGTCTCTTAATTTTTATTGTTGTGAGCCACCCTGAGTCCTTAGGGAGAAGGTCGGCATATAAATTTAATAAATCCTAATCCTGTATTGTACATAGGTGAGCATCTTATCATTCCTCTTCTGGAATTCAAATCCAGACTGGTTGGCAGAAATTGGGGAGAGTAGTTGTGTGTGTGTGCATGTGAGGCTTTTAGTACAAAAAGAGAATAATAAAATTTGTAAACATGTATTTGTTTTTAACTATACTGTACTGTATCAGCCTCTGGATTAATAAAACCAACACATTCGGAAGGGGTTATGAAAACCCTCTTTATAATCTTTATAACAGGTCATAATTCCAATTTATACACCTCAAAAAAGATTTTTTTCCCAATCAATTCCATGCTTTAAGCAACAGCCCTGTCTTCTTTCTGTATTTTGAAGCACACAGGGTAGTGTATCATTCAATACATTGTCTTCTCAAACAAAAACTAAAATAGTGGAATGAAGCATGTGAGTAGAGTTCCTTAGCTTCCAGCACAGTTCAATACCTTAGAAAGAAGTCAGTCATCAATAAAATTCCTTTGCACTTAGATTAATGTATAATTTATTCAGTCATGCATTTAGGAATATAGTTTCTCTCACTAACTTCAATGGCTTTCCTTCTGTCGTTCAACATGTTTTTTGCTGCTGCTGCTGCTGCTGCTGCTGCTGCTACTACTACTACTACTACTACTACTAATAATAATAATAATAATAATAATAATAATAATAATAATAATAATAATAATAATAATAAAGTTCAAAGGTACCTTGGAGGTCATCTAGTCCAACTCCCTGCTCAGGCAGGAAACCCTATACCATTTCAGATAAATGCCTGTCCAGTCTCTTCTTAAAAACTTCCAGTGTTGGAGCATTCACCACTTCTGGAGGCAGGTTGTTCCACTGTTTAATTGTTCTAACTGTCAGGAAGTTTCTCCTTAGTTCTAGGTTGCTTCTCTCCTTGATTAGTTTCCATCCGTTGCTTCTTGTCCTGCCTTCAGGTGCTTTGGAGAATAGCTTGACTCCCTCTTCTTTGTGGCAGTCCCTGAGATATTGGAACACTGCTATCATGTCACCCCTAGTCCTTCTCTTCATTAAACTAGACATACCCAATTCCAGCAACCGTTCCCTATATGTTTTAGCCTCCAGTCCCCCAATCATCTTTGTTGCTCTTCTCTGCACTCTTTCTAGAGTCTCAACATCTTTTTTTACATCATGGTGACCAAAACTGGATGCAGTATTCCAAGTGTGGTCTTACCAAGGCATTGTAAAGTGGTATTCATACTTCATGTGATCTTGATTCTATCCCTCTTTTAATGCAGCCTAATACAGTGTTGGCTTTTTTGGCAGCTGCAGCACACTGCTGACTCCTATCTCTTACTTTTCAATCAAGTCTTGAGATTAGAAACTGCCACATTTTCACATATTGTAAAATGTATATTTCACCTTATTACTTAGTATATGCATGCTTGCTGAAATGCTATCTTTGTTGTTGTTGTTTAACCAATCAGAGGAATGACTTGCCTTCAGAAGTTGTGGGTGCTCCAACACTGGAGGTTTTAAAGAAGAGATTGGACAACCATTTGTCTGAAATGGTATAGGGCAGGGATAGGCAACCTCAGCTCTTTTATGATTCATGGACTTATGACTCATGCTGGCTCAGGAATTCTGGGAGTTGAAGTCCATGAGTCGTAAAAGAGCCGAGGTTGCCTACCCCTGGTATAGGGTCTCCTGCTTCAGCAGGAGCTGGGACTAGAAGACCTCCAAGGTCCTTTCCAACTGACTTATTCTGTTACTCTGTTAAATGTTTGTAAGTGAAATGCTCTTCCTGTTCTGCCACTAGCCTTTTCACACCACTGAGTATTTTCAGAAATATTTTCAAGAGCTATACATGAAATATAAGGATAATAAGATTTTACATAAGTTGTTGTATTATCTGTTCAACACTGCATTTAATAGAACAGAGACTAATCATATGGCTGATTATAGAAGAGAATTGATATAATTGCTGGCATGAGATGGCATTATTGAAAAAATATGGAGATATTTTTTTTTCTCAAGAGCTGGACAGATTTGCTCTAATGTTTGAAGCTAGAAGAGTCTCCTTCACCCTCCAATTTATAAATAAGTAATTCTAGCTTTAATTTCATATTGTTCTGGGAAACTGAACATATTAACACTTGGAATATGAAGCAGGATATGAATTAACCAAATGTCAGTGCATTATTTTTCATCAGTATTGCATAAATCCCAGCACAGTAATGAACATACAAAAAAGCTTATTACAATATCTCTTCATATACCATTTTGTGTTTGTGGAATGGAAGCATAACACAATATAACTTAATGTTTAATATCTTATTAAACCATTGGGTGAGCTTGGTGTACAATAGCAAATTGTTGATACCCAATTTTATGTTGTGATCTGGCACTATCATCTTGCCTCAGTGTCTGTGAAGGGCAAGGAATAGATTTAACTCAATTGAAAATATTCCACCTTTAGTCACAGTCTACAGTTTTCCCTGGATTCCCAATTCCTTCTTGAAGAATAGGTGGCCAGGAATGCCTTGGCAAAGACCCATTTGGTGGACCAGGGATGCCTGGAAGCTCTTCAAACAGTCGCTTGTGACCCAATCATCTCTTGTTTGGACTATTGCAATGTGTTCTATGTAAAACCAGGTTTGAAGACTACATAGTAGCTACAGATGTTTCAGAATTCACTGGAAGGAGAAAGGCACTTCCGAGTATTACCGTAATTTTTATCTTAATTGTTTTGACTTGACTGTCAAGGCCTATATATTGCTCTATATTGTGTAAGCCATCTTGAGTGCTGAAAGAAGCAGAAAGCTGAATATAAATGTAATAATAGGTGAAATGAAAATAAAACCCCTTAACCATCTCATAACTGAGTTGAAGAATATTATATTATATATAGCCCAAAACCTACAACAGTTCATTTAGTGATTGTTCAAACTTACAAGAGCCCTGAAAAAGTGACTTATGACCATTTTTGACAGTTACAAACTTTGCAGCATCCCTATGAACACCTGATCAAAATTCAGATGCTTGGCAACTGGTTCATATTTGCGATGGTTGTTGTGTCCCAGGGTCATGTGATCACCTTTTGTAAACTTCTGACAATGACTTCTGACAAAGTCAATGAGGAAGCCAGATTCACTTTACAGCCACGTTACTAATTTAACAACTGTGGTGATTCACTTAACAATTGTGGCAAGAAAGGCTGCAAAATGGGGTAAACTCACTTAAAAAATGTCTCACTGAACAACAGAAATTTCGGGCTAAATTGTGGTCATAAGTTGAGGACTATCTGTATTTTGTTTATGAAAGTTATACCAACATTCTCATATCCTTTAAAAATATTTCTAAAACAAATTCTTTCAATAGATTGAAAGAGAACTGATAGAAAAATATGCAGCAGGATAGTTCTGGACAGCATCAGCATGAAGTTGAGGCCTCTGCAGAGGGAACAGGGGTCAAAAAAGTCAAGATTATAACTACAATCAGACAAAAAAAGTGGTGAGGCTTTGATGCAAAAAAGTGGTGAGTCTTTGATCTGTGCCGATACATTCATCATTATGATACAAGCATAGAGATACCTTTAACATAATAAATAGAAGAATATTAATCTATTCCAAAAACTTATTTCAGAATACATTTAATGGTATCTTACTCAATCTCTGAAAAAGATAGATATGTAGTGTAGCTTTATTATGAGGTACCAAGTAACTCATCTGCATTTTGAGGTGTTCTATTTAAAATTACTTTTTAATCTAGAATATTTTTTAAAAGCAACTTTTTGTTTTGCTCTATCTCAACAATATAAAATGCCACTGGAACACACATAAATAATGAGTCAACCATCTGTCCTGTGGATAAAGTACAAACTGCCCAGTCTGTTGATTTGTGAACCAAAAATTAAACTACACATTGCTTCTCAAATTCTGGTGCTACAGGATAAAGGTACTTATCTCTTGTAGGTGAGGCTGATAAAACAGAGGCATTATATCAGCTTCTTCCAGTTTGATCCACTCACCATGGAAGTCAGAGCTAGAAGACATGAACTGGTTCTGGTATCACACCCAGTATTTCATTTGTAAACAGCATCACAGGATATCTGGCAAATTAAGCAGCAATAGAGCAGCCCTAGCTGAAAATCCATTTCTGCCACCTGGTGGAAATTTTTCAGTACTTAAATGAAATGCTTTGGTCACTGAGCATCAAAAGATATGTACTAAAGCAGGCTTTGGTGAATGCTGGAAAACAAGTCTTTGGAACTCAGTTCTCCTGCCTCACCCCCCAGGAAGCAACTGGATTTTGGTTGTAATATAAAAATTACAATACCATACATCCTGACAATACCATTCTATGATCGCAAAGAGTTGACAGCTAAAACGCTTGTCAATTACAACGCTTGTAATTGACAAGATGTTCCTGCTTGTTTAACATAAACATTTCCAGAGAGAATAGCTTTAAACAATCAATAGTACTGAATGGAGAACAAATGGTGTTTTCCACAGTGTGCTGAAAACACTTCATGTTCACTTACTTTCTTTAGGGTCCATTATCACCAAATTATTTCTCCCACTGCTTCAGTATGAAAAGTTGCATTATCAGAAAGTTAAAAGTAGAGAATTTTCACCCACAACTCTATGGCATAAGCTACAGCAAGTGGGAACTAAAGGTACAATTAATTTTAGAAAATAGGAGCTGTGCATTTTATAGAAAATGCACCATTTTCCAATATTGGATTTGAAATCCTGCTTATAAAACCATAATATGTTAAGGTCTGTCTTTCATTTAAATAATCTGCTGCATCCATTTATCTTTTTTATGAGAGTTATTTACTGTTCATTTTCAAATCACTCTCCACATTTTAATCGTGACTATGTAGTACTGTTTTATTGCCTGAGTTGTGATTTTCTTTTTATGGGTTTCCAATCAGCTTTGGCTACAAGCCTTGCATAGTTCAGCATCATCAGTAACACAAGAAAAAACTTCTTAGAAAGAAGAAATACAGTGAGTAAGCTCAGACTCGCTTTCAATCTATGTTTTTCCTTATAATATTTCTTTGTGGAAAAACCATTTTATAGATGGAGAACTGAAGACGCAAAGAAAAGAAGAAAAGAAAAGAAAAACCTACAGCATTTCTTTGTCCAAACAATAATTTAGCAAATATCTGAAACTTCTTCTCAATTGTAAGGTTTTCAGGGTTCCCCCCCCTTACAAACAGCATTTAAAAGTTATCTCAGCCCATAGGAAAGGGGCATGAGAAACATTTCAGAAGGGATCCCTCTAGTTTTCTGGAGAAGAAAAGAAAAGAAGGAGGAGAAATCCTTTCAGTCTTGCAAGAGTTTATTAATGTGACCTTACAATGAAGATACAGCTAGTGATAATAACTGTGCATCTTATCAAGACTACCTTGAAGGCTAAAGTCAATGTGGGCATTATCTATGCAGTACTGTGTAACTACAGCCCACCAATCCACATGGGCTTTTATAAATTCTGCTGGTATTATAATTGGACTAAAAAGGGACACTTACATTTCCTTTATTACATTTTCTTTATTACATGACTCAGCCCATTTCATAATTGTATAACTAATAGTTACTCATAGTCCTGCTTTCACACTCAGTACTGCATTGGGCAAACATCTGAGTGTCATAAACAAAAATCTCAAAAACCCAGACTCTTTCTCACAGGATATGAAACTGAAACTAGGTCCCAGCTGTGCCCCATTTAATAATTGGGCAACAGGTTTTGTAGTAAATATTTCAATAGCAGTGGAATAAAGCATCTTCTCTGGCTCCAGTGAACTCTTAAAAGAGCAGCTGCACCACTATGGGTCATACTGGAAGCACAATTTGCATGGGCCTTGGTGTTTCTGGAAAGACTAAGCCTAAACATTTGAAACATTCAATTTGCTCAATTTTATGATTACCTGTATATCAGATATGCTTCTTTAAAATACCTTTATTTTTGAATACTGATAGTGTACCATTAACTCCTCCTGCTAACTGTTGTGAGCCTCAGTGTGCTCCTAAGGCCAGCCTATGCCAAAGTCATTATTGCAGCAGCATCTGCATAAAGTGAAGCTGTTTTACACTGAGCATGCAGTTCTGGGCCTTGCAAGCAGATACCAAACATTTTCTATAAATATTAAACAGGAACAGAGGCCAAAAATATAATCTTGCTTCATTCTTTCTCTGTTATATTAGAATTTGACAATTGCCCAGTATGATTGTGCCTGTCTCTTGAAGCTGGTGTTTCCACACAGTTTGAATATCAGCAACAGAAGGTGTTTGTCAATGGTAGAATTTTTAGGCTCACCCCAAAACTATGTTCTAGAAACTGAATTAAATGTAGCTTGGAAATCAACAAAGGGTACTTATTATTTTGAGCTGATTCCACATGAATACTTATATGTTGATACCATAGAATTAGGCAACGATCTATTGTAGATCTATCTTTACGAAAACTTTCATTTCCTAAAATAAGCTGTTGCCTTGCATAGAGTTTGGATGTTATATTTAAAGGGCTAGTGGGACTGAACCTTGTCAACATGCTTCTATTTTCTCTTTTGAAGCCTTGGACAACTGTTGCAATGCCTAGTTTTCTGGGATGTTTGCAATGTTATTAAAGTAAGTAAATATGGATGTGAGAATTGCAATCCACCAATGCACATTGACCTTTCTAAATTCTGCTGATATAAATACAGGCTGTTCCCTGTTAAGTTGCTTTATTCAGTGCCAGCTTTATTTATTTATTCATCAAACTGCTACAGTGCCACAATCAAACAGTTCTCAGTGGCTTACATAGTGTGTATAAAACAAGAATGGAAACGTGCTTTAAAAATAAGAGGCTATAAGTAGTTTCTCCCTGGATGTTCTAATAGGCCAAGCCAAAGGCTAGTTGGTGTTAGCAAAACCAGCACTTGAGGCCATTGTGTTCTGAATTAGTTGCAGTTTCCAAATGATCTTTAAGGGAAGTCCCATTGCAATACTGTAACAAAGTGGTAATGAGGACTTGACTTATTGTAGCCATGTCTTCCTGCATTAGGTAAAGTGGAGCAAAACTATGCATAGATCCCTTTGTCCACTGTCTCCATTTGTTCTGCGGATCTGAGAATCTAGACAGACAGAGTTTAGCCACTGAGAAATACCAGTGATGACAGTCAAAAACTCATATGTACAATCAGCAGCTCTGTCTTTTTTGGATTAAATGTTCAGCCTGTATTCTTCATCCAGATCCCTAAACCTTCAAGAACCAGGAAAGGATGTTGAAAATGGGTATAATGAACATATACAGGGTACATAATACTGTACCCTGAACTATTGGATCACCTCACCCAGTTGTTTCATATAGATCTTAAAAGAATGAGGTAGAGAACCAATGTCTATGCCATCTCACACATTAGGGGTCACTGGGTCAGTCTTGCTTTCCTACTATCACAGACTGAAATTGTTCCATTAAGGAAGGATGAGATCCATTGCAAAACAATACCAGCATGATAAATAATGCCTGATTTTCTAAGCATCCATAATTATGCAATGAGTTAATCTTGATGCATTGCTAAAAAAAAAATTAAGGAGTTATGTCTCACTTTGATGAATGCAAATTTTTCAACAGAAATACAATATCTTTTAATAATTTTAATTTTAAAACAATAATTTTAAAATAATAAAAGACAGATTCAGGATTTGTTGCATTGTGCAATCCTCTGTTTACAGGTAGTGTAATGCTAATTCGAGAGATTTTATATAGAGACAATTTTCATATTCATGTTATTTGGCTTATTTTCAGTACCTTTTTGTTTTCTTTCACTCTGTGCCAGCAAGTTTGCTTGCTTATTTGTTTAGCAAATGTATTTGGTCACCCATCTACCAGCAGAATTCTGAAATGGCAAGAGAAAAATAAAAACATAGTACAAAATAAATGAAAAGAACAATTGAGGCAGTATAACAAACACCTTATTAACATATTCCATAAATCTATGCTGGACTCTATTAACATCATGGCCAAATGCAGCTTCTTGTGTCTATTGAGACAAATAATCTTTGATATTCTTTTCTTCTCATCAGGTGGATACTTTTACTCCAACTTCAAAAATAAGGGGAGATGCATACATTTGGAGAACTATACAAATTATGCATATGTGAGTGAATATACTTATTATTCAGAGGAAAGATTTTGCATGCATTTGTTGTATTAGGAAATATTGCACAAAATGTGCCACAGTATATACAAAAATGTACATAGAATTAAAGAGCATGATCCAAGTACAGTACATTGAGTTGTTACCAGAAGGCACATGGATAATTCTCTTGATTGAGGGAGACCTATTATTTATTTATTCCACTTTATACTGCTAAATCAATATAGACTCTTAGAGGTGTACAAAAATATCAACAAAAAGGTCATAAGAATTAAAATCATACACAATACATATCAATAGATTAAAATAACCAATAACGAATCAATTTGAACTGCAGCAATTCAAAGATAATTTTAATGATAGTTAAAAAAATAAGACAAAAAAGAAGACAACACAAAGTGAAATTAATTTAAAAGGCAATAACTCTTCAACCAAATGCTCTTTGAAAATGGAACCTAGCCTGGGCTGCTTTGTTTTCAGTTTTCAATAAAGATTTCTTGCTCATGCAAAATTTTGCCACATGACCTTAACTTTGCAAGATTCTGACTTAGTTGAATGTTTCTTCACACAAGACTAATAGTTAAAAGATTATGAAACAAAACAAAAAGCAAAAAAGGTAAAGAAACATTCTGATATTTGTATTTACAGAAGTATTTTGAAAAGAACATTTTTTTTCATATATGGTAGGAGAGAGAAGAGTCCAGAGCAATCCTTTAGAAAAAATAAGAGAGGTGGATCCCATCCCATCTTTGTTTACTTGTGATATTAGCACCTGGAAAAAACAAAAAAATGGATTATTCCATGCAAGAGAGGAAAATGATTGAGAAGGTGAGCCTGAACAGCACATCACACTTTCCAACAGGAAGCTGCCATTAACTCTAACAAAAGACGCAATGAGAGGACACAGCTGTGCCATTCTCCCCCAAAATGTCTTTATTTTCATTCACATTTTATTGGATTCCACATCACCAGCACCTGCAGCAGCACAATTCAGATCTATCTAGGCCTACAAGAAGCTTGCTTTGTGGAAAATAACAAGTGGGGTGGAGAAAGGAGGAAATGATGCATTTTTCAGGTGCTGATAAGTCTCTTCTCTTGCCAAAGGAAGAATAAAAGCTGCTGTTTGAACATCTCTCAAACTGAGAAAGAGATTTTTTATGAAAGAGGTAATCAAGGCCTAGAAGAGTCAATGTGATTCTTTGACTTGAAGAGAAATGGGCTGTATTAGGCCATTAAAATTCAGAGATGTTGCAAGTTTTTTTTCCCCTTTTAACACTCCATGCTCAATCCATATATATATAACAACAGTGACAGCTCATATTTGTGTAAATTTTAGATTTATATATATATAAGTAAGCCGCCTGAAGCTTAGTGGAAGTAGGAGTATGTGTGTGTGTACACCCATGCACATGCACACATACATATAGTGCATATGTATATAAAATATTGCTATTTTGTTTGAATACTTTGGAAAGCATTAGAATGGTAAATTTCTTAACTATATTTGGCACCGTGTCATGTAAACATGCTGAACTGGTTCATATATCAAAGTAAGGCATGGTTTTCTTAATCATAATTATTCCCAGCATTTCCCCAAAACTGCAGTTTTTGCTCTCTTTTTTCAGATAATCCATTGGCTGTAACAGGTGAACCTGACATTGTGGGCTGAGACACAGTGACTGGCCCAAAGTACTCAACTGGCTTTCATGCCTAAGACAGGACTAGAACTCCTGGTCTCCTGATTTCTATCTATTTTCTTAAACATAGTCACTTGGCTAAATTACAATTAGCATGGTTCAGAACTAAGTTACTGTAGGCCTAGATAGAACTGAAATGTGTTGCTATGTAGAATCCAATAAAGTGGGGATGAATAATAATACAATACAGTCTAGTACAATACCAACAAAGAAGAAAAATAACAGCTCTCAAAAGAAACCAACATGGCTGCATAAAGAACTCTCTGATAAATTGAAAGATAAAAAGGACAAGTATAAGAATTGGAAAGAGGGGCACATAACTAAGTCAGAATATCAGCAAATAGCCCGTGCCTGCAAAGATGAAGTGAGGAAAGCTAAGGCTCAAAATGAACTAAGGCTTGCGACCAAAGTCAAAAATAACAAAAAATGCTTCTTTCAACATATAAAAAACAAGAAAAAGGTTAAGGAAATGATTGGTCCATTAGCGGGGGAAAGTGGCAAGAAGGTGACAAGCAATAGGGAGAAAGCAGAACTATTTAATTCGTTTTTTGCATCTGTCTTTACACAAAGGGAAAAAACAGTCCAACCTACCCAAACCAGTGCCATAAAAAACAGAATAGAAACACAAGTTAAGATAGGCAAGAAAATGGTAAGTGAGCACCTGTCCAGCCTAGATGAGTTCAGATCACCAGGACCAGATGGATTACACCCCAAGGTTCTCAAGGAACTGGCAGACATGATCTCAGAACCACTGAACTATATTTTTCATAGATCCTGGAGCACTGGGGAACTACCAGAGGACTGGAAGAGAGCTGATGTAGTTCCCATCTTCAAAAAAGGGAAAAAAAATAGAACCAGGAAACTACAGACCTATCAGCCTGACCTCAATACCTGGGAAGATTCTGGAAAAGATAATCAAACAACAAATCAGTGAACACCTTGATGCAAACAAAGTCATCACTAAAAGCCAACATGGGTTTGTCAAAAACAGATCATGCCAGACAAATCTTATTACATTCTTTGACCAAGTGACAAAACTAGTGGACCAGAGGAATGCTGTAGATATAATTTACTTGGACTTCAGTAAGGCATTTGATAAAGTAGATCACAACCTACTACTTGATAAGATAGAAAAATGTGGGTTAGATAGCATCACCACCAGATGGATTCGTAGCTGGCTGACAGGCCGTACTCAGCGTGTGGTCCTCAATGGGACTGCATCTACATGGAAGGAAGTGTGTAGTGGGGTGCCCCAGGGCTCTGTTCTGGGCCCAGTGCTCTTCAATATCTTCATTAATGATTTGGATGAGTGGATAGATGGGGAACTCATCAAATTTGCAGACCACACCAAGCTGGCAGGAATAGCCAATACTCCAGAAGATAGGCTTAAGATACAGAAGGATCTGGACAGACTCGAACACTGGGCACTATCTAACAAAATGAAATTCAATGGTGAAAAAAGTAAGGTTCTACATTTAGGCAGGAAAAATCAAATGCACAGGTATAGTATAGGTGGTACCTTGCTCAATAGTAGTAACTGTGAGAGGGATCTCGGAGTCCTAGTGGACAATCACCTCAATATGAGCCAGCAGTGTGCTGCAGCTGCCCAAAAAGCCAACACAGTGCTAGGCTGCATTAACAGAGGGATAGAATCAAGATCAAGTGAAGTACTAATACCACTTTACAATGCTTTGGTAAGGCCACACCTGGAATACTGCATCCAGTTTTGGTCACCACGATGTAAAAAAGATGTTGAGACTCTAGAAAGGGTACAGAGAAGAGCAACAAAGATAATTAGGGGGTTGGAGGCTAAAACATATAGGGAACGGTTGCTGGAATTGGGTATGTGTAGTTTAACGAAGAGAAGAGTGAGGGCTGACATGATAGCAGTGTTCCAATATCTCAGGGGCTACCACAAAGAAGAGGGAGTCAAGCTATTCTCCAAAGCACCTGAAAGCAGGACAAGAAGCAACGGATGGAAACTAGTCAAGGAGAGAAGCAACCTAGAACTAAGGAGAAACTTCCTGACCGTTAGAACAATTAACCAGTGGAACAACCTGCCTCCAGAGGTGGTGAATGCTCCAACACTGGAGGTTTTTAAGAAGAGACTGGACAGCCATTTGCCTGAAATGGTATAAGGTTTCCTGCCTGAGCAGGGGGTTGGACTAGATGACCTCCAACGTCCCTTCCAACTACTTCTTCTTCTTCTTCTTCTTCTTCTTCTTCTTCTTCTTCTTCTTCTTCTTCTTCTTCTTCTTCTTCTTCTTCTTCTTCTTCTTCTTCTTCTTCTTCTTCTTCTTCTTCTTATTATTATTATTATTATTATTATTATTATTATTATTATTATTATTATTATTATTATTATTATTATACAATTGTTCAATTAGAACAATTGTAATTATTGTACCTCACACTTGAATATACATAATATTCTAAGCAAAATAACCTTGAATGATGTATGAGCTCTGTCATAGCAATATAACTTGAAAACCTGAACTAAGGACTTTCTTTTAGTAAAAGCATATTTTCTATCCTCCACTGAAGGAAAAATTGTGAATGAATTTTAGTGCTGGCAATCTAAAATGAGTTGAGCAAAAGACATATCAGAATATATATATCAGAAAAGAAATGTCCTTTTTCTCAGAAAGAAAAACAAACCTTTGGCTTTGTTATGCTGTATTTGGGTAAAAAAAGGAAAATTTTGATTGAAAGTCTTCTCTTTAACATCATTTTTCACACAAAGAGTTTAAAATAAATAAAAATATAAGTGGCCCATTTTGAATACATCTACTTGCAATCAAAATTGCTAAAACCTGGATGCAGATTTACTGTGTTATGTACTGAGCTTTTGGGGGCTTAATCACATGTGCTGCTGGAGAACTAACGGTTCTCCAGCAAACCAGACAGGACGTCTCCAGTCCTGGCAGCAGTTAACATGGCGGGAATAATGGGTTCAATCTGATTGGTTGTTCAGAGCATGTGGACTATATATATTGTGCAACGTTACCCAAAAGCCCCAGTACAGTTCAGTCTGACTTACAATAAAGCTATGATTCTTCTGTACTCATCTGCCTCGCGTCTTTTCTGCTCTTCAGAACCCACAACATAACAGTGGCAACGAAGGTGGGATCCTGCTTCACCTTAAACAGCTGAACTCACGAGGGGTTGGCTTTATATGCTGGTGGAAAGAGGCATCTTTCCCCCCCCTCTTCCTCGGCTGGCTAGCAAAACTACACTAGTGGCCATTCGCTCAGAGGTACCTGTCTGAGCTCAAGAAGCAGGATCAGAAACACAGGAATCTAGTCAAGATGCCAAAGGTCAGCAAATTAAGGGAGTTCAACATTTGCCACCCAGAAGAATGGCCGTCATATCTCAAGTCGAGAATTACTTAAGGGCAAACCAGATCGCTGAAGATGGGCTCAAAGCTGCAACACTGCTATGTGTCTGTGGGCCAGCAACGTTCGACCTCGCAGAAAACCTGTTTGCCCCCACGCCAATCGAAGCAGTATCCAATGCTGACCTCAAACAAAAACTTAACGGACATTTTAAGCCAAAAATGTCAGAAATGGCGTGGAGATTCAAGTTTGACCAGAGGGTGCAACGTCCAGGAGAAACGGCATCAGAATACATTGCGGGCCTATGCCAGGCCGCACGTCTTTGCAGATTCTCAAATCTTGAAGAACGCCTGAGATCGGCTCATTTGCAGCCTCAGAAACAAAGCCCTCCAACAAAGACTATTTGCCAGACCCAATTTGACATTTTTGGAGGCACAAGACAAAATAATGGCCGATGAAGCAGCCGGAGGAGCCATGCAAGTAGTGCAAACCACCAAACCTCTCAAGGTCGAAGAAACCGTTCACCAAGAGGTCGCTAAATTCAGCAGCAAACCAGCAGTGGAAGGAGAGACGGAGATAGACAAGCTACAGAAACAGCCGGGCGCACAAAACATGGAAATCAACAAAAATAAAACACTTACAAGGCAGTTCTCTTCCCTAGATGTATGGGGTGTGGAGGCAACCATTCCTGCACAAACTGCAGATTCCGTACGGCCACGTGCAGGGCCTGTGGTAGGACCGGACACATTGCAGTCGTATGCTGGGCTCACCAGAGAGACAGACAACCCAAGCATCACTTGGGGGAACTGACAAGGTGAGGTACCAGGGCCCAGGGTCCAAACAGTGTGGGTTTTTTCAAAAGCCAGAGAAGTATTTGCCGCACAGGGGCTCATTGTCCCCTTAAATCTAAACTTAAGCTCTCAATTGAACTGCAGGGCATTCCATGCAAAATGGAATTGGACTCCAGTTCAGCAGTCTCAATCATTTTGCATGAGACATTCAAATATGTCTGCAAATGCAGCAATCACTGGATTAAATTGAAGCCCTCGAGCATTATCTTAACCGACTTCCAGAATGCCCAAGTTAAAATTAAGGGGGAGGCCACCCTATCAGTAAAATTTAAAGGGTTTTCGGGGCACCTGGATGTCGTAGTAGTAGAGGGTCAAAGAAAAAGTCTTATAGGACTTGATTGGTTTGAGGCTTTAGGAATTCAGATAACAGGCATCAACCAAACGCAGAGTACTGACCTCAGAGCTGTCTGTGAAGAATACGCAGATGTGTTTGATTCTAAATTAGGAAAGTATACAGGCCCACCTATTTCATTTAAATTAGACCCCAATGTAATACCGATCAGAGTCAAACCGCGCAGAGTTCCTTTTGCATTAAAGCATAAAATTGATTTGGAAACTGATAAATTAGTAGAACAAGGGGTGTTACAGCCTGTTGAAGGGGGAGAGTGGGAGACCCCTATTGTCACCCCACTTAAACCAAACAGGGAGGTTCGCATTTGCGTGGACTACAAATGTACCCTAAACAAAGCTTTAAACCAGTGTGCCTACCCGGTTCCGATAGTCAGCCATATTCTAGCCTCTTTGCAAGGGGGTGCCATTTTTGCTAAGCTGGATTTAGTGCAAGCGTATCAAAAACTGCCAGTAGATGAGGCCACAGCAGCGGCCCAAACAATAGTGACACATAAAGGAGCTTTCAAAGTCAAATGGTTGAAGTTTGGCGTAAGCCTAGCACCAGGGATATTCCAAGGGATCATGGAACGCACCCTCAAGGACATTCAAGGTGTTTGCCCGTATTTTGATGATGTTCTCATTGCCGGAGAATCCGCAGAAGTAGTAGCAAATAGGCTCAGGGCTGTCTTACAAAGACTTCGTGATGCGGGCCTTAAACTAAAAAAGAATAAATGTAGTATTGGGGTCTCATCAATGGAATTTTTGGGTTCCGTATCAATGCCAGTGGAATCTACCCCACAGAATCAAAGGTAAAGGCCATCAAAATGGCTCCTAGTCCCAAAAACAAAGGAGAATTACAAGCATTTTGTGGGTTACTGAACTTTTATCACACATTTCTACCTCATAAGGCAGCTATAGCAGAGCCCCTCCACAGGCTACTCAATAAGAAAACTGTATGGCAATGGACTGATATACATGAAAAGAGTTTTCAAGACCTTAAGGCCCTCTTATCAGAATAATCCACAGTCACTCATTACATAGAGTCTAAACCTGTATGTCTTACATGTGATGCATCTCCTTATGGGGTGGGGGCAGTTTTAAGTCACATAGAAAAGAATGGGGAACACGTTCCCATAGCATTCTATTCCAGAACTTTATCTGCAGCTGAATGCAATTATGCAGAAATTGATAAGGAAGCCTTAGCCATAGTGGCTGGGGTCAAAAAATTTCATGATTATTTATATGGAAGAAATTTCACTGTGTACACTGATCACAAACCCCTTTTGGGATTATTTACAACAGATAAACAAACCCCCCACATTTTATCCCCAAGGATGCTTAGGTGGTCTATATTTTTGTCTGCTTATAAATTCAAGTTAATTCACAAACCTGGAAAGGAAATGGGCCATGCAGATGGCCTCAGTAGACTACCACTGACACTTATAGATCCTGACCCAGCTCCTGCTGCACGAATATTATCCATACAAGATTTGCCTGAATTTCCCCTCCATGCTGGAGACATTGCTGCTAAAATGGCCACAGATAGGATTCTGAGCAGAGTATTACTTACGGGAGCACCCGCTGCCGGCGTCTACTTCCCTTCGTCCTGTGCGCTCCCATAGAGAAGGCCTCCTCAAGGTGCCGCCGGTCAGAGAGTGCCGGCTGGCGGCCCCCAGGGGGAGAGCATTCTCTGTGGGCACACCAGCCCTTTGGAATCAACTACCGGTTGAACTCCGGATGGCTCCTGACCTTCGCTCTTTCCGCCGTGATCTGAAAACTTACCTATTTGAACAAGCTGGCCTGGTCTAATGGGTTTGGGGTATTTTATTTAGTATTTTTAATTATTTATTGTAATGGGCTAGCTCTATTTAATCTTATTTTTAACTTTTGTATATTGTATTTTTATTGTATTTTTATTGCCCTGTACACCGCCCTGAGTCCTTCGGGAGAAGGGCGGTATAGAAATTAAATAAAATAAATAAATATTGTCTTGAGTATTCACGGGATGGTTAGAGGAAAGTCCAGGCCCTGAATTCCAAAGTTACTTTGTTAGAAGGCATGAATTGTCTGCACATAAAGGATGTTTGCTTTGGGGAAACAGAGTCATTATTCCGTCAGTATTAAGAGATAGAGTATTGCAGTTCTTACATGAAGGTCACCCAGGCATAGTGCGCATGAAAGCATTAGCTAGAAGCTACCTTTGGTGGCCAGGTTTAGATAAGGTTGTTGAGGAGCAAGTACACGGGTGCTATATCTGCCAAAGGTCAAGGCCTGAATTTTTTTTTAATTCCATTTATATCCCGCCCTTCTCCGAAGACTCAGGGCAGCTTACAAGCTTAGCAGTAGCCTTCATTCTATGTATATGCCTGCTTATTAGGGCTTTCACACACACCCCAAGCGGCATTATTACAAGGTCAGCTTAATTGCCCCCAACAATCTGGGTCCTCAATTTACCTACCTCGGAAGGATGGAAGGCTGAGTCAACCTTGAGCCTGGTGGGATGCGAACCTGCACTAATTGCAGGCAGCTGGTGTTACTTAAGGAAATGCCCCAAGCACCTGTCCATAGATGGGAGGAGACTTATACTCCCTTGTCCAGGATTCATATTGACTATGCTGGGCCTTTTGACTATGCTGGGCCTTTTCAAGGACAGCTATATTGACTATGCTGGGCCTTTTCAAGGACAGCTCTTCTTGGTAGTAGTGGATAGCCACTCAAAATGGCTGGAAGTAATTCCAGTTCCCAATATGACTACTGCTAGGACCATCCAGGTGTTGAGAAAACTCTTTGCTACACATGGGCTACTTGATGTCGTGGTTTCTGATAATGGGGCTCAATTTACTGCTGCTGAGTTTCAGGCATTCCTCAGAGTGAATCTAATCAGACATGCCACATCTGCTCCCTTCCATCCATTGTCAAACGGGCAAGCTGAACGGATGGTGAGGACAACCAAGGATGCCCTCAAGCGCATCATCACAGGTGACTGGCATCATAGACTAGCAGACGTTTTACTCTGCCAACACTCTACATCCTGCACAGCCACAGGTAAAAGCCCGGCAGAGCTTCGTTGGGGTAGACGCCTCATTACTAAACTGGACAGACTTCATCGAGACAGAGTGGCATCAGATGCTGCTCAACCCAAACCACCGAGGGTGCAACAGACTGGTGATTTGGTCTGGGCCAGAAATTATAGGCCTGGACACTTGTGGGTACTGGGACAGGTGGTTGACAAAACTGGACCCCTATCTTACACAGTAGGGGTGGACGGAGGGCGGCTGGTCAGACAACATGTTGACCAGTTAAGGAAGAGATTTCCAGAATGGTCACAAGTGAGAACTTTGGCACAAGTCCCTCCCGTAGTTCTCCACCTGGCACACAAGCTAGCTCTCACCCATACCACCAGTATTTTCAACACACAACAGACTTCAAGTCCAAGGAGGACCAAGGCAATGCCGAGGTGCAACATGGAACTCCTGATCAGTCGGATCAGCCAAGCATCAGTGACCGCTGTGCTCACTCTGCTCCAAGTCTTGACTCTGGGGTGGGCCAACCTGGAGAGGCCAGACAGAGCAGTTCTCCGTCCTCAGACTCTACAGCACAGGAGAACATGAATTTGCATGGCATGCCAGATAAGTTGGTAGACCACAAAGTGGGTGGAACCCCAAGACGTTCCTCACGTCCACACAAGCCTCCTGCATACCTCACAGACTATGTTGTTAAATAAAGGACAACATATTGTGTAAAATGATTACCAGTTCTGAGGCATGCCTGCTGATTTAAATATTATTTTGATTCTTTTGTTAATCAACACACGAGTTGTGATGCACTGCATACTGAAAGGGGATTAACAGAGGGTGGGTCTTTTTCAGTGAGACGTTCTTTAATCTCTTTGTAGTTATCATACAGTATTTGTTCTTAAAAGGGGAAGGGGTGCTATGTACTGAGCTTTTGGGGGCTTAATCATGTGTGCTGCTGGAGAACTAACGGTTCTCCAGCAAACCAGACAGGACATCTCCAGTCCTGGCAGCAGTTAACATGGCGGGAATAATGGGTTCAATCTGATTGGTTGTTCAGAGCATGTGGACTATATATATTGTGCAACGTTACCCAAAAGCCCCAGTACAGTTCAGTCTGACTTACAATAAAGCTATGATTCTTCTGTACTCATCTGCCTGGTGTCTTTCCTGCTCTTCAGAACCCACAACACAACATATTGCTCCAAAGATTATTGTGCCTAATTAAGCATTAGGTATCTAAATTTCTTCTCATCCACCTTCATTCCTGTCTAGTTGAAGGAAGACACTGGTGTGGTAGCTAAGTCTTGGAGAAAAAGGATTTGACATGATGATTCACTTTGAATGCTCTAACATTCAAAATATCTTCTAAGTTCAACATTCTTTGAGAAAGTAGGATTTGATGGAATTTCATCTAATTCCTCATCTCCTTATGCGTGAACATGTCCAGATTTGTGGTAAAGTTAAATATTTATTTAAAATGTTTTTGTCTGAGAGGGGAAGGAATTGTTATATTCATTCAACCAGATCAGAAATGCAAATAAAGTAACTTCTGCCAGTGCAAATATTTAAATACTTTAGGTACACTTCTGATTAGTGTTGTATAAATTATATAGATGGACATGTACTGTAAATGTCTATCCTACTAGCAGGGGATAGCATTGATTTATTTTTTTATATGAATATTCTTGTGATTTATGGTATTTGATTTGTATTTCAATACCAATGGAATTTCACTTCTCAGAAATTTACACACACACACACACACACACACACACACACACACACACACTCACCTAGGAGATATCCATCCATATTTATATATTGTATATTTGTGCTTCTATAGCATTTTCTAACTCTAATTCTACTGAATAGGGAAGAATGATGGGAGTTTAGTCAAATCTTATTTTCCAAAGCATCTGAAGGCAGAACAAGAAGCAATGCTTGGAAATTAATCAAGGGGAGAACCAACCTAGAATTAAGGGGAAATTTCCTGAGAGAACACTTAATCAGTGGAACACCTTGCCTCCAGAAGTTGTGGGTACTCAAACACTGGAGGTTTTTAAGAAGAGATTGGACAACCATCTGTCTGAAATGGTATAGGGTTTCCTACTTGAGCAGGTGTTTGGACTAGAAGACCTCCAAGGTCCCTTCCAACTCTGTTATTCTGTTATTTTCTGTGATAGTCCAACATACTTTCAGGATACCATTAGACAACATTAGATTTTATACAAATGACAAAACTGCACATTTAATATAGAGCAATTTGTAATTTTAAAAAAGAATAAATATTTTTGAAAAATCTGTTTTCTTGATAATTAAATTTAACATTTACCTAGGATATCTATTTGCTTGAAAAATATGAACATGTGTTGAGGAACTTCTTGATTCATTAATCAGCAAGAATTTTGTTTTCCAATAACTAAAATGGAGGGTGGTATGGTATTTCTGGGTTTCTAAAGTAGAATTGCACAGAAGTATGGAAATAGCAAGAGAGCATTATTCACCTTTAGAAAAGAAGAACACAAGTTCAGCTACTCTCATTTCTAACAAGGACTAGAAAAATTCTGATTTGAAATCCTGAAGATATTGTTATAGAAAGATCAGTGATCTCACTCTGCATTGAACATCTTCCTGTATTCTCAAAGAGTATCATGAGTGTGTGGTAGCAAAATAATTTAATATGATCTTATAACTCTCTATAATTGACAATTTAGACTACATATTTAAGAAATATTCCATTGTAATCTTTGTATACCTCATAGATTCTAAATGGGACGGAGTAGCTTACGGTTCAGAATTACATTGAAACTGGTCTATAATATTAGCATGTTGTATGAATCAGATAATCACCTTAAGCCATGATGTGATTTATTTGGGCCTAGTATGTTATACGTAAATAGATATCTATATTTTGCTAACTCTGGTTAAGATTTAGGATTAGGTTTTCATGGTTCACAGTATAAGAACCCAGGTAAAATGGGTTGAGAAGATTATGGGGGACCATGAATAAGCATCGTTATGCTAAACACTTTGGCTGGAACTTATGCAGATATGATTACTTCTTACTGGTTAGGAGGTATAGTCATTTCCTTGTTAGATGCTCCTCATCACAATAATGTCAAATCATCTAGTGTTGAGATCACATTACTTATAGCCAAATAATTTTTCTCTTTGTCTTCCATCTTCCTGTTCCAGAAAAATATAAATAAAAAGGAGTCTGATACCACCTTTTCCAATTAACATGTTTTATTAAAAGGCACAAGCATTTCTACATTAGAGTGGCTAGACTGATGTATGATCTGGGGTTCCTAGTTTGCCCAAAAGGCCTTCAACTGGTCATCTATACTTCAGAATAAGGATCTCAGTAATTTTTGAGGAACATTCTAAAAAACCATCAAGATATGTTTTGTGGATGACTATTATCAAGAAGCTATCATTTCTGTCTGCGCTCCTTTATCTAATTTCCTTTCAGTTTTTTCTTTAATATTTTCTTCTGTCCACTAGGTGATATAAATACTCCTACGTTGGAATACCAATTTTTATTTTCAGAAATAGCTCTAGGAACAATGGAAACATAATCCACAGGACAATTTCTAAGTCTATGTATTATTTGTGCTGCACTCAACTAATGCAGCTTATCCTTTAGAAATCATGTAGCAATATGAATGTTTCAACACAAAAACTGGGCACCCAATCTTTAGTATGGAACAAGATCATAAGTATGACAAAATGGTGTCAATCACCTTCAGCCTTTACCTAGAAAAATGTGAGAAGACAGGAAGACTAGTTACTGTTTCTTTAAACATTCCAGTTTTATCAGAATTCTTTTGCAACTGCTGTCCATCTTTCCATACTAAAAAGATGCAATACTGTTAAAGTTGCAAGAATTGAAAAGAAAACAAGCTTCTGTCATTTACTCATAGCTTTTCCTTCAGTGGAGGATAATCATCAAATGCTGGCAGTATAAAGAAGTTTATATTGTACAGGTAATGAATGCCAAAGAAGTGCCATAAATACAGCTGCTGTGAAATTTAATGCTATTTCTGAAGCTTCAATTCTTATCTTCAAAGGTCACCTATTCTCTTAGAAAATGATTTATGAGAGCTCCAGTATCTTTATAGAGTATATCCATAACAGATAGATCATTGGTGAGTGTTTGTTCACCACTTTAGAGTACTAATACTCTCATATGTTGAATATTTTTGTGTAGAAACAAGGTACCCCACCCTGTGCTGCAGAGGATGTTCAGAAACTGCTAAAGTTCTGGTAATTAAAAAAAACACTATCAATTTGCCTCATCAGGTTTGTTAGAATTTGGATTCTTTTGCACTAGCAGAGCTTGAAGGAAATTGTAATCCATGCAATAATTTTAAAAGACATTTACTGAATTTTAAACAGTATTTAATTTTTCTTCTGCTCTTGAAAATATAGCAGCTTAATGGCACCATGGTGTACATGAATTGATGTGTTCTTACTTTCTTTTTAATAGAGCAGGATTGAAAGAACAAGTAAATTGAAAGTTGCTCTTCCAGACATGTAAAACAAATGATGGTTGGGGAAAAAAAGCAGTCAATACATTCTTTACAAGAAGACTGATTCTTATAAAATCAGGTGATTCTTCAGAACAGAACAATATGTCCAAATTTTATGACATATTGTTGTGGGACTGCAGCCAAAGGAAGTTGGAATTCCATGTCAAGCACCAGAGAAATCAGGAGATTCAGGCACTTCAAATGAATATAAAGATTTATCACAAGCCTATGTTCACTACAAGAACCTGAACTACTAATAAAGGGAAATGAGCAGGAGTTAATAATGGAAAGGAATTCAATGTGGGGTGGGTTTAGATCTCTTGTGGGCGCTCAGGGACTCATTACTTATGAAGCATTTGATCCCTCCCTCAGGCTCAGCCTGGTCATACCCCACATTCCAGTTCCTTAAAATTTAAGGAAAGGCACATACAGACACAGTTTTTCTTTATTTTATGATACACTAGTCTTACAGAGGAATGCTTTATTTCTTGCCACTTCCATCTCTTTTCAATGTTATTCATTGCAGCTAAACTGGGTCCAATCTGCATTAGACTCTAATTCTAGTTTAATGCAGTACATGTACTCCCAATTCAGTTTTGGTGTTGTATTTCTCTTTATTTTATTTTCCCTGCTGCCAAAGTATCTTTATCATTGACTTTTCAATAAATATAATTGCTATAACTCTGCAAGTTATGAGAGCCCAAATCTAACATTATGTAGCAACATTCTAACTGTTACAGATAAGTGGTTATATGGCAATAGAATTTGTTTTGCACACTTTTCCTCCATACTTTCTTCTTTGACCTCAGGCAAAAATAAATTAATTTGTGGGTGGAAAATTCATAGTTGTTTTTCCCCTCCTGGCTATAATTTACAGAAACTGCAGCATGCAGAGGAAATGAAAATCATGATTTTTTTGGATGCTACTTGGAAAGGAAATTCTGTGGATCGACTGGAGATTTAACTGTTCTACAAATCAATCTGTATTGCTATGCAGTTATAAACTTGACCAATATTTTACCAAATTAAAAAAAAGAAAAAGAAAGCCATTGGAAGCCACAGGATTATAAGGGAGATTACCTAGTCAGTTCAGTTTTGTTTGTATAAACTGGTTTTTATGTTCTGTTGAAATGTACCTTAGTGCTTCTTTCACAATCATGGTTGATATAATGAAAACAGAAAGCAGAAGTACCCATATTTTCTTTACTTGCTTCACCTTGTTTCCAATGCCATGAATCTTTTTAGCCAGATGTCTACAACTGGATGGGTGGACTTCATGAGGATCCTGCTAGTCAACCTTGATATATGCCAGCTTGTTTTAATTATAACTTAAATTTTTAAGACATAAGAGGTTAGAGCAGAAGGTGTTGTACTGAGCTATTTTTAATGACATTGAGCCCGGAAGCTCAAAGGCACTCAGACTGAAATCTTTAGGACATAGAAAGGATTCTAAACAAATATGTAAGCCTTGCTCTATCATTAACATTAACATTAACATTCAGAAGACTTGGACAGCTTCTGCAAGATGGGTGTTTACATTTGGGGAAAACTTGTATTTTAAGAGAAACCTGCCTATGGCACAGTAATAAAAGCAATGTAATAAAGTAATATATAGAAATCAATTCCTTTTCTTTCCTCTACAGTTGGGGAAAAGAAAACTTCTTCTTGCCTTTTCTTCTGACATTTTCAGCAGGATGTAATACCTATCAATATAGGAGAATACACATAGTTGAGTTGATAATAAGAATAAAGCCATGGATATTCACAGAATGTTGCTGCTTTCATCAAAAGGATGAAAGCATTGTTACATTATTTACCACAAACTCTTTTAGATTTATTGTGTCATCGTATACATACTAAAGGGGTGGAGTTTATGTCATAACAACATGATGCTGCTTTTCTCATTCTGGCCCCCTTGCTTTCTCTGGTGGACATTGCTGGATAAGGCCAAATTATTTCCAATAACTGGAGTAGGTAATAACAGCAACAATATTAACAGTGCAACCAGAATTAATAATATCCTCACTCACTACCCTCTGAACCTTTCTGAATATCAAGGCCCAAATCGTATTACCAAACCTAATGTCCCATCCAAAATTTTTAAAAAAGAAAAAAAAAGTTCTTGCTCCCACTATGAGCCTCTTTTCTGAATGCTCATGGGAACCAATTGGTGCTCAATTTAAATGATAGGCTAGATCATCAACTTTTACTTTGCCAGCAATTAAAGTGATCTAAGTGATTGTTGGCGTGTGCTCATGTCACACATGAGCTGTTAACTCTTCATTCTCTCTTATTTAGAACATCATATATTGGTATGTGGCTTTAAAACATATTATATATATAATATTTATTAATAACCATTGACCAAGTGGCAATTGTGTTGGAAACCATACAACCATAAACCAGGAAATGAAAAATAAAAAAGGCTTTAGGGTATATCCCAGTTATATGCTTTCTAATTCACAAACATACAACATTTATTTTTCATTTAGGCATTGTCATCATGCACCTTGCTGACTGCGGAATTTGTTCCTTGAGCTTTATTCTCTGGCTTTTGATATGCCTTTTCACAGTTCTAATCCTTATCTGATGACTCCTCAGACAGGGGCATAAAAAAGGAAGAAGAGAGATTTGATTTTTCTCTATTCCACTTTCTCAGATCAGAACAAGAGGATGATTTTATATACAAGACATGAATGATACTTTAAAGCCTCTCTGTCCCATTAGTTTGTTTGTTTTTTCTTTGTTCATGAATACAGTAAGGATTTAGATTTTGTCCTCCTAGTGCTTTTTAACCAGTAAGGCAGATAATACAAAAATATGCCATACAAATAACAGTATGGTACTGTGATCACACCCCAATTATTCTTCCATCCTCCTAAACCCCTGCCACAGTCATGAAGAAATTTGGAAAAAGCAACTGCAGCATCAAAACCAGTATGTAGCAAATGCCCCACCAATTATGCCTTGTCCTTTTTCTTCCCTTATGGCAGACATGTCAAACACAAGGCCCGGGGGCCAGATCTGGCCCGCGAAGTGGTTTCATGCGGCCCGCGAAGCCATCCTGGAAACAGTGAGGGAACGGACCCACTGCCTTGGCCCTGGCCCAGAGACCCTCCTTCCGCCAGAGACCCTCAGATCTGTCCCACTCCTGCCCAGGCCCCCATAGGCAACCTTGATGTGAATGATGTAGAGCTGGCCAGGCCCACCCAGTAGGCCATACGCACTTTAGCCATGCCCACCAAGTAGGCCACACCCACCCAGGCCACACCCACCCACCCCCCTGAGGGCAACCGCAATGCTGATGCGGCCCTCAATGAAATTGAGTTTGACACCCCTGCCTTATGGCATTTCTTTATAGTAAAAATAAAATAGTCACTAACTTACTCCTGTTTTACTGAAGGCTGATATAAGGATACCATGATATTTTGGCAGCTTAGGAGCTGCTGGAAAGTGAGACAATCAAGAAGCTGGGCATTAGGGACTGGGGAAGTTTTTGTGTCCATGTGTGTGTTTTCAATGCCACCTTTATTACCTTATGCTCCTTCCTCCTCCTATTTTCCTCACAACAACCACCCAGTAAGGGGACTTGGACTGAGAGAGAGACAGAGTGATTGGTCTGGAGCCAGCTGATTTTCATGCCTAAGACAGATCTAGAACTGATATTCTCCTGATTTATAGATCACCACCTTAACCACTATGCCAAACTGGCTCCGAAGTTAAGATAAATAATCTTTATTGCCATTTTTTTTACTGTGGGCACACTGGCATACATTAAAAATGAAATTCTGTTGCCTGGTCTCAAAAGTGTACACATGCACTGTTCATACTTACACCCTTACTGTTGTGATTCAGCGTCAGCCTGTGGTTTCGGCAGCTGAGTCGGACAATTCTGAAGAGGAGGAGGAGGAGGGGTTTGGAGAGCCTTTGGTTGCAGTGGAAAGTTCTGATGCACCGCAGAGCTCTCAGCCAGGCCCCTCCCATCTTGTTCCTCCTCAGACCCAGCTGTGTGAGCCTGAAAGATTGGAAGAAGACGATCCACAGCTGGCTCTGTTCAGGGACGCTTGAAGCAGGAGGCAGACTAGCAGAAGTGAACAAAGAAAAGCAATGAGGCACCTCGGGAGAAGGCAAAGAGAAGCCACGCCTTGAGACTGCTGTTTAAAAGGGGAATGTGTGGGAGGTGCTGGTTGCTGAAGGCAACCGTTTGAAGAGCTTCTGATATAGTCTCGGTCTGTATTTGTTTAACTCTGTTTTGAACTGTTTTGTTTAGTTTTTGCAAATAAATTTGGTTGGCTTAATTCCAGCCTATTGAATATAAAAAGGGGTTGTCCCTGACATTCCAACAGGGCTGGTCGTAGGCTGGAACAGAACACTTACATATAAATACATATAAATATTAATCACTGTCCATCTTGAATACATAGCTGAAAGAGGAAGCTTGAGAGTTCACAAGGTTGATGCTATATGGAACAAAACTGTGGCTAAATCTGGATGTTTTGCTTCAGATACCCCCTCCTCCCAGGTAACAAGGAAAACTCAGGAGTTTCTCAGAGATGCAGATGAGCAGTCATCTAATTAGCACCCTCCTGAAAGGAATGAAGATCCCCACATATAATAATAGAAGCAAATTGGATCTCCCTAAATATTCTAAGTTTATATCTGTATAGTCTTTGGAATACAACCTAGTTTTTTAAGATAATAATTAGCAGGAGTGATGTAATAACAGAATATATGTTGAAAATGTTTATAATTTGATATTTATCTCAATTGAACCCTAAATATTTGAATTTCTTCACAATAACAATTGATAAAATGGAGTTTACAAGGCAATTGCATCCAATGGTCAAATAATTTATGTTCTCTAAATACTTTTCCCCCAATCAATGTATAGCTAAAGTTTATGTTTTGATGCAAATAAGGTACTTGTTACTGATACAGTACAGCCATAGCAATAGCACTTAGACTTATATACCACTTCACTGTGCTTTACAGCCCTTTCTAAGCAGTTTACAGAGTCAGCATATTGCCCCCAACAATCTGGGTCCTCATTTTACCAATGTCAGAAGGATGGAAGGCGGAGTCAACCTTGAGCTGTTCAGAATTGAACTCTTGGAGTGAGCAGTGAGTTAGCCTGCAGTACTGCATTAATTGTTGTGAAGTCTTACATCTGGTATGATTTTTTTTTCTTGTGATCATACATTGTTTTCTTCAATAACACATGAATGTTCAAAAAGAGTGTCTGACTTCCATTTTGGCAGTCAACTAAGCATTCAAGTAGAAAATGTATCCTTCAAGTCTGATTGCTCAGCACTTAAAGATGCTTAATTTAAAATGACCCTAATTACATGAGGAAAGGAAATTAGAAACTTCAAAGTAACAAAGCTTCCTTGACTAGATTTAAGAAATCCAGTACTTGGCATCTTTATAAACTATTAACATGTCTACGTACCCAGTTATAGTAGATATTTTGTACCCAGTTCTGAAAGGCGTGGGCTTTATGTGCTTCATTTAATGGGAAAATTGAGATTCTCATTATTTTTTTCATACTTGGTATCTTTATGAGGATATTGCTGGCTTTGTATTGCTTTCCAGCAAAATTATATTGTAGCTGCACTCATTCTGAAATGGCTCAAGAGAAAAGATTTTCAGAACACCCATTCCTATCTTAACCAAAAAATAAATCAGCTTGCTAATAAATGATTGCAATAAAGTTAGTGCAAACCAGGAAAAGCTTAAAGCTAAACTGCATGATAAGTTCTATAATAATTACTAGGGCTTGATTGTCCTTCTTGTTTTGATCATCTGGCAACTAGAGTTATAGTTAAACGAGAAAGCAGGTTGTAGATGGAAAGGTGGAGAGAATATGGTACAATGGAAAGAAACTAGTTTTGACAAGTTCACAGCTATATCAAAGACCCACCTTTAGGTGCTGTAGACATAGGCATAGTTCATGTGAAATATATTATGATCACCATTTCTGGAGTCGGAAGTTAAGTTTAGTTCACCCAAATTGTTAAGTCAGAAATAAACTGAATATGATGTAACATGACATGCAAATCTGATATTGTCTTTTGCAATTTTTTATCCTTTCACAAATCAGGAATAATTTTAATTAATTATAAATATTGCTTGCATTATGTTACTATTCAGTAAAATTATGGATATTTAATTCTGGCTATACTCTAAACATTGTTCAGAGAAAGGGGACCAGGTGAGGCTGCAATAATAATGTCTTATGAATTCAATCATTTACTTGTATTCATCCTTTTTTATTCCAAAAGTAAAAGAGGATATCATTTATACCTGTATATTAAAGTGAATTACAGCATATTTACCTTCTGATACAACCTTAAATTTTGAGTTGAGATCCTGGTGGCTTCATGGTCACAGCCCTATATTTTCCTTGTAATTGAATGGAAGGAGTTTGCAATTATTTTCTTCTAGGAAGTTTTTTGACTTCCCAGTCTACCTAATGTACTATTAATTAGGCATTACTTTTTAAATCTTCTGAAGTTCTCTCTTTTATGCACCTTCTAAACATAGAGCACCTCTGTCCTTGTGAACATATATTTAGTCTCTTAAACCTTTGTCAAATTTGTGAGACCTGATGGAATTGTTCAGATTTTATATCAGAAGAAGTAATATCTTGAACAGTGAGCTAGGGCTGGACTCTTTGTTCTCCTATAGAACAAAAGTGGTACATTTGTGAATTCATCTTGGTTTAGTGCTTCTATATAAGACACATTTCATTTCATTTCATTTCATTTCATTTATTGGATTTCTATACCGCCCTTCTCCCTAGGGACTCAGGGCGGTTCACAGGGCATATATAAATAACTGTACAAAAATTAAAAGAGAATTAAACCATGCCCAATTAAAATACAGCAATAGTAAAATAATAAAACCAATTAAAAACCCATATTCCCCTTCAGGCCAGACCAGCTAACTCAAACAAGTGGGTCTTCAACCCGCGACGGAAGGATCGGAGGTCCGATGCCATCCAGAGGTCAACCGGCAGTTGGTTCCATAGTGCCGGGGCACCCACAGAGAAGGCCCTCCCCCTGGGGGCCACCAGTCGACATTCCCTGACCGGAGGCACCCTGAGGAGGCCCTCTCTGTGGGAACGCACAGGGCAGAGGGGAGTTGACGCCGGCAGCAGGTGGTCCTCGAGGTATCCCGGACCCATGCCATGTAAGGACTTAAAGATCATAACCAAGACCTTGAACCTCACCCGGAAGACAACTGGTAACCAATGCAGCTCACGGAGCAAAGGTGTAACATGGGAGTACCGGGAAACTCCCAAGACAACTCTCGCGGCCGCATTCTGTACCAGTTGGAGCCTCCGAGTGGTCTTCAAGGGAAGCCCCATGTAGAGAGCATTACAATAGTCTAAGCGAGAGGTCACGAGCGCATGAGTGACCGTACACAGGGCATCCCGGTCCAGATAGGGCCGCAACTGGCGCACCAGGCGAACCTGGGCGAAACCCCCCCTAGTCACGGCTACTATATGGTCTTCCAGGGTAAGTCGTGAATCTAGGAGGACTCCCAAGTTGCGAGCCCTATCCACGGGGGGTAAAAACTCACCCCCCATAGAAAGCGATGGAACATTTTGAATGTCCCGGGATGCCGGAATGTACAGCCACTCAGTCTTGTCAGGGTTGAGTTGAAGTCTGTTCCTCCCCATCCAGACCCGAACCGCCTCCAGGCAGCGGGACATCACAGTGAGGGCATCACTGGGGTGGTTTGGGGTCGAAATGAAAAGTTGGGTATCATCGGCATATTGATGATACCCAACTCCAAAACCACGAATGATCTCACCCAGCGGTTTCACGTAGATGTTGAACAGGAGAGGCGAGAGAACCGACCCCTGAGGAACTCCACAAACGAGAGACCTAGGGGCCGATCTCTGCCCCCCTGCCAACACCGACTGCGAGCGTCCCAGGAGATAGGAGGAGAACCACTGAAGAACTGTGCCTCCCACTCCCAATCCCCTGAGACGCCGCAGCAAGATACCATGGTCGATGGTATCGAAAGCCGCCGAGAGGTCTAATAGGACTAGGACAGAGGAATATCCTCTATCCCGAGCCCTCCAGAGATCATTCACCAGAGCGACCAATGCCGTCTCCGTGCTGTACCCGGGCCTGAAACCCGATTGGTAAGGGTCCAGATAATCCGCTTCATCCAGGACCAGAGGGAGCTGATGCGCCACCACACTCTCAACAACCTTCGCAAGAAAGCGAAGGTTGGAGACTGGACGAAAGTTGTTCAATACAGCTGGGTCCAAGGCAGGCTTCTTGAGGAGAGGTCTCACCACCGCCTCCTTCAAGACGGTGGGGAAATAACCCTCACTCAAAGAAGCAGATATAACCGCCTGGAGCCAGCCTCGTGTCCTCTCCCTAGCTGCATAAACCAGCCAGGAAGGGCACGGATCCAATAAACATGTGGTGGAGCTCAGCCTCCCCATAATCCTGTCCACTTCATCAGGGGTCACAGAATCAAACTCCTCCCAGATAACATTGACAAGACCGCCCGTGTCCTGATCGCCAGACTCTGCCCAGCTGGAGTCCAAACCGGTCCAAATCCGAGCGATTTTATCCGACAGATGTTGACTGAATTCCTCGGCACGACCCTGCAAGGGATCCTCCCTCACCTCCTGATTAAGAAGGGAGCGAGTCACCCTAAACAGGGCGGCCGGGCGATTATCTGTGGACGCGATGAGGGTAGAGAAGTAATTACACCTCGCCACCCTCATCGCTGCGAGATAAGACCTAATATGGGTTCTTAACCGCAACCGGTCGGATTCAGATCGGCTAGACCTCCAGCAGCTCTCTAGGCCCCGTTTCCGACGCTTCATCTCCCGGAGCTCCGCGGAGAACCATGGAGCTCGTTGGGATCTGCACCGGGTCAGGGGCCGCAAGGGTACAACCCGGTCAAATGCCTCAGTGGCTGCCCTTTCCCAGGCTTCCACTAAGGCATCCACCGAGTTGTGAGCAATGGAGGCAGGTGGGGACCCCAGCGCCGCTTGGAATCTATCAGGATCCATTAAGCGTCTGGGGCGGTACCATCTAATTGGCTCCGTACCCCCACGGCGGGGGGTGGCAAAACGGAAGACCAGCCGCAGGAGGTGATGATCGGTCCATGACAGGGGCATAATAAATGGAGAGCCCCCACCAAGATCATCCAACCACCGTCCAGATAAAAAAATCAGGTCAAGGGTGTGGCCTCCCTCATGAGTTGGTTCAGAAATTACTTGCGTCAGGTCCATGGCCGTCATGGAAGCCATGAACTCCCGAGCTAGCTCAGATGAGCCTCCCAGGGATGGTAGATTGAAGTCTCCCAAAACTATAAGTTTGGGAAACTCAACCACCAACCCCAAGAGGATATCGAGCAGCTCGGGCAGGGCTGCCGCTGCGCGACTAGGCGAAATGTACACCAGCAGCAAGCCCAACTGCGCCCCAGAACCAAATCTCACAAAGAGAGACTCACACCCGACTATCTGAGGAACGGTGGTCTCCCGCGGACATAAGGTCTCCCTAATAGTCACCACCACACCCCCACCCCTACCATGAGCTCGTGGCCGATGTAGCACCCGGAAGCCTGGTGGGCAGAGGTCAACCAAAGGGACCCCACCCTCTGGGCCCAACCAAGTCTCCGTGATGCAAGCCAGGTCCGCGTGCTCACCCTCAACTAAATCCCTAACGAGGGGAGCTTTGTTAACCACGGACCTGGCATTCAGGTACACCAGCCGGAGCTCAGGAGGCTGCACATCCTCGCTCCCGGAACCTCGGGGAAGAGGCAGAGGGTCGGAGCGCCTCACCGCTTGCAAATAGCGGAGACGGCCCTCCCGGCAACGATACGGCCCTCTGTCTATCCACCTGCTGCCATTCCCCGTCGTGGGAATCGGTAATCCCACGACCCGCTCATGAGCCCCGGAGACAACCACACCCCGTTCTCCCCCCGCGCGGTCGGACCCACGTCTGGCCTGAGCCATGGTTGATTGGCCACCCCCCCATAGCCAGACAACCCCTATCTCCCATCCCTCTCCCTAACCCCGTAAAAAATTTAGATAAAAAAGTAATCAGAGGCCTCTTATTAAATTTGTGTAGACGGCCCCTGCCCCTGCCCAGCCATCTCTCCGGGTTCTAAAACTCGGGCCCGTCATCGAGGTTAAGAGTGTTTAAGGAGGCAGGTCGCACCCAGGAGAGAGGGGCACCCCTGAGGGCGTACAAGTCCGTGCTAGTGTATTGTCGCATGGGTCTAGCAAGTCCAGGATAGGCATCCCATTAGTTATGTCCATGGGAGGATCGAAACATAGAGACAGATATCTGGATCCCCACCCAACTTCACTGCCACTCAGTTGGGTGCCCCCAGAGACAGGCCGCCCCCCGCCCTCTCACGACGGGTTGCAACTCTGTTCCTGGGGGTGGACCAGATATCCTCTGGGTAGGCAAACCCCATAGAGCTCCCACCTCTATGGGGCTGCAGATGGAAAAGTCAAGCCACTCTCCCACCGTGGCCGGTACCCAGGTGTGTCCAAAATTCAAGGGGAGAGGGGGGAGTAGGCAGGAAGATGATAAATATAAATGTCTAAGGCAAAGGATAGGCAGGCCAGGATAGTAAGGATGATCTAAGTCGCCGTCGTCGCTGCAGAAGCAGTCCAAAGGCGGTGCAGGAACCCCCTGTCGTTCTTGCTCCATTAAGATGACCCACGGTCGTCTTCTTTGCCGCCAAAACGGCCCGAAGACGCCGTCGCCGCAGAAGGCGGCCCGAAGCAAGGATAGAGACCACCATCGCCGCCGAGATGAATAATAGTCGCCCTCTCCGCCGCCAAAACGGCCCGAGGGTGACACCGCCGCCAAAAGCGGCCCAAGGCGGCCTGGGGCAATATGGGAGTCCCACCGCCGGCGAAAGGGGCCAAAAGCCCAAAAAGCACCAAAGCCAGCAGCCGGCTAGTCATCTAGTATCAGAATTCCTAATAGATAAGCAGGATAAGTATATGAGTTGGTTTATTGTGGAGAAACAAAGCATAATTACTAACGAGGGACCTGGTTTCGAGAGCAAAGGAACTACATCTGGAAAGGACCAGGTTAGCGAAAAATGTCCTAGATGGAAAAAAATGAATGTCATGGTTCCAACAGACAGAGATGAATAAAGCCGAATTCTAAGGCCTTCAAATTCCTCAAAGAACATGTTTATTAGTTACAAAGTATCAGCACTTCCAAAGTGAAACCAAGTCTGGAGACACACATAACAATTCCCAATACAAAGTTAAGAAATCCCACCCATAAAGCTATGCAAGCAACTACATTCCCCAATACATCTTCTTGGCGGGCTTTTTATGCAACACCCAGCCTGTGGTCTTGGGAGAGTCTGATGACCTTGGTTTCCACAGGATAAAAGTTTATTTTGACTAGTGAAGCACCTAGCAAACTACCTCTCTCCTTGCTAGAGGGAAAATGGCTACAGCCATGCTCATTTTTAGAATTAGCACTGAAAACTTTCAACAGAAAGTCATTTAGGATTTAGTATAGTTGCTATGATTTTGAACAGTGGCCTCAGAAAACTAGGTGCTGAAAAGGACATTGTACACACATATAGACTTGAGTTGCAAAAGAGATCAATATATATACATTAAGTTGCATATTAAAGATTTTTGATAAATAAATGCTTTTGCATATTACTATGCAAGTCTAAAAATAAATCTTTTTCATTAAAAGAGATTAGTTCCTATGGATGCAATATGATACTGAATATGGGTACCATTCATGCAGTATAGTTTAGAGATATTAAGAATATGTCAGAAGCAAATCCAGTAAATAAAGTAGATTAGTAATTGACAGTCAATCAAACTAATGTGGATTTTTGTGGAAAACAAATGGTGGGAGAATAAGAAAAAGATCATTAGCAATTACACTTGACTAAATGATCTGAAAAATAAATTTTCATTATAGATTCAGTGTGACTGAACAGAATGTAAATGTATTTATGTGTTTGTTAAATAAAGAAGTAGTGCCAGTTAAAGATAACTGAAGTTTTTCCTGTTTGAAATGGTTGCATGGTTTAGTTCACAAGGAAGGCTCTATTTTGCCCAAGAATTGAATTATTTACTTTTTTTATTGGAAAGATTTATAAGCCATTGTGTAGAATAAAGCCCCCAAGAGGACATACAATAAAACTTAAATCAAAAACAATACAATAAACAATGAAAAATATCACAGCATTATATTAACAATAAACTCAGATGTCACCACAGGAATATATGAAAACTTTTTCCTTGAAATGAAAGAAAATGTGTGACATTAATGATCCCAGCAGGTTTTGGCATCAAATAAGTTGCAAAACATAAATGTGCCTTTTTCTTCATTCTGTTTTGCTCAATTATTGTTCAACTCTGTTCCAGATATTATTTTTGATTTACAACTGCTTAGCAAATAATACAACATGGGAAAATTAATATTTGTTACATTGCATGTAACATACAATTGCAGATATGTTTTTCTAGTGCAAAGAATACTGTATATGGTAAGGGTATATATATTAAACACTAAACAGACATATTTAATACATCTAGCTTGCACTTAATTATTAAATACACATACATTTTTATACTATACCAATCCAGAAATATTTTGAACAGTTGATAAAAACATAACATAAATATTAAGTTCTTACAACCCTATCCACAAAATTAATATTGATGTTTCATGCCACCCAATGACCCTTTGGAATAGAGTGGGGAAGTTATAAGTGCTGGAGAATGAATTTTTGAATTCCAAATAAAAGAACTATGAAAAATCAGTCTACTGGCATCTATAGACTTCCAGGAATATGATTGCAAATAGCAAGTAGGTTGTGGACCAAATGAACATCAATTGAGGCAACCATCAAACAAGATCAATAACTATAGATGCCTTTCAGGCTCATCTCTTTAAACTTATGTGGAATAGGGACTACAGGCATCTTCTGTACGAATGAAGGGGGAATCACAAGGGTAATCAACAATATCAAATGGCAATACAACTGGATGATTGAATATGGGATGTGCTATGAGTAACGCATATAAAAACATATATGCAGAATATAAGGGAAGCTCAATGGGAAGACAATCAGCATGATTCTAAAACTGGAAGAAGAAACATCAATAACTTGCACTATGCTGATGACACTATCCTGGTAGTTGAAAATGCAAAGATTCTGCAAGGCCTAGTACTAAACATTAAAGAGCACCATGAAAAAAATGGGAGCAAAATGAAATACAAAGAAAGCCAAACTAATGACAACAAGTTGAACAACCAGCCTGACAATAAAGATATCAAAGTAATGGATAGTTTCTGCCTTTTAGAACCAACCACCATCAGTAAAGGAACAAGTCAAGGAACAAGACAAGTCAAAAAAACAACGTCAAGATACTTGCACAGAATAACACTGAATAGAGCAACCATGAAGACTGGAAAATATATACAAATGCCATGACATATCTATACTTACAAGGATCAGAATTACACGAGCCAACATATTCCCTGCAACACACCTTGGAAATAAAAGTTGAAAGCATGATATTGTAGCAGACTATTGATGCCTTTGAAGTTTGGTGTTGGATGAAATCCCTATGATGGAATGTAGTTTGGATTCCCAGGAGGGAGGCACTGCATTCTAGAATGCAAAAAGACAGCAAACCTAAGATAGTTTGATTGGGAGAAAGAAAGTTAAGAAGGCTCCTCCCTAGCAATGCTTAGAATATATCTATAGCAATGCAAATTGTTGTTTGTTTTATTTATCCCAGCAAAGCTGCAGGCCCAGATGGGGTGCTGGGGATAGTGGTTAAGAATTGTGCAGATCAATTAGCAGGGGTTCTGACAAGAAAAGCTGACTGACTTGAATTTCACCCCCTCCATCTACGATTGGGTTAAAGACTTTCCAAGGGACTGGCTACAAACAGTGAGGGTCAGGTCTGTTTCATCCACCCCCCTGAAGCTTTGCATGGGCTCACCACAGGGCTGCGTGCTTAGCTCCTATCTGTACTCACTGTACACATATGATTGTGTATCATCTGACCCATCCACTGCGATCATTAAGTTCGCAGATGATACCACCAAAGTGGGTCTTTTTACAGGTGGAGATGAAACAGCGTACAGGGGGGAGGTACAAAAATTATTCCTATGGTGTTTAGAGAACAACTTGCACTGGAACATCAGCAAGATGAAGGAGATGGTGCTAGACTTCCATAGGAAAAGAGAAGAACCTGCCCCACTTTACGGGGGGGGGGAGTTCTGTGGAGAGAGTTTCCTCCTTTAAATTTCTGGGAGTCTATCTCTGTGAAAATCTTACCTGGAAAGTCAATACAACCCAGGTGGCCAGAAAAGCCCAACAGAGACTCCGCTTCCTCAGGGTCCTGAGGAAGAACAGGGTAGAACAATGGCTAATGACCTTTTTTTTACCGGTCTACTATAAAGAGCATCCTCTCGCACTGTATTGCAGTTTGGTATGCTGGCCTGACAGCCGCAGATAGGAAGATATTACAGAGGGTGGTGAGCACAGCACAAAACATTGTGGGCTATAGCGAACAGAGTTTGGCTCAATTTTACCAGATGCAGTTTGCTGTTAGAATTAGAGGCCTAAAAGAGAATATTAAGGAAGATTTAAAGCAGCTGGTTTCTGAGGCTTTTGAGGGGGTATTGAACCATCCAGCATCTGAAATAAAACAAGGCATGGACAAAGTGTTTCGTGTGAATTCCTGGATTGCTAAGCAGAGAAAGTTGCCTAGAGATGTGGTGGTTTATTTTGTAAAAAGGGAAATTAGAGATGAAGTTATACAAGCTGCCTATGATACTAAAGTTGTGATTGCTGGTCAAGAAGTTTTGGTTCTAAAAGAAATTCCTCCAAAGATTTTAAAGAGAAGGAAGGACTTTATATTTCTTGTGCAAGAGCTCAAGCAAAGAGATATAAGGTTCAGATGGGAGATCCCAGCTGGGTTGAGCTTCATGTATGATGGCAAAAGGTACTGTTTGGGTACTGTGAAGCAAGCGCATGATTTTTACAACAATGTTTTAAAAGCAACCCCATCAACACTTCTGGAAGCTGCAGAGGGATCTGGAGAAGGAGAACATCAAGAGGATGAAGATGGACAGATAGACGAGAAGGGTACAGGAGGAGATCAAGCTGCAACTCTTTTGGATGATCCTAGAGAACAGAGGGTGACGCGTGCTGCCTTAAAACGCTCAAAAAAGATTAAAAAATAAGACCAGTAGAAATCTATGGAACTTCCACAATATACTTATAGTCAAGTGGTAGCTGTGTTTTTAAGAGTTTTGGGATGATATCTATGGTAACAGAATGTTCAATTTGGAATTAATGGACAATTTACTACAGAGGAAGAGGAAGAAAATTTTGTGGGTTAATGCGGGTTAATTTGTGTAAGAACTATCTATTATAGCCTATTTTGGCTAGAGAGGTTAATAGGGATAGGTGCTTGTGATGTGTAAGTGAGAATATGTCTAGGTAATAGTGAATTGTGGAAGAACATAGATGGGAATGATGCTAGTTTTCTTTTATTTTAGTTCTTTATACATATTTAGTATTGTTAAGGATTGGTTTACTCTATATAAGCTAGAGAGTGATGGATTTTAGAGTTTATAATTGTTAGTATATGATTGTTTATGATTGCTTTTTAGATATATACCTTGCATTTTGCTCTGGGAAGTCGGGGGGGGGGAGGGGGGGAGGAGGGGAAGTAGAGGGGTGGGAGGCAGGGGAGGGAGGAGGGAGAGGGGGAGGGGGGGAGATAGGGGGGAGGTAGGGAGGGGAGGAGGGAGGGGGAAGGGGGGTTTTTCAAAGGAAAATTGTATTTTAAAACTTTTCAATAAAAAAAAAAAAAAACATTGTGGGCTGTCCCCTGACACCACTGGATGACATCGCCAGGGCTCGCTGCCTTGGAAGAGTGAGAAAAATTCTCAGGGATGACACACACCATGGTTGGCACCTCTTTACTCTTCTACCATCGGGTAGGAGATATAAGAGTATAGCCAGCGATACCAACAGGCTGAAGAATAGCTTCTATCAATGGGCTGTCAGGCTCTTGAATGGGAAATAACTTTATGTATGATTGACTTGCGAGGCCAGTGTGTTGTGTACAATTAGCTCACATGGTGTAATAAGATGGTGGATTTGTTGCCACTGTGAGTTGTGGTGGGGGGCACAAAGGGAGGCTCAGACAATCTCAATGTATACATGGTTGTACTTTGACAATAAAGGTTTATTTATTCATTTATTTATACCCCAATTTTATTATTTTTACAAATAACTTAAAGTGGCGGATATATACAATACTCCTTTCTCCTCCTATTTTCTTCACGACAACAACAACCCTATAAGGTGAGTTGGACTGAGACAGAGTGACTAGCCCAAAGTTACCCAGCTGGCTTTCATACCTAAGGCAAGAATAGAATTCATAGTCTTCCCGTCTTCTAGCCTAGTGCTTTAAGTATTAGACAAATCTGCTGTAAATAAATAAGTAAATGTCATGAAAATAAAGCAACAAATCAACCCAGAGTTCTCCCTTGTGGAACAAATGACTAGGCTTAAATTATCCTAATTTGTACACATTATGCAAAGACCTTACTCTCTAGAAAAGGTTCTAATGCTGGAAAAGATGGAAGGAAAGAGAAGAGGAAGGAAAGAGTAAAATGGACAACCTCAGTTACAGTGGCAATGAGTGCACCTTGGGAGACCTGAAAGAACAGGTTAGAAATAAAGATTATGTTATGTCATGTCATGTATGTCGTGTCGTGTCGTGTCGTGTTATGTTATGTAATCATATCATGTAATGTCATATTTCTATGTTATGTCATATGATGTGAGGAAGTAATAAAAAAACTTCATGGCATATATAATTAATGTTATGTAGAGTGTAGAAAAAGAGTAAAAAATAGTAATAAGCCAAAGAAATTAAAGGCACAATATAAGAAAAGAAAATATAGACAAATCCAGTTTTTCTCAACATAACTTTCCTTACTTCCAGAGCTTCTATGGACAACTTCATACTTTGCCTTTTGTTATTTAATCTTTTTATTTCACTTTTTGTGGGATCTCATCAACTCCATTGAACTGTATCTTTCTCAATCTTTTTCTTTCAGCTCATTCATATTGATGAAGTCAGTTTTTATTTATATATAATTAAACTACTGCAACATATTTCTTTTGTGTTGATCACATTTTTATTGATTCCATGTTAATTCAGCACCCAATTCACAATTCAATCTCTTCGTGTTTTACCTCTCATCCTTATTAAGTTTCCCACCCACTGCTCAAAGTACTTTCAGGTATTACTTGACTTCATTGTAACAAAGTGAGCTGAATTGTTATACACAGCCTTTTAGTTTCACACATTTACGTTGGTCTGATTGCCTCTAGCAATACATTTTCAAATTCCTATTCCATAATTTACTTTAGCACACACTACCCTATATTTTTTAAAATATATAAATTTCCTTTTTCACATTCCTACATTATTTATTTAAACTATATTTATTTATCTCCAAAGATAACATACAAAGAAATCGAAAGAAAAAGAAAATAAACTGACAAACATCCAATACCAACAACAAAAACAAAAAAAACATATGTACAACATCCCCCCCCAGATATCAAATACATCATTAACAATTAATGTTAAACATTAAAAACAAAATCTACCTCGGCCGAATGCTGACAAATAGATCAAAATCTAATGTGTTCTCCTCCCCTGACATAACAGGTCTATAAACATAAATTTTCCCATTTATGTTTAACAAAAAATACTATATTACATAAACAGATGTTCCTGATGTGGAAATCTATTCATTTAGTAATCAAATAGACCCAACGTCTCCTAGCTATATTCAATATATGTAAAAAAAACAAAAGTCAACCAATAACCCCAAAGGTAAAACTAATCTTCAAATCCCTCTGTATGCATTATTGTACATAGCATGTAGGAGTCTACAAAGAATTCCAGTCTCTTATAAACTTGTGCATTGCCTCTAATCAAAGTAGTTTATTTTGCCATGTTTGCCAGATCAGTCAATGTTAAAATCTACTATTTGACTGTCAGAATCCCTTTTTCCTTCCAAAGCTAAGCATAAACAATCCTCACAGTGGTCACCATATAAAGAAATAATATCCAAACTGTTTTTTAATTGGTTTGTCCAAAATGCCTAGAAGAAAGTTTTCAGGTTTCATTAATATTTATATTTTAAATATTTTTTGCATTGTCATTATATTTATCCAATATGATTTAGCATACTTACAAGATCACCACATATGATAAAATGTACCTGGAATTTGATTGCATTTCCAACATTTCCAACATTTGTTGGAAATCCCTCTGTATATTTTTGCCAGTCTATCTGAAGACAAATATGTACCATACATAATTTTATAAATGTTTTCTTTCAAACTGTAATTCAAAGTAATTTTAAACCATTCATCTATACATTCTCCCATTATGTGGTAACCAAATTTTTTTGCTCATTTTACCGTACTATCTTTACCATATTCATCTCCAATTTTATAACCGTTTAATAAATTTTAGCAATCAGGTGGTCCTCTCCAGAACATAAATTCATATCCAGTTCAGATTTAACTCCTACAAAAACTAAATGTTTAAATCTTTCAAAAATTCTATAATAATTATGTCGCAGAACAATTAACATTCCTACCAGAGGAGGATGGACCGTGGTTCATTTGCATGGTGAATATCAAAGAAAAGGAAATCCAAGGCATATTCTATTGTACAACCTTTAATGAGAAAACAAAAGATCTAAACTGACTACATTCTCTCATCAGGCAGAAGAGAAAAGTAAGAGGTAACTGTAAGAAACTTTTTCTAGGCATGCGCACAAAGCAGTCTGAAACCATAACATAGCTGGACATATGAGAGTCAATATGGTTACATGATAAGATAGTAACACAGGTGCAGAGAGCAGGGGAAAATGTACAGATAGAAATGAGCGAAGCTGGCAAAACTAAAAAACACACAGTGACAAATTAAACCAATTGCAAAGAAATCCTTCACTTACTAATTGTTTTCTTTTTATCTTAAATCCCTGCTGTTCAAATAGCAATAGATCTTGATATGTCACTTAGATTCCAACACCATCTCAAAGTGGCACTTTGTCAGCCAATCTTCTTTTATATTTCCACCATGCCCAATGGATTGCCTAATAACATGATCTTGAAATCAGGCTTAATGTTTACCTTTATCATATGACAAAATCTCAGATCAGAGCCTTCAAGGTCTAACAACCATTGGTTTTTCAAAGCTATCCAATCTTTCAACCATACGAAACAAGAGGCATAATATAATCTGAGATCCAGCAAACCCAGACATTCTCTTTCTTTAGCATTCTGTTGGAGCTTATATTTAATTCTTGGTTTTTTGTTTTGCCAAATAAACTTGCATATATCTTTCTGCCACTGTTTAAAAGAAGAATCTTTAATTCAATATCAGCCTGGGGGAAAAAATAACATTCTGGGTAGTGCGTTCATCTTAACTACTGAAATCTCCCCATTAATGACAAATCTAATTTTTCCCATCTCTGTAAGTCCACCTTTACCTCATTCTATATTTTAACATAATTATTTTTATATAACTTAGAATTTTCATTAGTAAAAATCACCCCCAAATACTTCACATTCACACCTTCTCTTGGCATCTAATGAAGGGCAAAAACCTGGTCAGTCTGCCTTTGCCTAGCATAAGCACTGTACTTCTCAAATTTTGCTTATTCTCTCTCACACCCTTTTGTCATTATTTTGCTAAAGCTTTGCCAAGATAAACTAGACCAACTTTCTATAAATTTTGTATTTCACTTTTGCAGCTTTTCCTTGTACTGATAAACTGCAATAGCATTCTTTATATTTCTGTTTAAAAACTTATCCAGAGACTCCATGAGCAAATCACATCCATATTTTAAATATTTTGAAGTTAGCCTATCTATTACTGTTTTTCAGTATCCTCACAGCATTTATTTCTTCCTTTTCATTATTTTTCCCCCTTGTATATTAAAATTTAGCAATAGTTTGAATCTTGCTTTTTTGACATATCACTGTCAATACCCTAAAAATCTTTAAAATATTCCTTCCAGCAATCTTTCAATTCAATTTAATCACAAACAACTTCATCACTTTTATTATAATTCCATTCACACTGCTGGAGGTTCCTCATTTAGACCTCTTTAGCCCCTTTCAAATAATTTTTTTTATTTGTTTTGAATCAGAACAAAAATCTGTACAGCAAAACAAACATCTGCTCTGCTAGAAGCTACCCTATTGATAAACATGACATATACGATTCTAATGATTGCAATTTTAATACAGTTTTTGAGCCCTAAGGATATTACATGCAAATTACTGCTCAGTAGATTACAATTGCAGTGACACACACACAATTTACAACAATATTGTATTCTTTATGGAAAACATTGGAATCTTTCACTGCAATATATTTTGGATTGTTAGAATATTTATCTTCATGAAAATAAAGGTATTCATGTGTCCATAGGCAGTAATTGTTATAAAAGATGTCTAATTAAGTCACAATAAGCTTATTTCATCTCTGCTAAGCCACAATGGATGGATTTAGCAGTCTCACCAATTAAAAACTAATACAATTAATGGCTTACTATAATGTACGAACCTAATCAGAGTTTTATGTTGGCTGGAGACAGAGTCAGTCACCAAGTTTCTCTGGACTCTGCATAGGAGCGGCTTTCTGTCAGAAGGGAATAATAAGTACTATTGTGCAATAGATAACATGCTTCAAAACATCTGGATCCAAAGGAATTTGGGTTTGAAAAAGTCAAGTTCTGCAGAAATGGACAATTCCTACATAAAATAATTGGCACTTCCAGAGACATTTCAGCCAACCTTCGTCCACCAATACTTTTACTGGTTGAATGGTAGCATTTCCTATTTGACTGAGACTATCAGGTCTTATGATGAATGGAACATTATGCATTTCATAAGCAATGTGACGATATTTTGGACTTCAGCTCTCATAATTCCCCAGCCAGCATAAGTCCAGAGACCTTCAAGTTGTTGAAGTTGGGGAACACTGTTTTTTGTGTGGTCTTTCTTTAGGGAATTTTATCAAACTTGCAAATAAGAGGTATCATACAGTATATGTATATACATACATTTGAATCCCTAGCACAATGCCCTTCTTGGTTCAGGCTATATGCTAGTTTAGTATCTGTGAGATCTCTGATACACAAACACACACAAATGCACAAACATATACAAGTTTGGTGTAATGATCAAGGTATTGGTCTAGAAACTGGGACAACATGAGTTCTAGTATTGCTTTGGGCTTAAAGCCACATGGGTGATTTGGGCCAGTCCCTCTTTCTCAGTTCTAGGAAGGAGGCAATGGTAAATCATTGCCAAAAACCTTGACAAGAAATCTGCAGGGTCTTGTTCAGACAGTTGCTTAAAGCCAAAAATTAATCAAAGCATATGAAGAAAAGCTTTCTGTATTCAGAAATCACAGATTTGGACAATATATAAGGCAAACCTGTATATTGGAATTAAATCTTCTGTTTTTTTTCATCTCCTTACTGTTTGGATAGTTGCCCTTTCAAAATAGATATTTTCTAAAGTAATAATTAGCAGTCACCCCTGCCCTCCAGTATGACTCAATAGTATAGTCAAAATTTCATAGCAGCTATTAAAATCCAGTATAATATGCATATGCCTCCTTATAACCATGCAAGTGCTTAGTCCCTGCAGACAACACTGTTAAAGAATTACATTCATTAGAGTTTATTGTTGAATCGAGATCATATGCCAAATAATAATAAGGAATTGGAGCTTTGTATGTGCTTGTAAAAGCCATACTAAATGAAACCGTCAAGCAGGTTGAACCAAGTCTTTTTTATCAGTGATGTAAATTGAGACAATAACAGAGCTAGTCAGTTGTTTTGATTTTTCTTTCTGTTGCTCAGATGGGAAGCTATGTGTGTTATCCAGACCATTGCACCTGATAGCTCCCCTGACTGCAAGATTTTACACTGTACACTGAAAAAAATAGAAATAATTAATGATCCTTTCCTGTGTGCCAGTTTTGAAGATGTTATTTACCTGGTCTTTTCAAGCAGTCCAAAATCATTTCTACCACTGCTGCCTGCTCTTAGGAGTCTGTGTGTTTTCCTAAACCTGCTCAAGATGGGGCAAACACAACCTTTGTTCACTAGAACAACCTGTCAAGACAGCTCTTCCACTCAATTTACTGCATTCACAGATGTTCCTTAGCTTTCAGCATTTGGTGGGCTACTTCCATATGCTCTTAATCGCTTATTCACAGAATAAGATCCTGGCTCAGCTTTGTTGGCTGACTGCAGGCATGCTAACTGTCAAATGGCCAAATAGTATTCTGTTTTGCAAAGGTAGTTTTTAATGACTGTGGAAAAACAAACCACTGGGGGATGAATAACTTAAATTGAGTGCTGTCATAGTTTTATCTCTTGATCAGAATTAATGTTCTTTTGCTCCAGAAACCAACTGAAGAAAAATGATTGCATAACAGTGGTGCGAAGTACATTTCTTAGACAAATCCAAACAATGCTGTTAGTTAAACCATTAGTTCCAAATATGAATCCTCTAAAAATGATTGGGTTTTTTTTAAATTCCATTTATATCCCGCCCTTCTCCGAAGACTCAGGGCGGCTTACAAGCTTAGCAGTAGCCTTCATTCTATGTATATGCCTGCTTATTAGGGCTTTCACACACACACCCAAGCGGCATTATTACAAAGTCAGCTTAATTGCCCCCAACAATCTGGGTCCTCATTTTACCTACCTTGGAAGGATGGAAGGCTGAGTCAACCTTGAGCCTGGTGGGACTCGAACCTGCACTAATTGCAGGCAGCTGGTGTTACTTAAGGAGGCATTAGTTTTCTGTCCTTCCATGATACTGACTGCCACCATCATCACTAAAAGAGGGGAAATACTTCCTTTTATTCCAGGACATATTTGCTTTCTCAAAAAGTAAGCTTTATAGAGTTCAACATCTTAGATATCTTTGGCAAATTTGTCAAGGTTTGTTTTACTCTTACCCCTTTATTTCCTAATGTGGCCATTTCCACTTCTACTAGCAAATAGCAATAGCAATAGCACTTAGATTTATATACCACTTCACAGTGCTTTACAGCCCTCTCTAAGTGGTTTACAGCATCAGCATATTGCCTCGAACAATCTGGGCCCTCATTTTACTGATCTCAAAAGGATGGAAGGCTGAGTCAACCTTGAGCAGGTGAGGACTGAACCTTTGGCAGTCAGCAGAATTAGCCTGCAATACCGCATTCTAACCACTGCACCACCACAGCTCCTAAAATCCTCTCCAGAAAGTCATTGATATTGTGGGATTTCATCGTATTACTCAACTGATACAAGCTACTTGATTATGATCAGTAACTTTTTGTTTTGCCTCTTTTCATGATAGCACTTTGCAAAAAATAGTGACCGAGTTTGCATTGTAAACTCATATTTCATCATGATGATTAGGAATGTGTTTCTTGTTTATTCTGCTACTGTCAATGTTGTAACTAAACTAATCTTTATTGTTCTATGTCTAGTACATTTATTGAAGTTTACATGAGTTGTACTCTGAAACTACAAATTTAATTTAAAAATAATTTGCAAAGTATGTGTTAATGTAACATTGTCTTCTGAAAACACATATATAATATTATTAGAATATTATTCCATTTTTCCTATAATACTGAGATACTCTTCTACTTTGGCATTACTGTTGATTATAACAGTGTATATAAACATTATATCTGTGTAGCTCTGTTTAATTATCTGTATTCCATGTTTACTTGTAAACTAGGATGTCTTGCTCCTAAAATTATATTTTGAAATGGTGGGATATGTGATGGATTAAGACTCCCCGTACACATGCTGGACCATTGCTCTAAGCAATAGATATGTCTAAAGATGTTGTAGTGGGCCAGATAATATTGAGAACAACCTGATCTGTTGCTGGAGGATTAATGTATGAGAAACTGCAGACCACCTCAGGAACGACTAGACTGTGTGGCTTGGAGGAAGATTTGAATGTTCCAGAGTTCTACTGGAATTTTCCAGAGTTTGAATATTCCTACTTAATAGTTGAATGCAACAGGAATTTTACTGATTTAGGTCTATATGCAGCAAGTTTATATGATAGGTTTGATACAGTATTTAACAGAGATGTTGATTATTTGAGGGAGAGAATTAAAAACACATATATGAATTAAAAACACATACATCTAGAAAAAAAGGTTTGAATAGGCATTGAGATAAAGGGTCCATGAAAGGACTACAGTAGAAACTAATAGTCAACCACTTATAAAATTATATCTTCAGTTGGATTTTTGGAAGAAAAAAAGAAGCATAAAGAAAATGTAGAAAAGAAATGAAATCACAAGGACATTTCAGATAAATTGCTGGTGAAATTTGTTGATGCCTGAGGAGACAGAAAGGACTTTGACAGACAGAAAGAATAGAGCATTTTAAAGCAAAAGTGCTTTAATCACTCATTATATCAAAAAGTGGGGAGCTATAAGGTTTGAAAACAGGCTGAGGCCCACAGTGTTGAACAGGGGCAAGTACATTGGAGAAAGGTTATATTACTTTAATATTATTAATGTATGAGTCACTCTGCCCAAGGACAAACATAGCTGACATAATGATATAAGTTATGTGTTTGTACCAACAGAGGGCACCTGGGCCTCTAGCAACAATGATGGATCTGGGAGCAACCCCTTCATAGGGTTGGAATACCCTGCAGAGCCTATAATCCTCTAATTTCTGAGACAAGGAGCTAGTTATATACATTGTTTGTCTTATTGGTACTCAGCTTCAGCTTAATTGTTCCTTCAGACATTATAAAGAAACAAAGTCGTAGAATATATTTCCCCATAAATTATACCTACAATCTTTAATATCTGCCCCATTTGCTTCATGCCGATATTAAATCAGACCACTGGCAAAGAGTGCATGAAATGAGGGAAGAAGACTACTAGATGACAGTGTCTCAATACCCCGTCCTTGGAGCCAAACTAGGTTGACTTTAAAATCAATTCTACTGAAATGTTGAAACTCTTAATACAGTTGCCTTCATTCTGATCTTCTTGTGGTTACATTAGTGCATTGGGGGACTAAATTGATTCTTTTCTTCAACTAAATAATTAGTAGTCCCCAAGCGTGTTTGAAGTTGGATCATTGCCATCTTTTTACTATTTGGCCCCCTAAGTATTTTTTTTTTACTGTTGGTAATCTCAAAGGTGCCTTTTCAGGAGGGAATTGGACTTTCTTGTTTTTCTTTGAAGACATTTTTCTCTTCTCATCCAAGAAGCTTCTTCAGCTCTAACTGGATGGTGGTGGAAATGGAAGGATTTATATTCCTTGCAGACAGCTGGTTATTTGCATTCTTTTAGAGAGTTATTGAGGCCATTTGGAGGTTTATCTGTGCCTCAGGGTCACCTGAGTAGGGCAAATGGGTATGGAGCCTTCTTGGCTGCAGGATGTCTTCTGCCCTGTGTCCCTTCACTGTTGAAGACAGGATGAGAAGCGAAATGTCTTCAAAGAAAAACAAGAAAGTCCAGTTGCCTCCTGAAAAAGTACCTTTGAGACAACCATGACTTGGATGACTGAGAATCTCCATAGACATTTACTGTTGGTAATAGTTATAATTTCTGGGTTCAGGGAAGACACATTCAAGACCAATTATACAGTTATTTTCTTGAATTATAATTAATTAGAGAAGATATTTGATCTGTTTTCCTGAGATAGGTTTTGGTGGCAGAAAATGTAGTTTTTCTACCAAGTCTTTCTCTCCCTTTCAATCGGTAAGGAGAGAGGCTTGTTGTCTCGATAGCTACCTACCCCAGGGGTTTCCAAAGTGTTTATTTATTTTTAAGTGAAAGGCTTATATTTGCAGTTTGAAACAGAGAGAACATGCAGAGCAAATACACAATCAAAGAAACATGTTTACTATATTTCCCATTAGTAATATTATATCTAATTCTGGAATCCCTCAAAGGACAGTGAATATGTACATGGCAGTTAAGAGGCTTAAAAACTACTCTTTTTTTCCCTGTCTCAGACAGGCGAACAGTATTGAGAAATGCCAACTCTCAACTATCAGGAAGGTTGTGTTCTCTTTCTCCTACTATCCCAATGTTATCAACAAATACTGTACTTCAGATAATTTTGTTACACTTAATGATATGCATGTCTCACTTAACAAGAGTTTATCAGTTTGTGTGGACAAGTTCAACTGATGTTGACAGGGAGTAGAGATTGAACCAAATGCTCCTGATGTATGGGGTGATTCCAGGCTTAACACTTTTTGCCTTACTGTTTAAAACATATATGAGGCCCCTCCTGATTGAGGTCACCCATTCGTTTGGGTTCATGTACCTAGTATCTAGTTATGCATCTTGACCCAGTTTGACCAGGTGACACAGAGAGCCAGTGATTAAGGTGTCAGGCTAGAAATCAGGAGACTGTGAGTTGTAGTTCAGCCTTGAACACAAAGCCATTTGTGACCTTGAACCAGTTACTTTTAGTCAACCTTAGGAAGGAGACAGAATTTAAGAAATACTTCAACTAGAAGTTCAAAGTAGATAGGTCTTCCCCCTCTACACACACACACCATATTTATCAGAACAATGAAAAAATGAAAGTTCATAATATTGTGTTGTCTGAAATGTTCATCAGTCTGCTAAATGGGGATTGCAGGAAATGATTTTGTACTATCCTACAGAACCTGTTCAAGATCAATACCCTCCTACGATAGAAGGCAAACAATTTTGAAGTAAAACCAAATCTTATTATTTCTTCTTTCAAGATCTTGCTCAAAATTGTTGAAGAATAGGTATGCATGATGTGTATGCACATGTACCTCTTATGGCCCAACCCAGGAATCATTGTAGCTTCAAGAACAAAATATTTGACTATTTTTGATTAATGAAAGCATATAATTGGATTAGCATTGTATGTTCTCTTTTCCTATTGATGAATGCAAGGAAAGACAACACGAGTTCCAATTTTGGCACTGCCAAACAGAATGTACAGAATATCAGAGTTGGAAGGGATCTTGGAGCCCCTTCTTAAGCAGGAGACCCTATACCATTTCATAAAAATAGTTGTCCAATAGTTGTTCAATCTCTTCTTAAAAACCTCCTGCACCACGTGATTTCAATTTTTTTAAAGATCTTTTTAATAGAAAAACAATTATTTCCCATCAAACAGAATGAGATTTTCCAAGAAATATCTTTTTATTGTAGGCCTAATTCTTCATATTTATGAGTGTTAAGATGTATTATCCTGTGGAACTAGGAATTTAAATATTAGCTATAAAGGAATTTTTGTTTCTAAGGAACACCTAAGGAATATGTATTACTTGCTCCAAAGTGCTACTTGGTTCCCTGGTAGAGTTTAATTAAAATAAAAAGAAATCAACACAGAATGTTTAAGGAAATCAGGCCGCCTTCTTTGCAATGCTCATATAATTTGCCTTTGTCAATGGTATGTTGATTGACGTACCAGTTTAGTATAAAGGAAGTGTTTTGTATTTCATGCATCTTGAATGACCTACTGAGTTTTGCCTTTTTTCATGTTTATGCACATACCCTAAATATGATTATGCTGCTGACACTATTAATTTTTACGTAGTTTTACAATTGCACAATAATAAAAGAAAATATAGAACTTGAATTTATCTAACTTACTTTTAGTTGTATCAATAGAAGCTTATGAAAGGCTGCTTTTTATTTATTTTTGCTACTTTTAGCTTTCATGTGTAAAAAAATGTTGCAAACTGTTTTAAATCCCAAAGGTGCTTTTTCATCACAAGGCAACTGGACTTTCTTGTTTTTCTTTGAATGGAAGGATTAAATGGAAGGAAGCAAATCCTTCCATTCCCTACCATCCAGTCAGAGCTGAAGAAATTTCTTGGATGAAAAGCGAAATGTCTTCAAAGAAAAACAAGAAAATCAGTTGTTTCTTGAAAAATCACCTTTGGGATAACTATGACCTGGATGACTGAGAATCTCCATAGCCATTGAACTCTTTCAGAGTTTTTAAAGCAGGCATGTCAAACTCATGAGATCATGTGATTTCGTGTGGTGTATTGCAACCTTTTCCCCATTGCCGTCAATGGGGTGGGCACAGTTTCGGCATGATACATCCGGCCCACGGGCCAGCAGTTTGACATGCCTGTTTTAAAGGAACCTTTTTGACTTGTCACCCTCCTGGAGAAGTCCATTAAGAGCTGTGGTTAGAATGCAGTACTAACTACAGTACTGCAGTACTACTTCTGCTGGCTGCCAGCTGCCTGAGTCTCACCAGCTTCATCTTTTCGAGTCAGTAAAATGAGGACCCAGATTGTTGGGGGCAATATGCTGACTCTGTAAACTGCTTAGAGAGGGCTGTAAACTGTGAAACCATATATAAGTGCTATTTTTATATGTCCATTTCTTTATGGGAAATAATTTTAAATCCAAGCATTTAGATGTTCAGTCACTTCTTTGTATGAGCTGATAGACATCTATTTTGTTGCACGTATCTTTCTTAAGCCTTACAGAATATAAATTTTGAATCATTTTGGATACAGCTGGCTTAGCTGGACAGTGAACTAAGGAGAGTTAATAGACCGCTTGACTTGACTGCAGCTGGCAAACCAAGACTTAACCTAAGATCTCTTAATTCATTTATGAATATTTATTTCTTATGCCAAATGTTTAGACTACTGTAAATGGGAATTCCCCACTGAATTCAGAATTCACCTCATCATATTGAAATGCCCTAAATATGTGTCTATCACATTCAAAACTAACAATTATGCTTTTATATATTGAATACATTTCTGTTTTGTTATTATTAACTGGGAACAGAATTATATTTTCTCATGAGACATGGTTATTGACTATTTGTACATTGTAATATAAATAACTCTATGTCATAAACTTCATTTTTAGTGTGTCAGTTATCCAGTATTAATAAATTGCATGCAACGGAATGCCAATATTATATATTTCATACAATATTTTATGAGCTTCATCCACCATTTTCTTGGTTTTCCTCTCCTCTTCACTTATTTATTCTTCCTCCATATATTTGTTTAGATCCTCATTTAAATTCCTTTTTTAATCTGTAATCCCTTAATTTGGATTAGTGTCAGGGTGACTGGATGGAGCTAAGCATATACTGGCCTTATGCCGTTCATGATGCCACATGGAGTTCACAGCAGATATTTCTTCTTTCTTGCCCTAGGAGAGAAATATTTGCCACTACCTAGGATTAAACTTTCAACCTTCCAAATGGGAGGTGAGCATCTTTACCACTAGGCTATCACACTGTTCAATTTAGATCCTCATTCAATCTCCATATATCAAAGTAACTCAAAGTGTTTATTTTGCAGTGACCTCTCTTTACTGTATTAAATTCACAAAAATTCCATACATATTCATCCTTGACCTTATCTTTTTCTCTTTTATCAAACAGACTTCTTTGGATCCTATTCCTACTTATTCAATTTACTGTAATGTTTTTTCTGATATATCTAATTATCTCTTCCATATAACAAAGTACAGTAGACAGAAACATACTCTTATACACAACATTTTTAAAATTTCTTTTGAGAAACATTTATTCCTCACAACAGACCACATACTGCATAATATCTTTTTACCAGCATTTATATTTCTCAATTTCCTTTTTTCCCAAGGAACCCATATTCATCTATTTCCTTAATTTTTTGTCATTTGTGTATAATTTGCCATTGTTCACAACATTTTATTCATCAAATACAATAACGTTGTTTCTGATTTATTAATTTCATTGGATAACAAAGATTTTGCTTCCTGAACATTTTTGGGTGTATCTTATAGAATTTTGACTGCTAACTACTGAAATAACCTGTATTTTAACCTATCACATACCATACCATAGACAATATACACCCTTCAGTATCTCTTGGCTATGCTGCACACATGAAAGAAACATACGAAAATATGGAAATGTTGTTGAAATGCATCCAGTATACCAGGTACAAATGGAATATCTATGGAAATCTAAAAGCAGTAGATACTGTGCTTCAAATGCAGCTCAGCTATACAAAGTGCTGTTGTTATCTATGCGAGTGGGACAGCCATGCAAGAGAGTTGCAATACATTAAAAAGAAATGGCCACTCGAAAGAATTTGGTTCCAGGACAGAAAAACATGGCACATGAACCACTTGTTGATCTGAGAAAGATATTTTTGCCTCCACTTCAAATTAATCTTGGACTGATATGAAATTTTGTGAAAGTGATGAACAAGGAAGGTGAATATTTTTGTAATCTGAGACAGTTGTTCCCAAGAATAACTGATGCCAAAATTAAGGAAAACATTTTTTGTTGGTCCACAGATCAGATATGTCATCAATGACAAGTGTCCCAAAGTGCTTTTTCACAAGGCAACTGGACCTTCTTTGAAGATGTTCCATTTCTTCAACTCTGACTGGATGGTGGGGAATGGAAGGATTTATACTCCTTGCATGTGGCTGGTCATTTGCATTCTTTTACAGAATCACTGAGGACTGTCAAGATAATAATTTAATAGCTAAACAGCTTATGTAATGATGTAATGTAACATTAGGTGGATGATGCAATGATAGGAATGACTCAGCAGGAATCTGTGTCTCTTTAAGAGCCCGAGTATAAAAGGGAAGGCTTTTGCTGGAATGTTTCTCTCTCGTCCGTTTCCTGCTGTAACTGTTGTGCGTTGGAGTTTGCTGTATTACCACATGTATGTATTTTGTTCCTAGTGTAGAGAGTGTAAAATAAACCACCATATAATATAGACCACTGTTTACTGTATTTACTTCTGGGTTATCTCAGTGCAATAAGACTGTGCGTGCTCTGACAAGGACACTGTGGAGGTTTATCTGAGTCATCATCAGGGTCACCTGAGTAGTGCAAATGGATGTGGAGCCTTCTTGCAACTGCTGAAAGGACTGGGTTGTAGACTGGAGATAGATGATGTCATATCCCTCCCCCTCTGTTGAGAGATGGCTGTTCAATTTTGACATAGATGCCCTCTTTAACCCCTCATTCAAACCAGTGGTCCTCTCTGTCCAAAAAGTGGACTTTGGTCTCTTCAAAAGAGTGGTCTTTGTTTGATACTCATTGTTTTTCATACTCATTGCACCTCCTGGAACTAATTAACATTGATTACTGAGGTACCACTATACAGAGCACCAAACTACATTCAGCTGGTTGACAAAATCCTACAGCATACAAGACCATAAAGAGCAACATATCTCTGGAGATTCAATTTCTGCATTCACACTTGGATTTTCTTCCTGAAACTTTAGATGCATAGTGAAATGTGTCACCAAAACATTAACACAATGGAAAAACAATATCAAGGCAACTGAAATCCATCAATTTTGGCTGACTATTATTGGATACTGCTACAAGATTCATTGGACATTGAGTACAAATAAAAATCAGCAGCAAAACACATTTAGCCCTGTTGAACTCATATAGCATTTTGGAAACGTGATTAAATACATTATAGCAATTAAAAGTTAATTCCATATTTCTTAAGATTCCTATGAGATACAAGCATTCTGAAATTATATTTGTGTTTACTTTGAAGGGGTCTATCATAATCACCAAAGGCTTTACAAGAAGCAAAACATTTGGAAAAAATTATCCAGTATAGATTCATACTACTCATTGAATCATAAAGCTAACCCTCATTTGAAATTGTTAGTTAGAAATAAGAAGGCATCTGGTAGGATCTTTTCCAACTAACAAATTTTACTTAAAGGCACAAGCTTTTGTGAACAGCAGCTTACTTCATAAGTTTCACAGAATGGCTAAATTGGTGTAGTATTTAAATTGGATAAGGTGGAGATGACAAAAAGAGAGGGGAAGGCAGGCAGGTTAGGTAGATTAAGGCTACATGTGAGACAGTTTTCAATTACCTTGTCAATTAACAATTGTAATATATTAAAATTTCTTTACAACAAACATCATACAGTATTTGTTCAGTGCATTTCAGATCAATGACTTGGAGTTTTTTCATAGTGTGTTTTGAGAGGTTATGGTAGACATCTAGAAACTGGGAGACTTAGAGTTCTAGTCCTGCCTTGAGCATAAAGGCAATTGGGTGACCTTGAGCCAGTCACTTTCTCTCACCATAGAAAGAAGACAATGGCAAACCATTTTTGAAAAATCTTGTCAGGAAAACTGCAAAGATTTGTCCAGGCAGCTTCCAAAAATAAGACATGATTGAATGGAAGAAATATAGGAGCATGTAATCTGTCTCACTTGTCAGTGACATTTTTAGTATTCATTTTACCGTAATTTCTTTTTGCCCCATATAAATTGCTAACATGTGTTTTGCAGCAGCCATCTAGTTACAATATTATTGGATAATCTACCCGTGCCCAAAAAAGCAATTGTCAATAGAAGTTGAGAAGATTGTCCAGAATCAGGTATTTTTTAGAAAACTACCTAGCTAAAAGTGTAATATTTGGTACCGTATAAAAAATACAAGATATTTTTTCTTTTATATTTTGAGAGTGTACAAACTTACAAAGTTTACAAAATGTAGAAGTTGGAAACTTAACCATGTAATATCAAAGACTAAATCTCTCCTCTACAAATTGAACTTTCAGAATTATGTCCAGCAAATAGGAAATAAATCTGACTTTGGCATCACCCATAAATGAGAGAGCATTATATCTATTTTTATTTTAAATTATTCTTATAATATAACTTCATTTTAGATGACTAAGCTACAAATAGTTTAAGATTGGCATTTAAGTTTTAGGTAAAATACTGTAAATGTGTGTAAAACAGATGAGGAGAACAACCTAACAAAAGCTCTACCACAGCCTCTGTTTTAATTTCAGTATACAGAGTTTTACCCAACCTATTGATCTTCATTTCCACAAAGGGGCATATATCCATCCAAAAAGCAGCCAGAGTTACATGTAGAACTTAAAATGTCAATGCCAACTTTCTACATATATATTCATTATAGCTGTAGGAAACACAAGGAGTGTTTTGCAAACTGATCAAAATATATTTAAATCAGAATCCACATCTTGACTAATTCAGAAACTATGGCTTTGAGGACTTCCCGTGTTATCTGAGCATAACTGTGTATTCACAGAAGATGTTCCTGTCAGGATTCCTACTGGAGTGGAAATAGGTATGTAGAGGTATTTGGCTTCAGAAGTGCTCCTCTGAATATTGTGCATGACAGTAATATTTTTATATCCACTTAGAATGTCTGAAAAGGATCATATACAGAATTTATGGCAAATACTTACAGTGCTCTGCTGAAAGAGAGACCCATCATTCATAACTAAAATTCTCATGGTGCCAATTTCATATATCAGCATTCAGCAGGAAACTGCCACTGGGGTATCCTTGAGGACCTCTTGTTTTGGGGTGGATGAGCCACAAAAGATAATATGTTACAGTTATTTTTGGATACATTAACATATATATGGGGGGGGGGAAATTAGGAGGTAGAATTCTGCAACAGAGTTTGCAGGCATGTGGACAGATGAATCTTTATAATTGCATGGCTAGAAAAGAGCATTATTTTGCTTTCAGTACTCTGGAATTGCTTCAGCTAAAACCATTTTGGCACTGCTTAATTATCTTTGCAAATTTCCTGCCACTTTCTAATTACATATTCAAGAAAATAAAGTATGTACTGACTAAAACTGTTATATGTACCATTTTAGCTCTGTGCAAAATTGCTAGAAAATTAATGGAAGCAGAATTATCTTGTTTCTAAATGTATCTCATTTAGTTAGCTTTTCAACTACACTAGCTATGACCATAGTGATTGCCTGTGAACCTTTTGAGCATTTTCTGAAAGTTGGCTTACCATAATAAATTTTGGGTATTATCATTTTAGGTGACTGTTATAAAACTTCAATCTCATTATAGAAGGGCAATTCCCAACCTTCTTATTTTACTATTACATTTTTTTAAAAAAAGAGGAATGGTAGGCAGTTCCCCAATACCATTCGGTGGCATTGGCTATTGTTACGACCCAGTCTGCATCCACCAGAATGACATCTAACTTTCCATATTTCTGTGTTTCAAATTGAATAGGCATTGTGGAAGATGGAATGGAATGGAAACTTTCTGAATGGAAGAAAGTTTGTTCTTTTAAAATCAGAGGCAGAACTCTGGAAAAACAGAAAGAGATTCTGTACCGATAAAGGAGAATTAAGTTTGGGTAATGAAATGACTGCAAGAAGCTCAGAGACCACCAACAAGACCTCAGAAGTTTCTGTGCTTTAGTTAGGAAAAAATGGGGTGTACAATCTCCCCTAAATTTAAACAAATGACTAGAGTTGCAGCTAAAAGCTAGAAAAAGTCCAGGAGGGGGGGAACAGAAGATTTTGCTTCAGGACGGAAGTTGTATCTAAGAAACAGATGTACATTTTAGGTAAAAGCTGTACCCAGGTTTGTTAAAATCAGAATCTGAGGAGAATTGTGGTGTTTTTTTAAAAAAGTTTTTTAGTTTTACCAACTACTGTTATAAATTGAAAAGTTTTTACATACTAACTTTTGTAATACTGCGTAATAATATTTTAAAGGTTTTAAACTTAAAGGTGATTTATTATATTTCTCTTTTTTAATTAAGTAGGATTTTTCTTTATCTCTTGTGACATAAAGATACTTCTAATCACATGTCTAAACACTGTATGGCCAGAGGATGGCACAAAAGCACTTATTTCATTATATCATTTTTACCTTTTTATTCACCATAAATGCAGCAGGGTATAGGAAATCCATCTCTTTTACTAGGATAGAATGTCTATCAGAACCTGGGAATACAAAGGAGAGAGTATGACAGTTGCAGAAAGGTATAGGCCAAATAAACAAAAGCAAACAAAAATCCATAAGTCCAGGATAAGGGACATATGAGAAAGATTTTTTGTTGTTAGCTGCGAAGTCGTGTCCGACCCATCGCGACCCTATGGACAACATTCCTCCAGGCCTTCCTGTCTTCTACCATCTTCTGGAGTCCATTTAAGCTCACGCCTACTGCTTCAGTGACTCCATCCAGCCACCTCATTCTCTGTCGTCCCCTTCTTCTATTGCCCTCGATCTTTCCCAGCATTAGGCTCTTCTCCAGTGAGTCCTTCCTTCTCATTAGGTGGCCAAAGTATTTGAGTTTTAGCTTCAGGATCTGGCCTTCTAAAGAGCAGTCAGGATTGATCTCCTCTAGGACTGACCGGTTTGATCGCCTTGCAGTCCAAGGGACTCGCAGGAGTCTTCTCCAGCACCATAGTTCAAAGGCCTCAATTCTTTGGCGCTCAGCCTTTCTTATGGTCCAACTTTCACTTCCATACATTGCAACTGGGAAGACCATAGCCTTGACTATACGCACTTTTGTTGACAGGGTGATGTCTCTGCTTTTTAGTGTGCTGTCTAGATTTGCCATGGCTTTCCTCCCCAGGAGCAAGCGTCTTTTAATTTCTTGGCTACAGTCCCCATCTGCAGTGATCTTGGAGCCCAGGAAAACAAAATCTGTCACTACCTCCATTTCTTCCCCATCTATTTGCCAAGAATTGAGAGGGCCAGATGCCATGATCTTGGTTTTCTTAATGTTAAGTTTCAACCCAAGTTTTGCACTCTCCTTCTTCACCCGCAACAAGAGGCTCTTTAGTTCTTCTTCACTTTCTGCCATTAGAGTGGTATCATCTGCGTATCTTAGGTTGTTGATATTTCTTCCGGCAATCTTAATTCCAACTTTTGATTCATCTAGCCCTGCCTTTCTCATGATGTGCTCTGCATATAAGTTAAATAGGCAGGGCGACAGTATACAGCCTTGCCGGACTCCTTTCCCAATTTTGAACCAATCAGTGGTTCCGTGTCCAGTTCTCACTGTTGCTTCTTGACCCGCATATAGGTTTCTCAAGAGACAAATAAGATGGTCTGGTACTCCCATCTCTTTAAGAACTTGCCACAGTTTGTTATGATCCACACAATCAAAGGCTTTAGCATAGTCAATGAAGCAGAAGTAGATGTTTTTCTGGAACTCCCTAGCTTTCTCCATGATCCAGCGTATGTTGGCAATTTGATCTCTAGTTCCTCTGCCTCTTCGAAATCCTGCCTGTACTTCTGGTAGTTCTCGATCCACATACTGCTGAAGTCTAGCTTGTAGGATTTTAAGCATGACTTTACTAGCATGAGAAATGAGTGCAATGGTGCGATAGTTTGAACATTCTTTGGCACTGCCTTTCTTTGGAATTGGAATGTAAACTGATCTTTTCCAATCCTGTGGCCACTGTTGAGTTTTCCAAATTTGCTGGCAAATTGAGTGTAGCACTTTTACTGCACTGTCTTTTAAGATTTTGAATAGCTCAGCTGGAATACTGTCACCTCCACTAGCTTTGTTGTTGCTCAGCTTTTCTAAGGCCCACTTCACCTCACATTCTAGGATGTCTGGCTCGAGGTCAGTGACCACCTCATTGTGATTATCTGGGACGTTAAGCTCATTCTTGTATAGTTCTTCTGTGTAATTTTGCCACCTCTTCTTAATCTCTTCTGCCTCTGTTAGGTCCCTGCCATTTTGGTCCTTTATCATGCCCATTTTTGCATGAAACGTTCCCTTCATCTCTCCAATTTTCTTGAAAAGATCTCTGGTCCTCCCTATTCTATTGTTTTCTTCTATTTCTTTGCACTGTTCATTTAAGAAGGCATTCTTATCTCTTCTAGCTATTCTCTGGAATTCTGCATTCAATTGGGCATATCTATGTTTTTCTCCCTTGCCTTTCGCTTCCCTCCTTTCCTCAGCTATTTGCAAAGCTTCCTCAGACAGCCATTTTGCTTTCTTGCATTTCTTTTTCTTTGGGATGGTTTTGGTTGCTACCTGTTGTACAATGTCGCGAACCTCTGTCCATAGTTCTTCAGGCACTCTGTCTATCAGATCTAATTCCTTAAATCTATTTGTCACCTCTACTGTATATTCAACAGGGATATGATTTAATTCATACCTGAGTGGCCTAGTGCTTTTCCCTACTTTCTTCAGTTTAAGCCTAAACTTTGCAAGGAGAAGCTCATGGTCTGAGCCACAGTCAGCTCCTGGTCTTGTTTTTACCGACTGTATAGAGCTTCTCCATCTTTGGCTGCAGAGCATATAGTCAATCTGATTTCTGTGTTGACCGTCTGGTGATGTCCATGTGTAGAGCCGTCTCTTGGGTTGTTGGAAAAGAGTGTTTGCTATGACCATCGTATTCTCTTGACAAAATTCTATCAGCCTGTGCCCTGCTTCATTTTGTACTCCAAGGCCAAACTTGCCTGTTATTCCAGTTATCTTTTGGCTTCCTACTTTAGCATTCCAATCCCCCATGATGATAAGGACATCATTTTTTGGTGTTACTTCTATAAGGTGCTGTAGGGCTTCATAGAACCGGTCAATTTCATCCTCTTCAGCACTGGTGGTTGGGGCATAGACTTGGACTACTGTGATATTGAATGGTTTGCCTTGGATTCGAACTGAGATCATTCTGTCATTTTGAGGATTGTATCCCAGTATTGATTTTCCTACTCTTTTATTGACTATGAAGGCTACTCCATTTCTTCTGAGGGATTCTTGCCCGCAGTAGTATACCTGATGGTCATCTGAATTAAATTCACCCATTCCTGTCCATTTTAGTTCGCTGATACCTAAGATGTCGATGTTCAGTCTTGTCATCTCTTGTTTGACCACGTCCAGCTTTCCTTGATTCATGGATCTTACATTCCAGGTTCCTATGGAGAAAAAATCTTTACAGCATCGGACTTTCCTTTCACCACCAGACATATCCACAGCTGAGCGTCCTTTCGGCTTTGGCCCAGTCGCTTCATTCTTTCTGGCGCTACTAGTACTAGCCCTCTGCTCTTCCCCAGTAGCATATTGGACGCCTTCCGACCTGAGGGGCTCATCTTCCAGCGTCATATCGTTTTGCCTTTTGGTACTGTCCATAGGGTTTTCATGGCAAAGATACTGGAGTGGGTTGCCATTTCCTTCTCCAGTGGATCACGTTTTGTCAGAACTCTCAGCTATGACCTGTCCGTCTTGGGTGGCCCTGCACGGCATAGCTCATAGCTTCATTGAATTACGCAAGCCCCTTCGCCACGACAAGGCAGTAATCCATGAAGGGGATGAGAAAGATTAAGTCCATCCTAATTACTCATCCCAGCTTCTGCCAACCTAGCAGTTCAAAAGCATGTAAAAATGCAAGTAGAGAAATAGGGACCACTACAGTGGGAAGGTAACAGCGTTCCGCATGTGCGGGGGAACCTTTACCCTTTACCTTTAATTACAGTATGTACAAGTTGAGCTGGAGAATTGTGTTGGCTGGCTTTCAGAATTCTGTTATATTGTCCTCCTAGTTATCAAGATCTTTCAAGAAATCCAACTAGTTCTTGTTTTCTAAATTTGTGTGCCTCAAAGTGCTTGATGCTCACAACAGGCTTTTGGGAATCATGCCCCTTTGGAAGAAAGATAATACTGAGTTGTTGCCCCAGAGCAGAAGACAGGACCATGAGGTAAACAGTCAGAGTTTCTGGGAGAGGATGTTTAAGACCTACATGCTCAGTAGCGCCCCAAAAGTTTGTATCCCAATATTTTAAAAGTGCTGGGTATTTAAGATCATATATATTGGCTTTTTCCAATGCCTCCTTGTGTATCCTCTCAGTATTTGAGGTGCTGCCACAAAGATGAGGGAGTCAACTTATGTTCCAAAGAACCAGAGGGCAGGACAAAAAACAATGGATGGAAACTAATCAAAGAGAGAAGCAACCTGGAATTAATAAGAAACTTCCTAACAGTGAGGACAATTAACAGTTTACCTTCAGAGGTTGTGGGTGCTTCATCACTGGAGGCTTTTAAGAAAAGACTGGCAGCCACTTGTCTGAAATGGTCTAGGTCTCCTGCTTGAGCAGCGGGTTAGACTAGAAGACCTCCACGGTCCCTTCCAGTTCTATTATGATTCAGATTCAGATCCCTGCCCATTGACAGGTCCATTAGACAGACTGGACTGTGAAATTGATTCCAAAGGAACGCTAAAGTTACTTTTATTGGTATTTGTGAGCGGGGTCGCTAGATAAATCTGGTAAATAAATAAAAAACAGAATCTTGCAATTCTGATTTTGCTGCAGTTCCTTCTCCTTACATCTCAGTTCAGAATTAGAGAGGTGTCTGTCTGAGCTGCTTCCAAATGTTATCTAATCATTCTAGACTTTAACGTTTGTTGTCTTGGCAACAGAGCCTGCATATCTTTATTGAATCACCTTCTGACACTTATACACATTAATACCTAACGTTTCAACCAATGAACTATATTTATTATTGCATGATGATGTGATGATGGCTAGCTAACAAAAAATATGATTTTTACATCGAGATTTCAATATTTACTTCAATTACAAATCAATAATCTCTTCAGAGATTTCTCTAGTAGATGTAATTGCCTCTTTACCTTTGTGTGTACTCTCTCTCTCTCTCTCTCCCTCCTCTCTCTCTCTCTCTATCTCTCTATCTATCTATCTATCTATCTATCTATCATATCTATCTATCTATCTATCTATTGCTCAAAAAAATAAAGGGAACACTTAAACAACAGAATGTAGTATTTAATAGTAGGATGTCTTATTTTCTGTTCCCTTTATTTTTTGAGCAAGATAGATAGATAGACAGACAGACAGACAGACAGACAGAGATATATTGCCTGTACAGGTAGTCTTCAATGTACAACCACAATTGAGCCCAAAATTTCTATTGCTAAGTGAGACATTTGTTAAGTGAGTTTTGCCCTATTTTATGACCCTTCCTGTCACAGTTGTTAAGAGGATCACTGCAATTGTTAACTTGTGGTGTTAAGTGAATCTGGCTTCCTCACTGACTTTGCTTGTCAGAAGGTTGCAAAAGGTGATAAAATGACCCTGGGACACTGCCAGCTCTCATAAATATGTGTCATTTTGATCACGTGATGATGGGGATACTACAACTCTCGTATGTGTGAAAAAATAGTTATAAGTCATTTTTTTCAGTGCCATTGTAAGTTCGAACGGTCATTAAATGAATAAGTCAAGGACTACCTGTAGTTAAAAAAACTTAAGAAATTTAAACTTTTAGGCAGACAATCTT